>NC_056551.1:15604166-15919583 GCF_910596095.1 Thunnus maccoyii
TCCAAAATGGCAATTGTATAATTTGTGGTCAAATTCCTCATTGTCCACTTTTTTCTTTTCTTTTTTAACAATCTTTTCAGACGCTTTGAGGGAATACATGAATTTGGAAATATCTCATTTTACCTGCATCATTTAACCTTATTAACGCTCAGACTTAGTTCCTTTTTTTTCAAGCACACTGATAAATTAAAGCAACAGGTGTTAAATGTTTCTGATGCTGGGTGAATATTTAAGTAGAGTTCAGAGCTCCCTGTGCGTACAAACCTTTGCGCTCTGACACAAATGTTCCTGTAAGTTTGTCGGCTACTTTTTTCCCCCTGCCTCTGCAGAAACTTGACCTCCCGTTTCTGGGTGAATTAACGGTTTTGTCAGTAGCGAGAACAACAATTTGAAGTGTATGCGGCAAGCTCAAGCGGCGGCAAAGTTGAGTGCGGTCAATTGAATCTCCCACATGCTTCTCTGTGCGATGGATGAATCCATCTATTAACTGTTGAAGCCATAATGCCTTGTAAATGTTTGCAGAAAACTCCTCTGAGTGTGGAGCCTTGCATTAAGTTGTTGGGAGAGGGATACATTTATATTTTCTTTATCAAATATTACTCCAAATCAAAACAAAATAAAAAAAAAATAATCAAAAAACAAGCGTTTCACGATTATATTCATGCTCTGCCTCTACATTAATGTTTGGGAATGCTTAATATATTTTCTTAGGAGTGAGAGCTCAACCATTTTCTTCACAGAGGTTTTTTATCAAATGTAAAGTCAGAATTTGAACAAGATCGTTTAAATAACGTTTAAATAACGTGTTTACATTGAAGACAGATTAAGTTGTCTCTTTGCTTTGTGGTGTCTAATGTAGCCACCGCTGTTGTGCGTCAACAGGTTTGTCTGGCTTGGCGCACACTATGAGCGTGTGCTGCTGGCTTGTATGGGATATGTGAGTTGAAAAGCCTACTACCATTTAGCCTAATAGTCTATTAGGTTTGACATAAAACTACCAATTCACCATCTCATAGTCTACACTGAGCCATATCCACCGATGCTGGATAAAAAAAAAAGCTTTCTTTCTTTAGATCTATTATGAGTCACGTTAGACAGTTTCAGGGCCACCTTTTTTTCTTTCTTTTTTTTTTTACTAGCTGTTTGGCTTTGCTGCTTTTTCATGTTCAAATTGCAAGTCGTCAGAGACTTGTGACATTTGAAATATGAGACTGGCCGTATTTGCGAAGTTAGACAATACACGAAAACCACATGAAAATCAAAATAAGTAGGATGCGGTTAGGAGCTGTGCTTTCATTTATTGAAGTCCCTACACATGTTTTGCATAAAGACATTTTTTTGGGGGGGGTAAATGAGGGGGAGTATTTGAACGTAAGCTGAACCTGGTTGGCTTAACTTATAGGATTCAACAGTAACCTCGAATAAGCACGGACAGAGGCTTAATCTGTGCAAAAAGTAGCCTATATGTTTTTTTCCCGAGGAGAGAATGCGCCTGTGTCTCGTTTAGTGAGGGTATGTGTTGAATTGATGGTCATTTGTGGTTATTCAGAACTTCTTTTTTTTTTTAACTTTTGAAGTGGAGCAGAGAGGCTATTTCAGTAGAGCCATATGAGGTTGAATTTAAAATCAATTGTGGAAAAGGATGGTCAAAAGTGATTTGCAAAAACTTAAAATGGAAGTTATTAACACCTGTTGATTTTTTTTTTTTTTTTTTTTTTTTTTTTTTAAGAAAACTCCTTCTATGAAGCCTTATATTCATGTAAAAGCTTATAAAATAGGAAATTTGATTGTATCACTTCCACCTGTCATGTTATGTCCATGCTTTCCTTTTTTTTTTGTGGATACGCGTTGAAATACAGATTCACCCCACTGCGCACATGGAAAAGGACACAAGCACCAACCACCAAACCAACCAATTAAAATCCGATTAGGAAACATCTTAGTTTTCCAACCGAGGGCAGTGAAAAAGCCTGTAACCTTTCCTCGCTGAGGTCATCCACCTAATAAGATCCATTGCCTATAGTGAAGCCGCAGACCTTCACAAATGTTTCTGGCGACCGAGTGTGGCCCCAGAGACCTTTGGCATACATCGCAGTTTAATTGGTCACTGTATTTAGGAATAAGGTAGGATTCCAGTTAATTAGTGGAGAAGTGAATACGATTGAACATTATATGATTTGCTCCCGGCCCCTGGTTTGTTAGTGCGGATTTGGGGTGGATCAGCTTTTGTGCTCGACAAATGAGAAGTGAGTAGCGTGGTGCCGATGCACAGTGTCGTTTTGTGGACTGGCGACAGTCTCGATTCATGGGAAAAACTTAAAGGAGACCCGCGTTATCACAGGACCTCATTATCTCATGTCTGCAACCATCTTTTGGGAACAATCCCTAATCAAGAGTGGCACAGACCTACTTTGCAGAACTTTGGTATAATGGCCCCCCTCTATCTTGCTCTCTCACTACACACACGCACACACACATACACGCGCACGCACACACACGCACGCACACTTTGCGTGATGTGGGGTGCCGCATGACAATGTGGCAATGTGATCCCGGAATACTGAGATCAACTTTGGCAATCAAAAACCATTTACAATAATCGCGCGGGATCATGCACATATATACTCATAAATATAGCTACTACGCTGTATGTCTATGTATATTAATATTCACTGTAAATGCTGTATCTCTCTCTCTTACAGCTCGTATTGCCTGTAGCAGTCTACACATCCCACATCCCATAAAATCGCACAAAAACTTAAGTTTCAAAATGGCGTTTGGGCATTGCACTTTTAAAAAAAATTATAACAAAAAAAAGCTTGTTATATTTTTTTCAGGTCTTTTTTTTAGAAATAACTTTAAAACTAATAAATTGCTAATAAAAATTCCACAAACTGTTTTCATCGTTTCATTTTTATTCTCAGTCTTGACAAATTATATTAAATCG
The DNA here is from genome assembly GCF_910596095.1 of Thunnus maccoyii. NCBI lineage: Eukaryota > Metazoa > Chordata > Actinopteri > Scombriformes > Scombridae > Thunnus > Thunnus maccoyii. The sequence continues at coordinate 15,607,114 of NC_056551.1, forward strand.
GTTTTTTTTTTATTTCCTAAACTCATGTTTTTATCGAATATACACAGTCTGTGCTGTCTTTTCCTTGCATGTGCAACTCGGTGCATGACAATGACAACTGTCCCCGGGGGTGTTTCCTTTCTGCGCACAAGCCCACAGGACGAGAGAGGTGGTTCATTTACTTGGCCATAAACCATTTATTTACCTTCAGGTGAGTGTCGCAGAGAGTGCAGGGTAAAGATCGCAGAGAGAGATTTACACCTGTCTCTCTACTCAAATAGAGAAGCCTATAGCCTACAGAGATGGCCACTGGAGCCAGCTTGTCTGGGGCTCTGCTAGACAGCCCCCCCCCCCCCCCCCCCCCCCCAACTCTCCCGCCACCCCCCCCCTTTCCACCGCCCCTTCCTCCTCCACTGTGGATTAAAAAACATCATAAAAAATGACCATCAACGCTCACACTGTAAACAGATTATCCTCCTCGGCGCCTGGCGCACAAACTCCACGCTGAAGGCAACGACGCGTCCGGCAGCCGTGCGTGGTGGCTCTGCTTGGTCATCCTTTAGACATTTACGCACACTTCTCTGGACACTTACCGGTCTAGTAAATACTGACAATCATTTGATGTCGTGGCTGCGTTTTTTTTTTTTTTTTTTTTTTTTTTTCTTTGAGGCTCTGGAGGTTGATTTGTTATTACCTGCTTTTTGAACAACAGGGCAGCTTTTTTACGCAGAGGGCGGTTATAGACTTTTATTTATTAAAGATTGACCTCAAACTCTGTTAATTTAGAAATCCTAATTAGAGCCATATCTCAGATGTCTTATGATGACTGCATTGGCTATAAATGACCTACATCATACTCTCAAAAAAAACGTCTTTTTTTGACCCTCGTTTTACCTGTGCTTCGTTCCTTCTCATACCTGATGAGGGTTGTCCACCTATAGGCTTAGACACTCTGCTTCAATGACTATGTATGGTTGTTACAACATGTTGAAGTATCCTTGAAATACTCTCTCCTTTCCTCCGTCTTCTGAAGTAAGGTGCACTTCTCTCAACCTGGTGAAATCAATTCATCACATTAGAGCTGAAGCATGTGTCATCATTATAACTTCATGGTAATCAGCCAAGAGATCTCGGTTTACAGTCCTGTCCTCCAGCATTCTCTGCTGCGCCTACAGGGTTGATTTGTTTGTACTTTCTCCTTCATATTATCACTTGTGTCACATCACCTGATGACTGTTCACATGCAGGTAACAGCAGTTACTGTAGGATAAAGTTTCAGCAGGTTACACTGATGTTAGTAGAGTTTGTTATGTTTGTTTCAAATTTCAAGTTTCATCCTCTGGATCATTTACTGATGTGTTCAATTCTTTCATCCTTCTATTTCATAACAACAGCGTATTAGTTAAAATACACCCTGTTACCTAAAGTGGGAGGAAAATAACTCTGAGTATACAGAGTGTGTGAAAAAAGTGTGAAAACAGAAACAGAACGGGTGGAAAATACTTACTGGGACACCAGCGTGTAGAGAACTTTATGTTGTGGGCAACACAATTTTTTTTTTCAGGCTAATTTCAAGGTGACAGGCTGTTTCAACAAGGCCATTTCACATACGGTTAAAATAGAATCTCCCCAAAAGCCCCTCGCAAATGCAAGGACAAACACACACACATATAAAAAAAAAAATACACATAAATACCGACCTTCTTTTCCTCTCTCTCTCTTTCCCTCTCGCTCTTATACACACATGCAATTTACATGCACACCCACAGGCACTGGCACGTCACGTCAGTGGTCACTCTGCTGGCCTCAGAGCAGGCAGGGTGTCTGGTGGTCAGCCAGTGAATTTCATGCCCTACTGATGAGAATAATCTCCCTTGGTGTGAGAGTGGCAGGGTGGAAGTTCTGCCTGATTTCTGCACATTAAAGTCTTAACATGCAGGTTGTTCTAAATAGGCCTGCAGTTACTCAAATCATCAGGCTGTCAGCATCCAGATGCTTAGCTTCTCGGTGAATACCTCGGATTTTACGCAGAGTTTTCTAGTTTGTTCACTTGTCTTGTGTTGCTAATCTCTTCAACTGCTGTGCACGGCACTCCTTTTTCTTTGATCTCTGCTGTTTTTTTTTTTTCAGTGAGGATGCTGATTCACTGATTGTAACATTTGTCTACTACTTTATTCTTGAAGTAGGGGTCAAGACACAAAATGGGTCATGCGTGGGCCCCTTTTAGTGGTTCTTTGTGTGACAATGCGAGAGTGTTTAGATGAGCCTGGGTCACAAGGCCATGGTGGTTTTTATTCAAATTAGGTCTGATGCTTACAAAAACTCCCATATACCATCTTAACTCACATTATATCCCATAAAATAGTTTATTTCTTATAATGTTACCTGCACATAACATAATTTATGCTTAAAAGGTGCCCCCTCTATATGTAAGACAATGGTTCACTGTGAGTTTTCATTAAATCCTAAGCAAAATCCCAGTTTAAACGCACTAAATAAGCATGATTGATTATTTGCTGAGTGAGCAGGCATAGATCACGATTATTAGTCCCTTCTGGTAATGGAGGGGCTTTTAGCTTAAACACCGATATGTAGACGTCTCTAGCTGTAAACTATCTTTGAAGATCCCAACTTGTCTTTTGTTGTGAATTTTGAAAAAAGCGTTAAATTGATTAATCAGTATAGATGCATCCTGCTGTTGTAAATACTACTGAAAGTTAATAGATAAATTCAAATCATCCGCCTCTCCTCATTTTTTACTTCTACTATTGACTCATTCAATCATTCAGCTCAGCCTTTGACATGTGTATGTTATTCTGAGAGGGGGGGGGGGTTGGTGGCGTGTGCAACTTGGAATTATAAAAGGAAGCCTTCCATCTAGTGCAGCCATAAGGGAATACAGAAAGGGAGGCAGTGGGAGCAAATCGAGAGCGGTGATTTCCAAAATGGCTCGGCCATTGAATGACAATAGCCAGGCCCCTCTGCCTGTCTCTTTTTCTTTCACTGCTGCAGACTACAAAAACTAACATAATAAAGCACGGGCAGAGAAAATTACCAGATGTGATTTATTCTGATTTGAACAAATTATTTGTGATTTAAATCTGGCAGGGAAGATATCAAGGGTAACTGAATTTCTTTTTTTGTCTGATTTTGTGAGTCTTGTATCCTTGGTTAACTCTTTTTTTTTTTGTATTTTATCATGGCCAAAAACAAAGGTTGGGGATCAGTGCATGTTTTTGCAGTCAGTGTTGTTTCTCTGTGGAATCCCTGATGTTACTGTCAGTGGGAATACACTTAAATTTATCATATTAACTCTAAACGAGTTAGCGGAAACTAAATCTTATAGTTTTTCGCTGAATATCCAAATAATAAACCATTGATGTAGCATCTGTATTTTTCTCCAGGTCATGTCTTTCTATAACTGCGGTCTTCACTATAAATAATTTTGGCATTATTTCCAGAGATACAGATTTTTTTTACCAATTTTTTTCTTCTAAATTCAGTATCAGTTTGCATTGCTTAACAGTGTTTTCATCATTCGTCTAATATATGGCAGAGTCAGTGAGCAGCCCTACATATTCTATCATCCGTCAAGGAAGGGGAGATTTTTTTCAATAAATAATTCACCAGTGATAGCCAGCCCTAATGCCTACATGAACAAATCTCTCAGTTACAGCCATCTTGGGAGTAAGCCAGTCCAAGAGCATACTTAATAAACAAATACAAGGCCCGACAAGCTCTGGTTTCACTGATGTCTTTCCGAGAGGAAAGTATTTGAAGACAGTCGGTGAAACAACATCCTTTCTGTGGGTGAAGGTTTAGGGGTCAGGTGTGGGTTATTGCTGCAGGAGCGAGTCGTCCCGTTGCATTGTTACTGCTGATACCGTGGAAGGATTTATTGTCCATTTGACACAGGACATAATTTAAAATTTTCTCCAGAATTATATGACAGTTATGTTACATTTTATAATCTTGCGCCATGTAGTGTGAATTAAATGACAGAGAATGTATTGATAGAATACACACGACATAGAAATGAAGAAATAATATCATTAATGAACACAGGTATATGTTTAGAAACAGGCTTTTTGAGCATGTTGCTCTTTGTGTCCACTCCTAGGACCGGGGCTGAGTCACTTACATCGACCACATGTTTGCTGAGACTAGAAACATGATCCAGACATGATTCCCTTAACCTGGCCCTTTGGGTGAAGCGGCCGTGTGTGTGTGTGTGTGTGTGTATCTTTGCAACATCTCCTCGTGGAAATGTTCTTGTCGTACACCACAAACAGAGACGGCTTTATTTTTTTTGTAGCATTACAATGAATTTGTATTTTTATATAAATAAGTGTATATTAGGGTTATTATGATGTTAGGGGGGCTTCACTCTCTGTGCACCCTAGTTAAACCAACATCGAGCCTCATAATATGTTTGAACTAGATAGAAAACACGACATTTATTTTTGTACAAATAAGTATAAATTTGCAGTAATGTGACTGGACATGGTTGTTCGACAGTTATTTAGCCCATCTGTGTGTCTGCTGCTGTAAGACTCCCTACATGAAATATTCAAAGTCCATTGAAAATTGATCTGCTGATCTGAAGTCTGTTTCTCTCTCTCTTGCTCTCTCCCTCTGACCAGATCCCCATGGAGCCACCTCGAAGAAGGATCCTAATATCACATATCAGTGAGATGACCAAGTTCAGGGCCTGCACGACTGCTGCAGCTCAGCGCTGGAGCTCGGATCAATGGAATACTGTTGGGAATACAACGGACCACACCCACATACTCATTAGACCCTCTGATTGGATATCACATGGATGTCTTGACCACTACCATGGCTTTCATGCAAATTGATGAAGGTAATTTTAGCCCCTTAAGTGAAATTTGATTTGTGTTAAGAGCCCTTCTGCTTCTTTTTCTTAATGTGAAATGGTTTTGATTAATAGTCTGGGATTCCATGGAGAAATATTACCAAGTGCAACAGTTTAATGTATCTCTTCCACTAAATAAGTGGTGCTGCTGTTGGTTGTTGCCAGTCTTTTAGGGAAGGAAAAACAGATTTCCTCAATATACTCATTCTTATGACAACTATCCTTGACTTTAGTTTATGAAATGTGCCTTTATTATCAGATTGGACATCTTACAATGAGCACATTAGGCTACAGATCAACTGCCACCAACACCTTCCTAATTGAGGGATATAGGTCATATCATCTGTGCTTTGGAACAAGAAGAAACATACTGAAGAGATGTCACACAAACCATACACTCAAAAAAACAATTACAGCCAAAACTCCCAAACGCACACATGCTGTCACACACACAAACTAAAATGTTATCAGCAAACAAGCCCTGCTATACCATTGTATCCACCTACCCAGACCGTAGCTGTTACGTGCTCCCCTAAATGTCTGCGACACTCCACCTCACCTCCTCAGAGCGGCACAGCACTGCACCCTGACTAAATGAAAAACAATCTGAGGAAACAGGGAACAATCCTAGGCAGGCTCCAGCGGGCTGCCATAAAAAGAGTGGCTGCCTCTCCAGCCTCTCCCTCATGCCTTCAGCTTTAACTCTATGGGCTGATGAAAGATCAATGGGCCGGCTGGGCAGCCGCTGCTGTGCCTGGTGTCCGCCACTGTACCAGGAAGCAAGCCAATTACAAAATGCCAGGAAAAAAAGGAAGAATGGGAAAACCCTTAAACTTTCAAAATGCACACTGAGTGATTAGTGTATGTTTTCCTGTTATCTCATATATGAGTCCAGCCAGTTGCAGCTAGACTTACTTTTCGAGAAATGTTGAATGTTTCCAGCCTGTGGATCATATTCCAAACTCATTTTAACCCTGATCTCTCCCTATATCCCCCCACCTTCCCTACATCACCCTCTTTAACACCCCTTCGACCCTCCACCCCCCTCCGCCTCCAGGAGCCTCACTCCTGATCTGTACCAGCTAACCAGCCCTCTGGATCTCTGGCGGGAGTAATGGAGGTTGGCGCTAGAGTTTGGTGCAAACACGCAGCAGCAGACAAACAAATCATGTTAAGTCTCTGCTGCCACGGCTGGCAGCACACTCAAAGGGGAGCCGGTGCCCTGCCAGGGAGGAGGGTGCACCCATTTTCCCAGGGAGGGGGTGAGGGGGGGTGAGGGTGAACACGAGGGAGGGTAGCATGGAGGGGGAGGGTGGGGGGTGGAGGGGGAGGCCTGGTCCTTATCGAGCCTGGATCACAGACACCTCCGCCCCTCCTGGCAGGAATGCATACAGCCCCTGTGGGAGGAGAGAGGGAGAAGAAAGGAGGAGGAGGAAACAAGCAGACATAAAGAGGGGAAGTAAAATGGGAAAGAAAAGAGCGAGTGAGGGAAAGTGAGTGACTGAATGAAGGAGAGAGAAAGAGAGAGAGAGAGTGAGAGAGAGAGAGAGAGAGAAAGACCTGCCCAGTTTAGGAGAGGGAGTGTCTCCGTACATACACACACAGACAAAAACACACCAATCACAGCACTCAACACACTCTCACTGGGTTGAGAACACCACTGGGAGAGCACATAGGAAAACAAACAGGGCATTAGGCTGCTTAAATACCATTCTAACCATGCAACTATGCTGTGGTTATCATTACCTCAGTTCAGCCACAGTTTTAAAACACTGTGTGTCAATGATGACAGCTGAGGAGAGATCAGAAAGCCAACAGTGTGGTTACATAGCATAGAGGTGTTGGACTGTCACAAAATACTGTAACTGTGTGTATTTCTTTTTTGTGTTTTTGGGGCATTATGTTCAAGCTAAAAATGAAACAATATGCAATTGTGAGGAATTTTCCAAAAGAGTAGCCTATGTCTTGTTGTTTTTTTCCAAAATAAGCACACCTTAATCTGAAATTGTCAACACTTCACTCAGGAGACCTCAGTGTCTGTTTCAGGTATCATTGTCATGATTATTCCTTCATTTCCCAAAACAAACATAAAAAATCCAGATGGTGAAATATTGAGTGTATAAAGATCCTCAATAATTGGGTTGTATAATATTTCCGCAGCCTCTCCTGGGATGGAAATATTTATTTTTAAAAGGCTATCAAGCGGTAATTGTGATCTTAACGTGGCATTCCTGCATGCTGGCTGCAAGCTCTTTTGTGGTTGTGTGTCAGGTCAAAAGAACAGATTCTGTCAGGTGGAGATTGGGGTTTAGGGGTTCATTTGCAGTTCACGCAAGAGCATTCCATGCAATCTTTACATTTTCATTCATCCTCACTACCCCCCCCCCCCCCCCCACTCCCCACCCCCTCACCTCCTCCCACCCCATCCTCTCTTCCCTCCTTCGCTTATCATGCAGTTCTCTCTTTATGAAATGCTAATATCTGTATATGGAGATATTTCTATGTATTTCTTCACTGTTGACATGACGACATGTGGAGAGCTTTGACATATATTCTGGATGCTTTGCTGAATGCCCAGAAGCAATATTGCCATGATGTAAATATGAGTCACACTACAATGTACGTAATGTAAATTCTGTATATGTAATCCCTAATTACCGTAAAGTGACTCTGGCTTTATGTTTGCATTGTTTCATCGTAGGTAGCAGTGCATTTCAAAGACACAAACGCTTATAGCGGATGCAATAAGTCAGTTATCACCTTCTTAACACATCAGTGAGTTGAACCTTTCAGAAATCCATCATTAATTTAATAATAATTTATGAACAGATCTAACAAAAAAGACAGAATTAGATAGACAGGATAGCAGACAGGCAAGTTATTTTTTTTTTATTTTATCCCAGCCAGAAAGTCAGTTGTGAAGGAGCCTTATTGGTAACAGCACATGAATATTATGGCGATATTTCTTAAAAATATTTACTTTATTTATTTATTTTTGTACACAATGAATAACTGTATCAATGTGATATAACAATAAAAAGAGGACAAATTATATCAATGCAATACTAGAACAACATAGTGCTGCAGTGATACTATATATAAATATATATTTATATAATTTTTTTTTTTGCTAAAATGGGACACTTTTTTGATCAAATACCATAATGAATTTTAAATAAGCATAATTAATGTCCATGAATATAGCATTATGATTTAATAGGCAGCCCTTTTTAAAGATATCTGAGTCAGTTAAATATTAAACTAGAAGTATCCATCATTGTAGTGCTGCACTAGACAAAAATGATAGATTTTAAAAATGAGGACTGTGGTAATGTAATGGCATACAGTACTCAGGTAAGGTATGTCTGAATCATATTAAGATAAATTTAAACTACTGTATACTTTCTTTAAAATTTGTTTAGTAGTTTTTAAATATTATTCTACTGTATTGGATTGTATTTATTATTTCTTAAAGAGGATTTAATTTTGTTGTTCTAATTTTGCCAATAAAGTGAGAAAATGAATTTATTTAAGAGTTTAAGAGTTTAAGAAGATTATAACTATTGTAATCCTGTGGTTCAAAGTGCAGCCTTTTTTAATAAACTGAAAGTATCAATGCTCAGATAAAATGTTCTCGGAGCAACAGTCAAAACTATACTCTACTATATATTTTGTAAAAAGGTAAAACATGTTAACAATATAAAAAGCTGTGTCATATCACCTACAACAGTTTTGAAGCAACCTACAACAATGTCTAACAAGTTTCTATCTTTTAGTTTTACCAGGAAATAATTGAAATCTGCTCTGTTGCTGATAGAATTTGTAGAAGTGATCCAACAGCAGCATTTCTTTTCTCAGGCTTTTTCTTATAAGGAATATTTCCCATTTCGGCGAAAGAGCCCGAGCCCAGTTCCATCTGTTTGTCTGACCAGAGTGGCAGTGAGGCTAACTTATTGCAACCACATGTGACCAGGCGAGTGTGTGTATGTGCCACGGCCTATATCACACAGCATCCCCTTGCCCATCAGCCCCCCCCCACCCCCCAGATGGATCTTTACCTTCATTAATGCAGGCCCACGGCAAGCGCATGTCTCCACATGTTAGCATGGGACACAAACATCTGGCTTATTTTTGAATTTTGCGGGTCCCCGTTTCTCCCTTAAAGCTTCTCCTGCTCTTTTCTGGTGGCAACTCGCATTTTGTCTTTTTAGAGGAGAGGAAGTGGTGCTGGTGTTGTTGTGGCGAGGGACTTCAAAGAGGTTGGGACGTCAGTCATGAGCAAGCAGAGGGCAGAACTTGGTCAATGGCTGGGATTTGTCGTCTAATAGCCCCTCTGGGGGGACTTTAGGTCTAATTTCAGAGGTGCTGAAAGTAGGATTTTATGGAGTATGCCATGTCCTAAGGTCCTTTTGTTTCACATGCTTTTTATATCACGCAGAGACTAATTGTGATGATAATGGAGAAGTGAATATCCCCAATTTTGACATTTTAATAGATTTAGGTAGATAAGTATATGTAGAAAAATCTCCTGATTGATCTCTTGGAGCATTAATGTAGTCTAATATTCCAGTTAAAATTGTTAAGTCATATGGTTGCATTCAAAACTTAAGTAGTATGCATTTTCTTAATTGTACATATAACCTGGTGATGATGTCATCTAGGGATAGCCTATCACGTAACTCTAGTTCATTTAATATTGATGTTTCCCGCCCCTTGTCTCTCCATCAGCAATATATTTAATGGTCACATTCTGTGCTTATTCAGCACAAGAAAAACGAGAGCAAGGTAAACATGCCAACTTGAGAGCAAAAGACATTATTCTTGTAGCTTGAAATAACTGCATTACATTTAATGAGACGTATGTAAGTTGAGAGGGCAGACATTTGTTTTCTTCCTGACCGCATGTGCCGATTTAACTGACAAACAGTGAACTTCGCAGACTTTAGGACTGCATAGTGTTCCAATAGCCATCAATACAAGCTCATGATCTGTAGTCGTCGTGAGTCAGGAGGTCGTTTAGGAGAAATGCACATTTAATGGCTTGATCCATTGTGATTGGACTGGTTAATTGATGATCTGGTTGTAAATTTCTGTCTCATGGCTGTCACTATCTCTCCTCCTCTTCTTTCATCGTTCTCTCTGTTTATCCTTCTTTGTCTCCTCACTTCGCCCAGCCCCTTTGCTCCTCCTGTTCTGTGACTTGTATCCAGATAATCCGTGTCTCTTTCGCTCCCTTGATCAGTCCCTTTTCTTATTGATTGGAAAGTGAAATGCATGGGGGCTCTTGAAATATTCACAGTTGAAATCCGTCTAATTGCCCAGTTGAAATCCATCTCATAAAATTATTCACAGTTATGCAGTGGGAACTGTTTGTGTTGGCTGCCAACCAACACCAAGCTCTGAGAAAGCCAGATTTGGAGGTGGAGGGGATGCCGGGGTGCTGCTGCTGCTGCAGATGTGCCGCCTAATTGCAGATCCCACCATGCGGAAACTATTCTTCTCAACCATTTCAAAGCATCTGCAATAGGTGTCACTGCAAGGTTAAACCAACTTCAAAATGCAAGTCTTGTTTCCATTCCTCACCGCTGAATTGACTATGCAGTGTTGTATGTCGGGCTCAGAAAAAGAGGTGGAGAAAATGGGAAAAGGTATTGAAAGAAGGAGATTCGCAACCCTGGTCATGGCTCGCATTAGTCTGTCTGCCAGTGTATGCTGCTTGTGCACAGTGTGCGTTTGACATGAAACTGAGGGAAAGAATGTGCATAACATTAAGAATACTGGGTTGCATTATAAATGCTGAAGTCATTTTTCCTGTGTATGTTAAACATTTCAACTGGTGGTTGAAGTATGTTGCTCAAAACACCGTAATAGTGGTTAATGTTTAAATTATAGCAAGATATGATGCTGTCACATACTCTCAAAATAGGTCCCCTCATGTTTATGGTTAACTGTAACTAACGGCAAAGAGATGAAAACAGAGCTGAATACTTTATCTTGTGCTGATTTGGATGCTTTCTGGGAAGTTATTGATTTAGCCAATTGCAGTAGTCAATGGTGTCTTTAGATGCTAATTGAAAACTGGAAAAGAAAGTATAAGGTTTCATATTCCTGTAGCAAAAACAATGTAAGCTAAAACGATATAGACTTACTAATCACTCAATGCAGCACTTAACACAAATATTGAATGTAAACAGCAGAATGAGAGCTATGAATAAATGAATAACACATAAACAACAGTTTTATGCTGAAATGCAGACAAGGTGACTTCAGAGACACTTAAGTCGTATCTGGTGAACAGCTGAGTAAAGAACAAAGAGTATAAGGTCACTGGTTCTGGTGTATATCTGTTTCTGAATCTATTTGATTGTTGTTTCAGGAAGTTTTCTTGTGCCTTGAAAACATGATAAAAGCTTTAAGCTCACTGAGATAAGAGCCTTGTCTTTTATGTGTATATTGCAGTTTTCCCCAAGCAGAAAGTAAACTGTGTAGTAAGTTAGTGAGGGAAACCTTTTAAGTTCCTAAAGCTATTCGTAATGATCCCTAATTATCCATTTACACACTAGAGCGGTTTTTGGCCTAATTAACTATTGTGCTGCTGCTGAATGTTTTACTTACACAACTATGTGACTGTAGTAAAATGTTTGTATATCTATCCTGTCACATTTGCGTTTATTTATATTAATTATAATGTGTCATAAATAATAAGACTACATATATGTGATGTACACTGATATAAACCAGTTTATATTTTTCAGTAATTTTAGTCACCGCATAGATGCAATGAGTTGAAGTCCATTTTTTAGGAGACGGAGAAAGAGAGCACGAGTGAAAGAAAAGATGTGTATTTATGTATGTGTAGGTGTATTTGTGTGCTTGTGTGAATGTGCAGCCCTATGTCTGGCCAGCCATGGCCACATCTGTTTGTCATGTTAGCACTTAAGCGCCTGCAGGAGCCACGATACTAAGTGGAGACAGAGTCCTCTATCCCACTCTCTCCATCCTCCCCTTTCTCCTAATTACATTTGTTCATTAATCCATTTTCTGCCCACTTCTCTTTCTTGTTTATGTTCTTGCTCCAATGGGCTTTTGCCTCCTCAGACCAGCAGACAGTGACCTTTAAGGAGATGCCAAAAGACTCTGTAAGACAATGTTACACCTTCACCCTTTCACCACACGCACACACACATACACACACACATACACACACACACACACACACACACACACACACACACGTACACAGTCCCATCTTGGCCCCTCAGTATCCCCTCAGGCCATCTCCTCCAGAGAGGCTAATGGAGTTAGCCTAATGTCTGCACAGCGCCAGTCATAAAACTGATTTGAGGCTGAAGGCTTGGTGCCGAGACCACCACTCTGCCTACAAAAAAGAGAGATGTGAGTGAGATGTTAAAAGAGATCGAGTGTATCTTTAGAGGGAAAGAGGTTGGGGTGGCGGCGGCGGTGTGCGGCAGGCTGGCGTAACTAAGGCAACTGCAGACAATCTAATTGGTATTGACATCCTTGTCTCGGAGGAAATTTGACATCTAAGGGCAAATCATTCTATTTAGTCGCCTGAATAGTCTCCAAGGCGGGGCCTGAGGAGCACAATCACGCTGTAGCGTTGTTCTGGTCCTCATGTCTGGGCCAGCTCTGCCACGCAGCAATCGATCCTAATCTGATCGGGGGAGGGGAGGAGGATGAGCGGCATGGGGAGAAAAAAATGAAAATAAAATCAAAAGCTCTGTTGGGGTAATATTTAACAAGAAGGAGTACAATTGGGCCCTGCTGGGGCGGCAGCCTGTAATGCACTTGTGCTGCTGTAGCACAGCATGGTTAATGTATAGAAAAGCCCGGGAGTAATGGCTCTTCAGCCAAGGTGGCCAGGCTTCAAAGAAATCTGCTTGCTTTAGCTAAAAGACTGCCAGGCCTGGCCGCCAAAGACCTTCATTCTGTTAGAGCATCAAATATGGCCCCCACTCAGGACACACAGACACCCTGATTTTATTATCCTCACTCCCCTGAGAAACTCATCTCATCCCTCTTTTTGTTTGTGTGACTGACCGTCAACATGAAAGAGTGAAATGGTGCTGTCCATCAAAAGGCACACATCGCCTTCTCTCGGGTCAAAGAGGAGTAAAGGCTATCTGTGGTGTCTCCGCACTCTAACAGTAGGGACAGTGGTGTTTTAGGTTAAATGTTTCGTTAACTGGATAAATCAATGTTACAAGACAAGTTATAGTATATCTGTAAGAATACTTGGTTTGTCAAAGAACTTTATTTTGAGTTATCACTTTGTTCTTTTATCTCTCTATCCCTAAAAGTGAAGCCTATTTGGAAATTACATCAATGCAATAACCTTGTCAGAACTGTGCACAAGAAAGTTCAGACTTGTCTTTATAGACATTCTTGTGGCAGCTGTTGTATGAAGTCCATTTTCCCCCAAATACCGACGTCATATTATATGTATTCTGACTTTAATCTTTGACCCTTTTTCTATTCTTAATATTAACATTTACGGTTGTATTACTGCCATCATACTATGCATCTGGAAACCCCATTACGCATGCTACAAAACAAACAAAATCCTCTAAATTGGGTGACATATGCCACAAAATGAATACATTTTTAAAAATGCGTATGTGCCTACAAATCGCTCATACATCCATGTCTTCATTGTCTCCTGATCACTCAATTAGATTGGATTGTGATTTGCTCATACATGTCGTTGTTTCAGCTACATGTATGAACAGCAGCCGGGAGAGAGACTGTTTTAAATGTTGTCCACATCCAGTTGGTTTGCCCCAGAGCAAAGACTCAAATGAAGGTTGGCATAGACTGTCCAGTACTAAGGATAAGTCCCAAAAGTATACACATTTAAATGGTGGGGGGTAGTTGTAGCACACCTTTCAGGCAGAAGCCAGCTTTGAGAGCCTGGATTGTTATTATTGACTTTTATGTTGTCCACCTGAAACAGCAGCAACACATTCTTTCATTATAAAGACTCAAAGACATCCAAATGTACGACTGTAATGTCACAGCTCTTCTTGTGATATGCACGACTGAGAAAACATCTTCCACCTGTGCGTACACAGCGGTATCGGAGAGAACAATTTAACATTGCTCACTGTTCCAACATGACACTGATTAAAGTCGATTTTCCTTACATTGACAAAGTTATCTTTGAGTTAGGTTTAGGGTTACTGGGTTTAAATTTAGCATTAGGTCTACTATCCTGGTTAGACATTAGAGTTAGGGTCAGGTTGATGATTAAATTTAGGTTTCTAGGTTAGGGTTAAGTGGTTAGGATTAGGGGTAATTTCACAGTTTGAGACTAATGAAAAACAAGTTGACCCCAGATTAAATTTGGTTCATAGAATATAGACGTTCAGTTGTGAATGTGTGTGTCTGCACGAAAATCATGGGAAGTAGAATAAATGGTTAGAGTGAGGTTGTGTGTACATGTGCGTGTCGGCCTGCATGCTTGAGAGTGTGTGTATGTGTGTGTACGTGTGTTTGTGTGCATCAGTTAGATGGAGTGAGAGTGTCTGAGTGTCTGCGCAAGTATGTGATGAGGGTGTATTGAGCTGATGGCTGCAGATATCAGTCCCAGATACTTAAGTCATAAAAGTGTGTCTCGGAGCCCCGTGGCTGTGCAGGCCCTGGTGCCTGATGTTATCAGAGAGAAACAGTGGCCACTCTATCAGGACAGAAGAGTACAGAGGCATTCCTGTATTACTGGAGCTGGTGTCGGGCCTGTAGCTGTGACTGGGGGGCTGGGATGGAGGGTTTAGAGCGCGCTGCAGGAGCTCAGTTAGACAGTCGGGGAGTGGTGTGGGAGGTTGCAGGACAGGCTGCTGGATTATTTACAGCAGGGTGTTGTAAGGGTTTTGCTGTGTTAGATTGTCAGTATCTCGACTAGACTAACAAGGCAACGAAAGGAAACCAACAAATCCAAATGAAGTTTTGTATTTTAATATAGCCTCATAAATCTCCAAGACTATAACAAAGGCAGCATTCACTGCTTATCTGCTTTAACTTTCATATATCTCTGTGAGCTCTGTGATTGGGGTTATCAAACTGGGACACCTTCCTTCATGTGTGTTTTGTTCAATTAGGCAACACCTCTAGAAGGCTCAACAGAATAATTCAGCACTCCAGAAGCACAATAATTTCCCAAATCTCAGCGGATTAAAACACACTGTTGTCAGTTGTCCTTTCTATTCTAAGAGTTGACATTTTACAAAGCATTTTTCAGGTAGTCATACTGAATTGTGGCATGTTTTTGTTACTGTTTATGTGATTTAATTTTGTAAAAATAAATTGATTTTAGTTCCACTCATTCCTGTGTTCTTTGCAGCACTTTGCAAAACATGAATTGTGTCTGTATAGAAAACAGACGCATATTCAAAACTACTAATACTACAAGGTAAAAATACTGTGCAAATCTTGCATTCAAAATGTTAATTGGTATTAAAAGTAACACTCATTAAGCAGAGTAGCCTCTTCCATAGTGTAATTTTATATTTTTGGATTATTATTACAGCAAACTATAACAAGTTTATCTATTATTGGGTAGTTTAATTTAATATGTTCTGCAAAGTAATTAACAACTATAGTTGTCAAAATCAGTCATGGTGCTAAAAGTGTAATATTAGCTTCTGAAATGGAGTGGAGCAGAAGCATAATGTAGTAGTAGAAATACTCAAGTATACAATAACCTCAAAACTGTACTTAAGTACAGCACAGTAATGGAGTTTCCATGTGTGTGTGTGTGTTGATGTGGTGAAAGGGTGAAGGTGTAACATTGTCTTACAGAGTCTTTTGGCATCTCCTTAAAGGTCACTGTCTGCTGGTCGAGGAGGCAAAAGCCCATTGGAGCAAGAACATAAACAAGAAAGAGAAGTGGGCAGAAAATGGATTAATGAACAAATGTAATTAGGAGAAAGGGGAGGATGGAGAGAGTGGAATAGAGGACTCTGTCTCCACTTAGTATCGTGGCTCCTGCAGGCGCTTAAGTGCTAACATGACAAACAGATGTGGCCATGGCTGGCCAGACATAGGGCTGCACATTCACACAAGCATAGAAATACACCTACACATACATAAATACACATCTTGTCTTTCACTCACGCTCTCTTTCTCCGCCTACTAAAAACGGACTTAAACTCATTGCATCTATGCGGTGACCAAAATTACTGATGAATATAAATTGGTTTATATCAGTGTACATCATATTGTAGTCTTATTATTTATGACAAATTAAAATTGATATAAATGTACACAAATGTGACAGGATAGATATACAAACATTCTACTACAGTCCCATAGATGTGTAAGCAAGACATTCAGCATCAGCACAATAGTTAATTAGGCTAGGAAGAGAGAGGGGTAGAGGTAGACAAGAGAGAACGAGAGGGGGGTGGCACTACATGTCAAAGACTGAAATAAGCCTTTTAGTCTTTAAGATTAGTAACTTCTCCGTTTTACCTGACAGAGCGAAGGTTGAGAGGGGAGGTGTATTTAGAGAAACAGATGGCGAGTCCAAGAGTGAGGGCGGCTTGACAGGTTATGTCTTCATCACCCCAGTTCCCTCGTGTCCTCACCCCTTCTCCCTATCTCTGTTCTCTGACCAGTAGCTCCTAGCAGGCCTGTGTCGCCTCAGTGCAGAAGTCAGAGGTCTCATGAAAGAGAGCGTATCGTCGCAGGGGGGTATCAGCACCTCCAGGGCCTCTGTATGCCAGCAATTGTCTCTGGCCTGGATTAGTTTTTGTATCCAGTTACGGACTTTTATTCCCGTGGAGTCAAGTTCAGCATGGCACTGAGGGCCAGCAGTGCTGCTGAGAGCCCAGTGATTTATGTGTTGCTGAGTGAGAGCAGCAGGTTCAAGTCAGAGGTCTCCGGGCAGGGTAGCGTGCTGTATATGTTTGTGTGTGTGATTGGATGTGTGTCTGAGAAAGTGTGTATTAGTCACTGCCACTCACTGCAAACATAAATGTGTGTGTATGTCTGAGAGGCTGCACGAGGGCCAACCCAAAGCTCCCGGCAGGGTGCCTTGGTCTATTTGGCTTGGAGAGGCTCCATTCGTTTGACTGCGCGCATGCCTGGAAGGGTTTTGGTGCTGTAAAAATAATGACAGGCTCTGAAAGGTGGGGTCATCTGTTTATGAGCTGTGCTGATTGGTTCAAGAGGGGCACTGAATGATGAGTTTTGATGACTGATTAACTTTGATAATTTTGGGTAGAAAAACATATCACAGGCACACTATGTGGATAGTTTTTCTTGTGGTTTTTAACAACCCATTTTGCCAACTTCTCTACAACATTAATCATGTGGGTTTGGCTATCGTGTGTGTATTCACACAAAAAATGGAAGAATGCCATACAGTACATGCACTCCAGTACCCTGCAATTTAATTACTTAGGCACACAAGTGAGGTCACCTCCTCCTGATAAGGTCCTTGCCTGTTTTCTTGTATTTCTCTGAACATGGATCATGGTCTGCTGCCAATAGCAACAACCTGGCCTAATTAGTCTGCTGATTTCTGCAGTGGTACAGTATCACAGTAGAAAAATGTCGTTGAATGTTTGCTTATTTTGTAGTGAGTTTCAGTTCATGTTCTTTGTTGTTCATGGGTTATCGCACAAAAGATACTTGGCACACAAGATTTTTTTCAGGCTTCTTTGTCAAAAATGTGATGTGTACTATGTCTGGCTCTAATGAGTTGTCACGACATGCAGCCTCAACTCTAACACCTTTTCTCCTCTACTTTCCTCTATGTTTTAAATCGTTTTTATGAAGGAAAAGTTAAATAGTTAAAACACAAATTGAGAGGAGCAAGCTGTTAGGATTGGTCTGAGAATCAATTAAGGCGTGCTTAACACAGCCTGTGCTTATGCACCCTACATCCATCCCATATCCATATCCATATTCCTTTGAAATATGATGTCCTAAAGATGGAGCCATATTTATTCTCGATGGTGTGTTTTGGATCCCTGAGATATTTTAAAATGGGGCATCTGTCCTGTGGCCTGGTCAGCCATCTGGATATGACGGGACAGGGAGAAGATGTTAATGCACTTCATGATGAGAAAGGAGGATGACACCTTTGACCTTCCCTAGCCTTTGACCTCTGCAGCCAATATGGAGCCACTGACGCTATGGGTTTCCTATATCTAGCATATGCTGGCCAGGCCGATACGTTAAAAGAAATTCCTTATTTGCCACACACTGTTTATATAGCCTCCCCCGTGTTGTAAACAGCCAGGCTGTAAGAAAATAGATATTTACTTCACAGGCTTTCTATTTGATTAGAGAAAGAAAAATTGACATGCATATTGGATATGTTGCTGTGCTTATTGCCACGAATGCTAATGGAGAATGGGTTGTAGATACCTGAGCAATGTACACAACACAGAGTTAGACTAGAGATTTGGTTTTGTATACTGATGTACCCTCTGTAATCATTCCCGTACATGTGTATTGGGTGCATGCACACCCAGCAGGGATTGGGTGTGCACTTTTTGCCAACCCAACAGAGTGTCAGTTACATATCACAGAAGCTCAGGTCCACCGCTATGTAAGAAGATCTGACCCTAAATCACAGCTGCATTTCCAGGAACCACCACTAGAGTGACAGAGGGAAAAAAGCTCCTGTTGGAACTCAATGTGCTTCCCCCTTGTGTGATGGCTTTGACTCCTTCAGTAGCAGTTTCTCAGTACATTGACATTTATATAGTGTTTCCCTTGGGGTGCAGCCAGGGAGCCCAAGGTGGCTGGACTCCAGGGGGCTGCGGCTGGTAGGGGTATGAAGGTGATGGGTGTGGGGGGGGTTGATCCCTAGTAGTAGTAATAGTAGCCTATGGGCAATGACAGATCACTTTTCCACGCTGAGATTTAATTAGAAATTAGAGTGCACGTCACCTCTGACCTCTAATCCTGTACCACTCTCATCATGGGGAGGAATTCAGAGCGTATTTATTTGTGAACTGGGACCACCAGTCGCCATCTAATGTAAAATAATAGCGCTCCGATGTTTGTTATGATGAGAAAATCCATGTGAATGCAAAGGATGATAAGAATCAATCAATTCTGGGGGCACTTGAGTTTATGCAAAATATTGTTAAAGAGTTAGTCATAAGAACTTATATAAATCACATTACTTTTATAAGTCATACAGCAAGACTAAATCAACAAGACAATGAATTTAAAAAGGACAGGAGCTACAATTTTTAAAATCCTCAGCTTGTTATTTTTTGTTTTTTTTGGTCTTGGAAATTCTTATTTCTAACATTATGTGCTAGTGAAAACACAGAACATGAAAACTATCCCCAACAGAGGAATAGAGGGCACTTGGACATGAACAGTAATTAGATGACTTTGGCTCATGAAGAGTTTGGGTGGGCAGAGTCAGATGAAACATATGAAGTGTGTTTTTCTTTTGATACAGTGCGCTTTTAGCTATATTCGGATAAGAGATGAAAGATGAATGAAAAGGTAGCTGTCCATCATCAACAGAGTTACCTCCACTTCCTGCACACATCCAGTCATAGAACTGATAGCTGGCTGTCCGGGATGCATTTCCAGTCATTTGGCCAGTCCTGTGTGCTAAACATTGACCTTACGACCTCTGCTCATGACCCCTGACCTGTGATGTTGACCCCTTGTCCAGGGGGATGGGTCTCTTATATATCTCAACTGGCCGTCTCCATTGACTACCTGCCAGGCACCTGCTCTGAGAAATGAAGCCAAGGCGAATGCCTCTCTTGGGAGCCTTTTGGGCTCAGCAGACAACAAGGCCTGG
This sequence comes from Thunnus maccoyii, assembly GCF_910596095.1. Classification (NCBI taxonomy): domain Eukaryota; kingdom Metazoa; phylum Chordata; class Actinopteri; order Scombriformes; family Scombridae; genus Thunnus; species Thunnus maccoyii. The sequence goes on from NC_056551.1 coordinate 15,626,769, forward strand.
ACTCAGCCCTGCATTTGAATAGGCTTTGAGTGGCCCTGGTAAACCAATCTCCCTAATTATCTATTGAAAGAACATTCTTTTTCCTTGCCCAGTCATTACCTTGATTTCAATTGCTGAAAAGTAACATGGAGGAGCTAAAAAGAAAAGCGAGGGGAGGGAGAGGATGTGGAAAAACATACATGCATGTGCACACACACGTAAAGACACATAGAGACACAAAAGACTGTGTGTTTTCCCAATTTCATTAAGGTTAATTGTGGGTCAGAGGGAGCAGATTTGGGATATAAATCCAGAATATCCATGGCACAGGTCAAGGCAATGAAGAGAAATTAAACATGAATATGTGGCCATTTTGCTACAACAATAACTGCTGTTAGGGCAGGTTGTTAGAGCATGTGATTGGTTTGCCCCCAAATCACTACCCCAGTGATGGAGTAAACTGCAGTAGTCTTGGTTTTAAGCCTGGTGTTAGTATTCAAAATTATTTTTGAAACTCATAAAGATACTTTCATAGAGACAACAACCTCTCCATTCACACAGAGTAAAAGGCTCATATCTCATAGGGGCGAAAGAAACATGAGGGAACTTTGTTTCCTTACACAAAGGACAGATGAGGCCCCATGAGCATTTCTGAAATTGGTAAATAAATCTCATAAATGCACAAAGTTATAGTATAAAATAGGACACACAAGAACACAACGCATACATGTACACTGTATGATAAACAGCATAATCTTTCTCTGTGACTTTGTGTCAGAGAGGGTCATGATCCCAACCACTCAATTCAGTCAATGGCTCATGCATCATCCATGTATCATCTGCAAAATGCATATGATTGGCATGTTTTCAGCTGGGAGTTGGGTTTCCTGGTGTTGTGCACCACTGACGTGACTTAGTGGAAACATTAACATCACACAGAGCTGATGCCAAAGGTGAAATAGTGGGCATTTTAAGTGTCATGCAAGTCCAAGGTGTTTTCCTATTAGAGTTGTGCCTTGTATCTGAATATACAGGTATATTCAGGGATATATCTTAACAAAATTTTGTTTCAGTTCTATGTACATTTTGTTTCTTAGGCTGCATATGTTTCACTAACTTTTTCTTAGTGTAATTATATCAACAAAGGAAAAAAACAATCACGATCCATATCCAAGCAGAAACCAAAACAAACCACTTGAAAAAACAGCACCTCTCACTGTACGTTGTGAAGAGTCTCAACAGGAGTTTTAAAGAGATGCATTTAGTCTCTGCATGTGCATCAGTTACCATAGTTAAGGCTGTCTACATGCTTTACTGGTGGGTCAAGGGCGTGGAGATAGTCACTCAAGAGGAAGCTCTCTGGGCTCTAGGGCTGTTCTCAGAAAGCACTCAAGGCTTGCATGCAGTCACCATGTAGTGGAGGAGATAAGAGGGGACAAAGTTACCCTTTGAAACTAAATATAGGTCATGATGAGCAGCATTTAGTCTGTGTCTTGTGCCTATAATGTCTCTGTTTTGTGCCCATTATTTCTCTAGTGTTGTGTGAGTAACTTGTTACATGACTTTATGTTGGTTGGAGTGTTTTTAGCATCTGCTATTGAAAACAAAAATATAAAGATGTACACAGGGTGGATTTGACCGCATGGCTCCACACACTTTGGGAGGAACAGATACTAGCATGTGATATTTACTCAGCGAAAATGCAGTGTGGTGGGATTATTCCACGTCTTTCCAGTAAATAAATAACTAAAATTTAGAGAATGAAACCGATTGCTAAATGACACAAGCTATAAAAACAAGTTGATTTGTTGTGGAATGAAGTGAGTTACCTTAAGTAACTTGCTAAATATTTCAGTGCTATAAAAAAGTCTGAATGGCATGTTGACATAATGAATTTTTGCAATTATGTGTCTACAATGAGTTGCTGTTGTTCGCAGACGTGCTTTAAAAAACTGCTTTACTGCAGTCTTTGAACTTCTCTGAATGTCTGTCTATCTTAAATTCTTTAATCTCCAGTCTGTCTGCACCAGCACCTATAAATCTCCTCTCATCTTTGGACACTGACTGGAGCCTTAACTGTCCACTCTCTGTGATCTCAGAACACACACACACACATACACATATCAAGGCCACTTTATAAGCTTTCATGCCTTCTTCCTGATAAGCCCTGGTTAAATGTTCGGTATGTTTTGAAACTTCGGCTTTCTTTGTGTATATGATTGTTTGACGTGATGAGCTTATATTAATTTGATCTTTTTTTTTATCTTGCTGTACTATTTTTATTCATATTTCAGAATCATGAGTGATGATACAAATTATTGTTATAAGAAATGAATGGCTTAGAACTTACTTAGAAGAGAACTTAGTTTTCCCCCACACTTTATCCTTTGTGGTCTTTACATGAAGGCTCATTTGACTTATTTATAATACTTTAATAGTTTGCAAGTTGGACCAAATGGTCTAACATCCCTGCACTGAGGATTATTGGGCCTATTAACACCATACAAGGACATCATGACAATTCTCAATCTTAGTTGGGACTAACGGTCTGCACAGATTATCTGGAACTGTTAAGAGTTCACAGATTGAGTCTTAATAAATAAGAACATCTCTGAGCTGCTGTGATCATATCAAACACTTTAATATTTGTGACCTGACTTCTGGTCTTAACATGTGTGAGGATTACAGATTCAGTCCAAGAGTGGGTAACATCAAACATCATTGAGACCCCAGTTTACACTGTGGTGAGGCTGAATAATTGTATATAAAAGTTAAATTATTGGTACTTGGTTTTTGTGTTAATTCAGTGAATGATAACTCCATATATTTAAAAAATGTTTTCAAATTTCATTGTGATTTGAGCTCATTCACACATTTCCCTCTTTCTCTCACTACAGTAGGTCTCCCTCTCTCCCAAACACAAACACATTGAGCAGTGTCTCCTCCAAGCGAAGCTGTTCCCATATTCATATTTCCAAAAATCTTTTATGAACGCTTACAGTCATAGTTGATCCCCAGCTACCTCTGACATCCAGTCAAGACCCTTGACCACTACCAGAAAAAGGCTGCCAGGCTTCACTAGCCGGTTGTAGTGATCAGAATAACAACACCGCGTATCATGATATGGTGATGTTCTCAGCAGCTGTGACCATCCTCACAGCCCCAGTGTGGTTCCTGTCAAGAAAAATAAGCACTGTGGATTACAGTTCTCTCCTCACAGCTATCTCTTATGGAGCCCCTGGGCTTCTGTCCTCTGTACCAACACCACACAACACCACGCAGCTGACATGCCTAGACCTTGCAGACCATGCCTGCTAATGCCACACACATAGGCATTATAAACATACTTCCTCTCATATGTCCATAGATGCTCTCACTTATTGGCACAAAGTATGTATAAAATGTTCACATGCACACACATTTGAACATGTAAGGGACCTATCTCAGGATTAGAACCCATCTGCGCTCTACATCAGACTTCAGAGGTGCTCCAATAAGCTCTCTGTAGTTGCAGTTCCTCAGTCACATCATTTATCTTCCAAGTCAGGACCACTTCAAGGCCCTAAGGGGGGGCACTGGACTGAGGTCAGTGGTGGTGGGGTTGGGTCTACACAATTGTTAAGTTGTAGAAACATGAGAGAGGTATGCAGCATAACTGTTAACTTTAGTGTAAAATGTAATCATCAGGAGGAAAGTCTCATTTGATGACATTTAAAAAAAAAATTCTGGGCAGACAGATTGTAAAAGTTCTCAAAATGGTCGGTGCTAACAACATCATAAAATGCTAATCATTGGTTCAGCACACTGAAAATTCTTCTGTCGCCAAGATGCCATGGTTATGTTGTACAACTGAGGGCGTTTATGATCATTAATTACTACTATAATTAAACATAATTTTATTTAGGTTATATGTTAATCAGTCAGTGTGTGTACATGCCTGAACTTATACTTGACTCATAAAAGAAATTGTAGCCACTGTTTGATTCAAGTGTTTGGTTCAGTTGGATCATTTCATTCAAAAATGGATCCACTAAGTATTTGGGTCAGTGAATTGGATCCTTTCATTCATGAACTAGATTTTTTTTTTATTTTCATGCCAGACTCAGCCCTGCCAAAGGAGTAAAAAACAGGAGCTTTATCTTTTCCATGCTTTGTCAGAGCTCTAATGAAATCCATTCCTCTCTGGCAATATTTCAAACTGATCCACCGGCAAAAAAAAAACCCCAGCAAAAAATGTACAAATCTAGATTAAGATGAACTTTCATGAAGCAATAAGTCAGTATTCAGTGGTTAAACACTTCCATGTACATCGCATTCCAGCAGCTACTTCTTAATAAATACATTCCAGTAGTTGTTTAAGCAACTGCGTCCTCTTTTTTCTGGTTTGTTCATGTCTTTGAATTGATTCCATTCATTCATTTGAAGGACATGTTCAATTGAAAGCTTTGTTCAAGAATTAGGGTTCAAGAATCAGACTTCCATGCTCAATATATTTTATTACAATTCAGTTTGCTTTGATTCAGCTTGAAATGTAGCTGTGGCACGGCGCATCACACCAGTCACTGATGCTCTTTGCCCTCCCTGTAGCTGCACGGATGGCTGAGAGCACTGTTCAACTTTTTTAACCCTCTCTGCATGTGTGCGTGCGTGTACTATGAGTGTATGGATGGAGGTGGGGCTGCGGGGTGAGTGATGACACTGGCGGTGTAATCCCACCGACATCTGCTTCTAATCTGCAACGTGAAAAAGACACTCTTCTGACCCCATACCTGCCCCCAACCATCCTCTACCCCCGCCCTGCTCCTTCTGCCCGATGTTGCTCTCTCTCATTTGAACCCAAATCAAGCAGCATATCAGGTTTCAAAAGGCTTCTACCACAACTTGCAATCAAACATACATACGAGAGGGACATGTGCTCTCATCCATGCCTCCTCGGTCGAGAGTTTCACTCGGTGTAGAACTAACTGCAAAATTCGGTTGACATAAGAAGAAAAAGAGAGAGCGGAGAGAGTACTCGGGGTTTGTGAGAGTGTGTACAGCATGTGGGGACTTTCCAGTGGATGAAGATTGCCTCACTAGAGGAAAGTATTTATTCAGGGGTAATTGAGAGAGAAATAACACTGCAGCCAAAAGCCTGGCCTGAGCGGATGAGCAGCAAGAGGATGTGGGTGATTGAAACATGGCTGCAATTTGTTTTAACAGGCTGTAGAAATAAGCATGGCAGAGCTCTTAGGGCTTGGTAGTTGTAAATCTGGAGCCTTGCAGGAGTATTGTCGGTTCATAACCTTTCTCTCTTTCTTGCTCTCTCTCCCTCCCTCCCTTACGCCTCCCTGGGGTACATTTAGCTGGGGAAATGGAGCTTTTCTTCCCTTTATTTGACTTCCTTGTCACTGGCAAACTCTCTTTCTCTCTCTCTCTCTCTCTCTCTCTCTCTCTCTCCCTCCCTCTCTCTCTCTCGTTGTCTGACATACACACACTCGCCTTGACCCACGTTTTGCAGGACCCCTAGCTGTTGGTCTGCAGACCAGTCGTGGGAGGACAAGGACACAACACAGAGATACATTAGAGAAAATCACTTCCCCCTTTCAAACAACAATGGTTCTGGGAAGTCGTGTAATTCTTCCGTGATCTGCGTTCTCTCTATCTTCCTACAAATGCATGTTTAAATGCATTATGCTATGGTCAATATACACATAAAGACTATAAATTCTGTACTGTGTATGTCTTCTACTGTATAGGAAAAACAGTATGTATTTATTTGCAAAAGCAGCAGTTTCATATTGTTTTGTGAGGAAGCTCAATGTGGAAATAAATCACAAATTAAAGGGATGTTTCACCCAAATCACACTAACAAACAAAAAACATATTATCTGTCTTATCTCCAGTGTTATCTGGCCATGCAGATAGTTTGGCTTTGTTTCCTCAGGTTTTGGTAGTCTGCCTCTTACACTTTTGCTGCTACCCTAAAAAGTGACGTTTAAAAAATGAACAGTAATATGTCTTTCCAGAATCGGCCTTCCTGTTACTCAGACTAATTCATGCTGTCAACAGTTTGCATGCTGTCAAGTGAAAACCACGTATCTCCAAATTAGGTCATTTAGAACTATTTTATATAAACTGATTAAGTGTTGTGATAAGAAAATTCTCTTACGTCTGAAAGTAACCCCTTAAGAAACGATTTCATTATGTGAAAATGGACTGTCACAAAGCTGGAAACTGGGCTTTTTTTTTCTTAGCTCATGAAAAGTTGATGTCTTGGAGATTCATGATTTTCCCTCGACAGCAATAATAGGAACTATTTCCTCAGTAGAAAGTAGCTCCAATGAGTTGTTTTGATTATTCAGAGTTACCAGGATATTATCATAAGTTGCTGCTGATGTGTTTGAAAATGTAATTTTCAATATTGCGAACAGCACAAATGCATATTAATTCAGCTTCATTGTATTGGGTTAGCAGAAGAAATCTCATAAATGGATTTCTTAAAACCTGGGCAAGTATAACCAAAACTGTATAGCTAAATAATACTAAAGGTAAATGGGCTAAATATGTTTTTTTTTTCCTGTAATTTGGTAAACTGAGCCTTAAATGGTCATATTAGGCAAAAATAAATTCTGCCTGCGTGTGATATGCCAAATGTGTGAGCGGATCTCTCTGTTCACACCTCTGGTTCAAGGCCTTACCAGCCTCCTGGCCTGTTTTGTCAGCTCTTCTACCAAAGAACACACACGCACACACACACACATCCACACACTTTCATTTTCTCCATCACCTCCAATATTCCCTTTCCTGATTCCTTCCTTCCTATGGAGGTTTGACCGAAAAGTGCTGCTCTGTGCTGTGGTAACATTAGCACACAGATCTGCCGGTTACACACTGCTACATCCCGGAGAGCTGTGTGTGCTTCTCACTCTCTGCTGTGGGTCAGTACTCAGGGTTTACACAGGGGGCAAAGGTGTTAATGCTACATGCTTTAAAGAAGTACAAGATGTTCACTTCAGCACTAACAGGCACCCTGGGTAAAAGCTGGAACTAATCTGAGAGGTGTGTGTGTGTGTGTATGTGTGTGTATGCATATGTGTGTGTGTACGAAAAGTATTAAAAGCAGAGAAATGTATTTGTAAGTAGGTGAAGTTCAGAGGTGCACTAGCAGCTAAACAATAGTAAATACAGCTGACATTTCTTTAGTGTTGCAGTTTCTTGCCGTGTTTACAAGAGAGAGGGGCTCCCACTTCCTTGCTTTCTCTGTGATTCTATTTTGTGCTTCTGTAGTACAAACAAGGACACTTATTCTGTACTGCGAGCATGCTGGGACACTGAAATACCACAGGTTGCTGTCTAGCTGCCAATTAATGTATTTTAATGGGCACAATATTTCTCAGTAGATATTTCTATACTGTAATTGCATGAATTTTAAATGGATATTATTAGAAATACAGATGTTTAAATGATTTACATGTTGGAGTCAATATATTAATTTTAATTTAACATACTTTGTCTGTGTATCATACTTTGCTCTGGTTATCTTTATCACTTGCATGAGAAGAACCGTCTCATTATTGGTTTCATGCATGCTGAGTAATCTTTCAATGCCCAATTGATTATGTGCATATGATACTGAGAATGTGAGGTTGTGTAGAGATATATGGAAAAGAGGCAATTTTTTCTCTCGAGTTTATAACTTCCTCTTTGGCCTGAAGTGACAAAATATATTATGTTTTGACCAAAAATAAGCTGGTTGCACATTTAGTTCAGCAAAAACTTGGCTTAGGTCATAGGACTGGTAATGAATGAAAACACATTTGCGAGCAAATCAATTTTTATAACCTTTGCGTGTTTATTAGATATTCTGAGGCAAATGCAATAAAGTGCCCAAAGCCAATATTGTATGCCATGAAGGGTGGTGGAACAATTCCAAACAGTAATGTCACCTCTACGGACCGAGCACAGACATTATACATGGAAGGAGGTTTGGAATCAAAGTGGTGTGTTTACGAGTGAATATGTTTGATTAAACCCATACAGTACTGGAAATGACAAAATGCCCATTTTTGTGCAGTGCTTTTTTTTTTTTTTTTTTTTTTTTTTTTGCAGGGATGGAAGCAGACGCAGACACACAAACGCACACGCACTCTCTACCCCAAACATATATGCATGCAAACAGAGTCACACACACGTCGTCCTCCCTTCTGCAGCCAAGGGAAGTAATGAAAACAAATGGCAGAGTTCTATTCCCGCTGGGACCTGAGGAGGAACTTAGTCATCAAGCTAATTTTATTCTTGTCTGGCCCAGAGACTCCATTTCCTCTGGGTGTTTTTACAAACGCCGGGCTGCACCACGCCATCGGCCAGTGATGGATATGAGGGCCTGATGGCCGGATGGCAGATGCTGGCCCTGTAACTCAAGCTCCAAACACTCGCTGATGACCCCCCTTGCACCCTGCATGTTCCTCACTCAATGCAGTGTTACTGATTGGGTGAGCATATGCAAACATGTACTTTGCAAATAAACTGTACTTTTCTTTTCTACACCCAAAGATAATTATAAATACACAGTTATTGTTAAATGTTACATGCATTCTTCCACAAAAGATGAAAGTCGGGCATAAAAGGCAAATGAAGTAGAAGCAGTAAAGTAGGCTCTTAATATCCTAAACAAATCACAGATATAGCTGAATGTGTAATGTCATTAGTTACAGTAAGCCTGCTAATCATGTAGTTAGGTTATGACCTCTTTCATATAACAAAGTTGTAAGCATGTCTGATTACCTCCGTCTTTGCTTCACTTGTATGTTAAGAATCATGTTACAGGCAGTGGCAAGTTGTAGGTTAGCAGCTTAAGCAGTGAGAGCTCTTGTTTCTGCTGCAGGCTACCGAGCAGAAATATCAAAGAGCTGCTTAAGCCTGCAGCAAATTAATTTATCACGTAATTTGTTTCTAAACTTTTTTTTATCTCAATACTACCGTCTTCAGGCAGACATATTTTACCAGGAGATTCCCAAATATAAGAGGGAGCTGGTGTGTATTCATTCAAAATTAAAAACTAAAAACCAATCCCATACTATCAAATTGTGTTTATGGCTGCTGTTCTTATTCAAAAAACTGAAATGTTTAATTTGTGCTGCTGATGTTATAGAGTAAAGTGACTGTTTGTGACAAAACACTAGACAATTTTTTCTTCTTATTCATTAAACTATAATGTTTCTCAGGATATGGTACAATCTATTTTCCTGAGATTCAGGCATAATTACGACACTTGATCTAAAAGCCAATGCAGAACAGGGAGCCTATTCTATTATAACTGCGTAGATTAATAATGAATGCTAAAAACTCAAATTTTGCCTGAAGTTGTGGCTCAAGAGGGAGAGGGCATGTCACAATGCTTCATTGGGTTAGCTGGATTAGTTGGATCAGTATTACGTCTTCCCATCCTCGCTCTCACCAAAGTCCCATTCTGCGACATGCGCACAGCTGGGAGCGGAGGACACTTGGGACAAAGCAGAAAGAAAGCCAAATGGCCTCCTGTTACAACTCCTCTGTTACCAGCTTGAAGCCTTCATTCCAGTGCATCCTGCATGGATTATTCAGTGACTGTACCCTTTTAGTCTTGGCTGTGGCCCGCAACAGCAAAAAGAACCTTATTGTTGTTGATTTGTTAGTATGCAACAACTTTCAGGAGAGAAGGGAAACATTAAAAAGCAATTAATATACTGGAGTGCGAAGGAAAAGAGGAGTCGCCTAGGCCTCCAGTGGGACTGCCTTTATCTGCAGCGCGACCTGAAAATGCAGAAAACATGGAAAAGATGGCTTTTAGTGTGACTTCTGCTCATCCTTACAGATGGATGACTGACGGGAGGGAGCGAGCGACAAACAAAGGCAGTTTACGATCAGCATAATCAATGTGACATCAGCACAGCAACATAATGCGCGGGGGTTGGAGTGGAGCGGGGCTGGAACACAGGATGCTCTTTTTAATAAAATGACAACTTGTTTTTTTGCAACTACACCTTCCTGATGTTTCCCTGTAAGAAGTTTTTTCTCAGGCTTTTACCACCCGTCAAAGAAGCCTTAACATCATGGCAGGATATCAGTGGCACCCACTTTAAAAGCAATCAAGTATGCATTTAAATTTCAAGCTGACAGGTTCAGCGCAGGCCTTCTTTGCTTTATTGTAAAGAAAGTGCTGCTCCTTCTGTTTCTCTACTTGAGTGTTACCCATAACTCATCATAAAACGGGGAACCCTGGCTTGAGATTAAAGGTATCTCACATTACTTGAATGGACCCAACATGAAACGGCAGATAAAGTAGAATTATGCTTTCTGTAAAAAGCATGCAAGCATCTTCACATTTATTAGGGATGTTTCTACATCTATAGTGGAGCTCTCATCTAGCCAAGTTGAACCCTTTTTCACTCAGTTCAAAAGGGTCTTATGGGAAATTTACCAGCTTTCAACACATGCACAAAAGGTGGGTGTTGAGCTGTATAAACCATTTTTACACTATGTTCCCTGAAGTAACTTGTGCCCTGAAGTAATCCTCACCGGTGTTCAAAGGCATTTTTTACCGTACTTCAACATAATGAGGTTTTCCAAGATTTTTTCTTGTTTGTCACTGAAAAAGTCTATGACCACCATGACCCCCTCTGACACACACACACACAGTACATACAGACAGGGCGAGGTGTTTACGACACACGTATTGTTGGTCCCTCTCACTCGACAACCATTCATTTGCTTCAAGGCTAAAAAGAGGAGGAGGGCGTCACTTCTGGTGGGAACCACTCAAACCTTGCATACTTTGCCATCTACAATAAAGGAGGTGGAAATCAATTTTGGGTTTTTCTCTGTAGTGAACATGGGTTATTTGAGAACAACCAAGGTAAATGTGCCCCAGCAACAATGCAGGCCTGAAAAAAGACACACATAGTGAGAAACATAGAATGGGTAACCTTGGTCTGAACACCATGGTAACAGGGCACATAGAGCATATAATGATGTTCTAAATCCAATCTGGGCATTAAACATCTGAAAAACTGATTATTACAAAAAATGATAACTGAATGAGAAAAAAACAATGGAAAGCCCCTCTAAGATTTATAATTATAAATACCGGCATTGTACACAAATCCTGTACAAATCTCAGTCCTGACAATTACAATTAGGACACACTTAACATTGGCAGAAACAATACAGTATACACCAGTGCGTCATCCAACTAAGCTCATGGACGACTCATTTCTTTTTTTTTCTTCTTCTTCCTTTAGCTACATGATGTGACATGTGTTGGGCCTGTGCACCAAAGCCCAGGTGTCATGGTAGCTACATGATGGCTTTTTCCTGCTACAAAACTCGTTCATCATCCAAGGGGCCTGTTGGGTTTTATCTCTGCCTGGCTCACTTTGAAGCACTTGATCCTCCGTCATGTCTGCCATTTGGGGCTCATTGTGTCATGAAAGAGGTCACTGGGAGGGCAGCATCACTGGCTGCTCTTCCTCCAATCCATTCATTTTAGTCTGCCTAGTCTCCATATTCCCGCTGATATTATAGAGATAGAGAAATAGAAAGATAGTGGGGGGAAGGGATGAGGGGCAGACAGACAGACAGTGCCAGGCCGAGCTGAATCAATTAAGGCACATCAAATCATGAATTCATGCACGATGAAAGTGACAAATATTGGCTGAGGCGGTCAAAGCTGTCAGGGCCTTGACACAGCTTACCCCTCATCATCATCATCAGCATTGTCATCATCCTCTCTCTCGATCTCTCCTTCGTACTTATCCCCTCTCTTGCTGGTGAAATATGTTTCTTCTCGTATAAGGGGAACATGTATATGCAGATGTACAGGCGTAATCACCCACAAATACTGTGTGAAATCTGTTGATACTAATGTAGAATTTTGCACGGGCCAAAAAATTTGGTCTCCGTTTTTTTTAACCCAACGGCTAAATTTGAGAGACTTGAAGCAATATTTTAGCTATATTTCATCCATTACTGACTGCTAGATGAGAGAAAGAGAGAGAGCAATGAATTTCTTGTTTCGTAAGTCACAATTTGATTTGTGTTAATTTCTAATATAACAAGACCTAAACATATACGGCTGAACCGTGTATGAATCGCCGGAGGGCTTTTAATTTGAAACAAAGGAGACAGGAAGTGGTGACACGTGGCCGAGGCAAGTGATGAAGTTAAACCATTGGTTGGCTTTCGGCGGCCTTCCTTCATAATCCCTCAGTCAGTGACTCACTCAGTCACGGACGTTCACATTTATAAGGTTGCTCCCTGTGGTCCAGCCAAAAAAAATGACCTTTTAGGACTTTGTTTTAAGTTCAGGAATGACATATATTTAAAACTCCTAATTTACATGTTTATGATCATAACTATATTGCACGTCAAGCCCTTGTGCCCTACAAAAACTGGTTTTACTGTGGCCCCACTAAAAGCCATCCTCACCTCTTGTTGGATCGTTCAGCACTGAATCAAAAAAGCATGTAAAAGGAAAATTCAGTGTAAAAAGTTAGGATACAATAAATCAGTTCAGGCGCTCAGATCCAGGCAAACTGCTGAACTCGAAGTATCACCCATTACAACATTTGTGGGAGTTATCAACCCCTCTCTGCCCCCTATCTCCCCTTACTCCTCTGGGTCATAGTGCTGTCAGCTGGCGTGAGCATATGTCTGACATCTCCGTCTGTCTGTCTGTCTGTCTGTCTACTTCTCTCTTCCTTGCCCTCCTTGTCTGCCCTCCAACCCCCAATGCTTGTGTCACTGTCCCTGTCACTTCTGTCGGCCACGGCCCACGTAAACATGTAGCGACCACTTGATATGTTTGTACGGGGATTTGGGGATGAACATTACCGTGTTTTGAGAGAGGAACATCTGGCTGGGGGAAAAGGTTACAGTATAGGGATACCACCAGAGCCAGAGCCCTGTGCAGAATTCCTTCCATCAGATAAATCAAGACAGCAAGTCACTGCGAAACGGGAGGGGCAGGGGAGGGATGAGAGGGTGAGAGGGAGGGAAGGGACGTTAACTCAATCCTGCCTGAGAGGAATGGAGTGCTTTGTAAAAGATGGGCTTCTGTAAAATGGCCATCTCTCTTTTTGGTCTCTGGTCTTGCTCTGTCTCAGGCTCCAATCTTTCTTTAAAGCAAGGAGCAAAACATTTTCGTCTTGTCTTTCCAGAATCAGTGCCACATTTACCGCACTCACTGTCAACTTCTCTTTTAAAGTAATTTCTACTGAAGAAATAGTCCCTATGAAAACTGTAAACAACACATTCTTATCCAGAGTACTGGACACCTATTCTGGAAAGAGAAGTTGCTATGGATTTTTTTTTAGAGCTATAGTTCAATGTTGTGACCACCACAATTAGAAAATACTATGTGCATTGCTAGATACCACTTGATGAGAAAATTGTTTTTTTGTAATTTGGGTGAGCTCACCCAAACATTAGACAATTCGGTTTTCTATATCATCCAAACTAGCTCTTTTCTTTAGGTTATATTTCCCACTACTGATTATTTTTCCAAAGTGTTTGGTACTGTTGTGCATTTTTGTCACATCTGAGAAACTGACCACTTTAAACCACCTTGAATGGCATTGACTAAATGACTTATCGAGTACTCACTCTTTACCTTGAAAGGAAAAACTTTTAGGAAAATGTAGCATTGCTTTTCTGGAAGAAGTCTGTAAATTATAGCCCTCAAACAATAGTTCTCTTAAAAGATCAATCTAGAGTGGCTACTTGGTAGGACCTTGGGTTATTCTTTTCCTTTGAATCCATTTAATTGATGTACTTTCCTCCTGATTTCCTGTTTGTTTTCTCAGCTCTTCATTGTGTTCTTGTGGGTTCACCATGTCCTGTGTTCTCTTGTACTGGCTTCATTTTATGGGAAACTGAAGCATACAATTGCACTAACTTAAACAAAAACAGACCTACAAAAAAATGTTATATGGCTGTTAGATGATTTAGGTAGCAAGTTTATTATCCTTAAAAATTCATACCACTCACAAATCCTTTCTCATCCACACTGCAGGCCAATGACACTTGTGTCCATGGTTACACTCGATTTCTTTTATTTTTGACCGCTGATACCAACAAGCACTGGCCATCATCATATCCCCACATCCATCTCCAACTCTCCCTCCTACAGTCCCTTCTTTCCCGTCATGTTGAGGGAACAGAGTTGCGAGGCAGGGATGAGTAAAGCACATGTCAGGAGACGTAAGGGTTTCCGTGGTGGCCAACGAGATGAAGCTGTCAGAGGAAATGCTGTCAGCGCCGACACCCAAGTATCAAGGGCATCTTTGTGTCTTCTCCTCCTCTGTGCCTGTCCTCTGTTGCCTTGCTTAATTACACTGCATGTACGCTACTACTGCTATTGTCAGGGGCTTGACGTGGCTGCACTGTTGGCATGCATAGAGCCAAGTTTTGACACGGTGCCCCAAGGACTGAACTGTGTGATGTGCTGTTGAAGGCTTGTGTGCGGAGGCAAGTTAGCTGAGATCAAGAAAGGGGTCATATGGTCTCTTTGTGATTGAAAACTGTTTAAAAAATAGTGAAACATTCCTGTTTTATAGGACTGCGTAGGCATGAATTTACTTCTGCGTTTGTATGTCAAAGTGTGTGCGCTTCCCAGCATGCTTGTGCACACAGTTGTCACATTAAGACTCCTAAATCAAGATGTACTACTCAAGTTTCAGTTTGGAAGAGTCAGGCTGTACTCATGTTCCGTGGTCGTGTAATTCTGTAAAAATCTGGCAAAAGCCAAATGGAGAATTTATTGTTTATTTAAGAAAGAAAGTATAGTTTGCCTAAAAGTACACATTGAAACTGAACGATACAGAGGTGTGATTGAGATGAAAGAATCTGTGAATATTGTGAGCTGAATGAGGCGTAATTCATTTAATTATATACTGTCATTTTTACCATGATTTATGACAAATATTGTTCATGATCCAGGAATTGAGAATTGAGAATGGAGCTTTAGTTGAATACCTTTTTGATAATGCTTTTGCACATTCTAAATCTATTTCTAAAGCATGAGATAGGACAAGAAAAATAATGGATAAATTCCTCGTGCTCTATTTTATATGGACTGTAAACTATTGGTTTCACAACTGGATCAAATTTACAGTGTTTGGCACTAATGGATGCATATGTAGATTTTGTTTTGTTTGGATTTATGTATTGTGTTTTGTGCTTATGGGGCTGTGTTTGTATATTTGTATTTCCATTGTGGAATTTCTCCTGGAGCATAATTTGTGGGCGGTTTATCTTTACGTTTATGTTTGGATGATGTTGATATATTGTGCTGTTAGATAATGGTAAGTGTAAATGACCAGACATGAAAATAGAAGTATTCATTTGTAAACGCACAGCTCGTGCTTAATGCAAAATGCCTTCACAATATGTGTGTATGTTCTTCAAATGTGTATGTGTTTGTGTGTACAAATCTGTACCAGCACAAGTGGTACACGAGGGCTGGCAGTTGAGGCATACTTCACACCCCAGATTGACCAGGAAGTAGTTGACAGCTCTCAGTGCCCTGGCCTACCGCTAATTTCTTCACTTCCTTCCTGCTAGCCTAGCTTAGCATCAATCACCTCTCTCCACTCGCAGCGCTAGTGCAAACCAATTTCCTTAATGCTGATTGCACTGTAAACCAACTCTCCTCACCCGCTCTGGCTCTTGTTCCGTTTGGCTCGTCCATTCTTTCTTGCTTTCCTTCCATGGCTTTCTCTTGACTTGACAAAGTAATGATTCAACTCCTAAAAGCTGCTTAGCTGGAATAGATGACTGAGAAAATCTCCAGTATATTATACTTCTGTTCAATGTCATATAATTTTCAGCTGGAGGCAATAAACTTGGTATTTTTGTTTAAATTTAGAAATGCAGCTTAGTTTATCTTCTCTTACTTGACAATTATAGGCAAATGTTTATAGGCCACGATCTTTAAATCAGATTCAGATCTAAAGGATTTTTATTGGCATAACATGACTTAAATAAATCTAACTATAGTGTAGAATGCAGAGGGCTCAGTGACAGAGACAGCAAGAGTGAGAGGGGATCCCTACTTCCCGCTGAGGCATGAGAAATTCCCTACATGTTTCTCAAGTTTTGGAGTCATCATCAACACAAGAGGAGGCTAGCTATTTCTCACCTTCACTGAATCTGCACACCCGGCCCTCATCTGAGGTCAGGAACTGTGCCAGAGCATGTGCATTTAAATGTGTGTGTGTGTGTGTTCATGGTTCCTTTTAATTCTGTCTCTAAGGCAAACACAGCAAGGTCCCAACACTGAGACAGACAGGATTCACCCACTATAGCAACACAAGCGATGACAAGTAAACCAGATCACATTTTAAATGCCTCCTAATTCTTTTTTAATTTATTGTGTTAGTATCATGTGGGACACAACCACTAGAATCATGACTGGGATTTTGTCAGTGCCGCAAGTATAAGTATATCTTACCGTGAGAAGGGTTAGGCCTAAACACAGCAGCTATCAGCTCTCACCTCATCAGTGTCATTCCAGCCAATCATGAGATCCAGTGCCAGAATGCTCTGCCACCACACCCTTTACCATAGCACGGCCCTTCTATGAGAATTAACACCACATCAGTCTATGAAAAAATTTTAACGTCCAAAAGAATGATCTCCTTCATGTTCTTTTGTTTAAATCTTAGAGGCTATGTGTGGACAACAGTGTGATTTTAAATAGATTAAAGATTACACAAGTAGCAAGCTTCACATTTTTTCCAGGATTTTTAACTATGAAGACAAGCCCAAAATCAGAATATGTCCATTTGAGCGTCTTTTAACTGTCACTTTTGAGGAGGTTATTGTTGTCTTTCGCCTCAAGGAAAATTTGTGTTTAGCAAATTGTTTACTAATTTGTCATGTCATGGCATTTCAGTGCAAACCTGCTTGAAGTGAGACAAAAAATATGAAAGTTTGTAAACCATTAGTAAAAAGTTCTCAAAAGAAATAAAAAAAAAATCTAACAAAAAACATTACAAGGATAAAAAATGTAAAAAAAAAAAAAAAGCTAAAAGAACATAGTAAAAGGAATCCTGTCAGGTAACCAGTGAATAAATGCTTTTAAGATGGCAACTGGATGAATGTTGCTCAGAAGGCTAAATTAATAAATCTGCATGAATGAAATCCGCAAAATACTAAATTGAATTCCTCTTAAGCTTTTGGCTAAATGTCCTGAACTACTCCACCATATTTCTTGGATTCTGCATACTTCAGTTTGCCTACTTTTCTTTTTTTTTCCTGCCCCTGTTTTAAACTTGGGATCCAGTGGCAGGTCTTTCCCAGTGGAGAGATTGATGAAGTGCAGTGGCCCTGGGGCCAAGGGAGAAGTAGTCCCCTGCTGGGACTTCTCTCTGGCCCACTGAGCACACCACAGCCACACAGGATACATCACTCAATCTGCTGCTGGCACACACACAGGCCCAGCACTGGGCTGGACAACATAAGGGCTGGGTGGCTATGAAGAAATCGTAGCTGCCTTTACTCTTGTCCTAATGGCTGGTACACAGCGGTTCATGTTTCAGCCTTGCTCCAGGGCCCACCACTGACATGCTGCTACATTATGTTAGCCTGTGTTTTATTTGGCTCTGTTTGGTATAATGTAGTGGAATAGGAAGTAAGGGGGGGGGGGGGGGGGGGGGGGCACAATTGAAGGCCCAGCAGGAGGGCCACTCCAACACAAACAGTAGGAGAGTGATGCCTGGTGTGAGTTGCTGCACACAAACTGCTGTGTTACATGCTGCCCAAGCCACAGATGGAGCAATTTTGTCACTGCGTTTTGTATGTGGTGGGATTTTGCAGTGTAAATGTCAACAGGTTCAGCTTCCAAAATCATCAGGCGTGTATAGTATCTATTGTACACTGTGTCTGCGCATGAAGTGTTTAGGGGAGGGGGCACAAATGCTACTTGGTGTTGGGTGGCATGCACGTCACATCGGGCTGATGGATGGCTCAGATTGCCGTGACCAGGATGCCCCAGCTTCCAATGCACAGCTACTAGCATGAGCAGTGCTTTCGCAGCCACTGACACTGACTTGTCTGGGACTGCCTAGACTGGCGACATAGTCTGAGAGATTCCTGGAGAAAGCCCCGGTGCATACACATGCTTGCATGCTGACACACACAAAGACATGAAAAGTGGGGGTCGGGTTGCCCTGACAAATTACCCACATCCCCAGCACTCCAGTGTCTCAGCATGGGGGAAACTCGATGGCCCGGTAGGAGGTGGGTGGATAAGTGGAAGGTCAGGGATTTGAGAGGAGAGGGCACCCAAAGCCCACGCTTTCTCTACGTAAGGCATAGAGGAGAAAAGACTGGGCAAGGCGTGCATTTATTTTAAGTCTCTTTATCCAGTCTATCACCACAACCTGTGCTTGTTGGCGTGCGGGGCACAGAGACTCAGAGTATGTGAGAGGTATACATATTTATGTGTGTGTGGGCATGCATGTGTGGAGCAGTGAAGGCCGGCGTTCCAGACTGCAGGGAGAGGATTAGGAGACTGGAATGCAAGACACTCCTTGACCCCGGTGCGACCTTTGAGGCTAAATCCCTTGCCCATATCTGTCCCTCATGGGTCATGATCCAATTGGTCGCCCCTTTAGAATGCTGACCTCTTATGCACCTCGTCACTCAGTCTGCTTGAAACATCTCCATTCACTGACAGTGGGGCCTTAGCTAGCAAGCTAGGATAACAACTGGAGGGTTCTGGTTGTAGACAAGTTCCTCAGGGTACAGGAATAACATTTCAAAGCTGAAATTCAGCAGCATTTTCGTTAATGCAGGCCTACTTAAGGAAATAAAAAAAAAATATCACTCTTGTTCTGCCTTTCAAGTGTCCATGTACACCTAAAACATATATGAAGCGTTTCCCCTTTCCCTCTTTTGGAGGCCTGTACGCCTTTCCATTTGCAAGCGTGTCGACCAAGAGTGACGTTAATGGAGGTGGAGAGGAACGAACACATCACAACGGCGGGTGAGTGGCAGTGACACTGAGCAGCAGCAAAGAGCTGGGTGGCAGGCAATCAGAGAGGCTCTCTTTCTCTTTCACTTCAGTCCCACATGACATGGCTGACTAGAGAGATGAGAGACAGATGGGTGCCCCGCTTGCTACTGAGGCCCCCTGAATAAAATATCACACTTCTGATTAATTTATATTTCATCTGCATAGAGAAAAGCATTATTGTTTTTAGATGTTTTTTGAGATGCTTTCTATTGTTGATTCATTGCATTGTCTATTTTTCTTTAAATAAGTAGACTTCATAGGATAATGCTAAATGGTCACTGATATGATTTTTTTGCAGATAATTTGCTCACGTGGCTGGTTGACAGTAAGTTACGCAATTTTCAATCACTCAATTAATGCTTTTAGAACAAGATTATGATTAATAAATGGTTAATATTTTCTTTCAAGTTCAGAAGTTGAAACACACATTTTTTTCAATGGCATGACACTGTGCATGTGTTTTCTTTGGGATTATATTGTTCATACTTGTTGAGGCCTCCTGGCTTTTCACCTACCTTTCTGTCATCACATCTCTCACTCTGTCTCTTTTTCCAGTAATGCTAATGACTATAGCTGTATTTCTCTGTCACAAACTTACAATTACATCAATTGTAGCCTACTACTCCATAATGTTTTTCAGTAACAAATTGCTTTAACTGGCTTTATCCAAGGATACTGCAAAATGATACCCATAGTATAAAGATACGAGAAATGAACATATTCTACTGCAAGAGGAATACCTTTTTTCATGTCTCCTATTCTTTTCTCTGGTCAACAAAAACAAAACATGATTATAATGACAATTATGTTGTTTAAATAACATATTTCCAAATATGTTATTCACACAACATAATAGTCACCAGCAGATGGTTGTGCTGGCTCCACATTAGTTAATTCAAATGAACTCAGAATTTGATTAGAATGGGTGTAGAGGGAGGAGAAGATAGATTTAGGAGGGGAGGAGATGGTGACACGGTCAACAGTTACATCAGGCACCTGTCATGGAGCTGTGGCAGCAAGGATTGAAGCAAAGAGGGGGTAAAAGAAGAAAAGAGGTGGAAGAAGCTGGTCAATAGCCAATAAGTTAGTGTTTAATGCGTATGCTAAAAGGTCACACAGAGTGATGCATCCTTGCAATCAAAAAGACGGCAACTATACTTGTGTCTAGGCATGTGGAGATATATATATTTTTTATAAAATATGGTGTTAACTAGACATGTTCTTTCACTCCCTTGTCTTGTCTTGGCCATACAGAACTGTGTGAGCATGTTTGTGCAAATGAACACACGTGTCTCCAGTGTAAGGCTGCCTCTCTGTGCATCTGTCTGACAGGGGCAAAGAAACAGCTGTGAGGAGCCTTGAAGGTCACCCAACTCTGCTCCTCACCTGTGTCACATCTGCCTGCCAGTGCCATCAAGGTGCGTCAATCTCCCACCCTGGCATCTGTCTACCTGTGGCGCTATGGCCAGCACGCTTCTACCATCCCCCTACCCCTCGCACATCTTGTTCCTTAAGGCGTCTGTCACTCACCTGTCATTTCTTTCATCAACTCCTGGCCTCCGTCTCCCGTCTTGCGCTTGCCCCGGCAAAGGTGGGAAGGTAACCATTGGAGCGAAAATGGTGACCATTTTGTCCCAGTTCCAGGTTTAGCTGCTGCGAAGGATGACACATCAGTGAGGTGTTGACTGACAGCAGCAACATGCTAAGCAGGTTTCTCTATGGAAGCACTGGAGTTTGGAGCCTTGACATGTTAAATATGTGACGCATAAGAATGTGACATTTTCCATCTATTACAGAAACTCAAGTTTTCTTTTACACAATAGATCAAAACAAAATTGTTAAAAATGATGATGATCTATGAGATGTGGTTGAAAGCTCCTGGAAAAAACTAGACGATGAGTTAAGATTTTTTTTGTCATATTACAAGGTCAAGAGTGATCTTTCTTGTAGAAGTGTAGACTTTTGTATATTATTTTACACCATTGTCGTAATAAATAAAAAGTAAGAACAAACCTATGAAGCTCAGTGTTTCTATCACAAATCACATTATTACAACCATTTATAGTACTAAATCAGTTACAGCATGCTTAAGAGGTTGAGGTCTAAGAAAAGGTTTTTTTGTATAATTTATGAATTAAAAAAATGTTTAACCTCTCTCACAGTAAAAATCTTTGTATCAGATGGAATCAGAACCCAGATCATCAGGTTCGTCATTCATCACCTCACCTGTTTGCAGGTGTGTCTCTGTCACAGTGAGAAAACATATTTCTGTCCCTTTTTACTATGCGCAATGCACATATTTGTACATTAGGTATATCATATCAAGTTTGGAAAATCCCCATAACTTCAGGAGACAAAGCCGCATACACAGATATGGTATATACACAACATTTCTCCTCACACCTCTGACAGCTGAAAAAAACCCTTAATTTCTTAGAAATCTGTTTGTGGCCTGAGGGTCTTTGACCTCTCTTTCTACTCTGAGGAAAATGATCAAAGTGATGCAGCTCTTCAAGGGTTAAAAACATCACCAGCAACAAATTTGCCTTTGCTCAGTCTACCACACAAGCAAATGCTAAACTATCGACAACCTTGCTCAAATTCCAATCTTTGTGCTGTGTATGGAAAGACCCCACAGGTGAATTCATGATTGAGGGGCTTTACTGAAGACTAACATGTCTTGAGGCACAGAGAAGGCGGGGATAGTTACTTCCTAACATTTTAAGTGTTGTTTTCTTGGAGTCTCTTCAGCACAGCAAATCCCACATGAGCTCTGTAGAGGCTATTTCAGCTATCAGTGGCTTCCACAGACCTATTGTGAGTACTGTCTGAAATATTGCACAAATAACGATCAAAGCAGCTCCCTGCACTGGCTGGGCCAAGACAGTAAATCCAGCCTGGTGAAGGCCAGACAGTGATTTTGTTTCACATTTCCGCCCAAGACACAGGCACATGCAAGGAAGAAGAAAATAGAATAGATAAAAAAAAAAGAGCCTTTGGCTGTGGCCCAAACTCCAGCCATATCAGTTAGGCTTTGCTGCCACGTGGCATATGGTACAAGACAAACTGTCAGCCTTTTTCCCTCCTGTCTGTGCTTGCTTAGAGATGACAGGAGCAAGAGCACGTTTGTGTCCCAGCAGCAGGCATCAGGCAGGCTTAGCGGTGATTTGGGGGGAAAAGGGGAGAAAGGCAAGCATCTTGCTGTGGCGAGCAGTGATGCGTCTGCATGGCCAGGCGTGGGGGGCTACACAGTAGCTGCGGGGGACAGCACAGTGGCTGCGATTGTGAGGAAACTGCAAATTGATCAAATTGTGGAGGCAAGACTTTGGGCCTATTATCTGGGTCATGTCAATGTCTCTCTGGTCTCCAGTTGGTCACAGGGGCAAGTAGAGTGTGTGTGTGTGTGTGTCTGTGTGTAAAGAGTCGAAGCTTTAAAAGACAAAATTAAATTTTTGTATGTGTGTCTAGTCAAACCTTCATGCATATGTTGTTTGCGCCATGCCTCTGCAACAAATACATCTAACAAACACCAAACACAAACAATCTCCATTAGCACCAGTGTGATACTTCCCAACACT
Source organism: Thunnus maccoyii (assembly GCF_910596095.1). NCBI lineage: Eukaryota > Metazoa > Chordata > Actinopteri > Scombriformes > Scombridae > Thunnus > Thunnus maccoyii. The sequence continues at coordinate 15,649,365 of NC_056551.1, forward strand.
CTGTTGTGAAGGTGAATCTAAGTTCAAATCCTGCATATCACCAATTTCTAATCATTATTTAGAGACTCTGGATGTTTTCTAAGTTTTCTGCTCAAGTTTTCATGGCTGGATACAGAAACTATTCATGAGACAAGTGAAGTTGCTTTTTTGCTTATATGTAAACCGACATCTGCAAGTCACATTGTTCCCCTATCAGCGGTGATCACAGAGCTAAGCCTCTATCAGAGTTGACTTCAGCAGAGCATATCGTGGCTATTAGCCTAGCATGGTGCATGATCTCTGTCTTGTCTTGTTGCTGAGGGTGCTGCAGTGTGGGGACACATGCATGAGGGAGGGCGTTGTCGTCACTTGTCACCATGCTTCTGTCTTAGTCCCTGGAGTTTCGATGGCTCCCTCCGGTCCCTTGTCACTCCTCCTGGCTGCAAACAGCTGGTAACCAGAGCCAGTGCCATGCTAGTTTACATGGTGGGTTGTATGGTACATGCTTCCAGTACTGGAAACAGCTTATACAAAATACCAGTTTATTTAATATCTTTTTTTCACTTTATTATTATTTCTTTTGTATATGTGTGTGTATGTATCTTTTCAGTTGCATGTTCATACCAGCAAATGTCAAACAGGTTTGATAAAAGCAGCTCCTGAGTCCAACGACCAAACAACCCGATTCCTTGTAAATCAACAATGCTGATATTAGCTGTTGAAGGCTAAATGGCTATTATGGATCCTCAACACTCTAACACGTTGTGACCTGCCTCCTCTGGTGAGGTATGTGGCGCTGTGTGTGGGAAACACATACGCACATATACATGCATAGCCGACCACTGCTCTGTGTGTGGGCCATGTTTGCCACCACTTAGTGACAGGTCAGACTCCCATGGTGTGATCAAACAGCAGCCACAACTCTCTAGAGTTCCCACAACACTCCGCCTGGTGGAGAGTGGACAATAAAAACAAGAGTGGTGGGCTTTCATCACAGGCTTTACCAAAGCCTGGCTTATTCTTGCTCACTCATTTGGCTTTACTTTGTCAAGGTTAGCTCAAAAATTTAAACTATGTTTTACTGTGTGCACAGAGTGGCTCCAACAGCATATAGGCTACAGTAGATATTGTACTACCTGTTTTACGCTGCATTTATATTAATGAGTAAAGAAAAAATCAGGTTTATTTACACTTGGGTCTTATTTTTATATTTTTGGGCATCATTTCTGTTGGTTATTGTACTCACATAAGTGATTGCAGAAGTGTAGGAACATGGTGATTTCGTCCAATTGGGTAGAAAACATGAGCAATCAGATGATCATAAAAGTTGTAAAGCAAGCCTAGAGTTTAGCCAAATTGTCTAAAACATTTTATTTGGAGGCAAAAGAGTCTCAGTAATCCCCCATTGCAAATGAACACTTGCCCACACAACTACGGTAAGTCCTGTAGGCCAAAGTTGAACCAGGAAGTCAGTCTGTAAACTGTGATGGATGTTTACAAGGGACATTTTTGGTAATAATTTCACTGCATTTGTTTTCTCTTCCAAATAAATTAGATTAACCTGGGAGTGTACAGTATATTAAAACCTGTATGATCTGACAGAGATATTACCTTGCTGAGTACAATACTATTATACCCAATAGGAATGATGGCCAAAGCTATGAAAACAAGACCCAGGTTGTATTTCCTTCTAATCAGCTCTCCTGTTGCATTTCCCCCTTGATACAAATCATCTTACAGTAGGAGCCAGGTACTTGGATCGCAGTGACAATATTTTGTTGTTGTATGTCTACCACTCATGAAGAGTGGGAAGATTTATTCGGACTTGTGCAAACAGTGCTGATTAGCTCTATAAAACTTCAGGCTAAGCAGGCTGACGGCCAGTCAGCCAAGAGGTATTGTAGTAAGGACGGGGCCCTATCTGTAGCGCTATCAGCCCCAGCCCCTGCCCTCCACTAATGGAATTGTCCTCCACCCCAGGCTGTGTATTACCATAGATCTGTGGGATAGTCTCACTCCAGCAGGAGAGCCCAGTGATTTAATAAAGGGCCCCTTTCTAACTCACTTACAACACAACAACATCAAGACAGGCAAGTTCAGACATATAGCAAATAAATAAACAGAGGCTCCCTTTGGAAATGGGATGTGCAACTCAATCAGTGTGTGTGCGCATGTGCGTGTCTGTGTCCATGACCAGGCCGATTATTCAAATAAGCTGGACCTTTTAGTCGATGGAAGAAACCAGATACGACAAGTAGTTCGTGGTGTATGAACCTCGTCACTCCTCAATCTGCACTGAAAGTTCTCTTTTATTAGCAGGAAAGTATAAAACATTTTAAACCGATTTTATTGTAGGCTCATTTGTTGATCCCAAGACCTTTTGCATTTTGAGAAATATCTAATATCTAAAATCTATCAAAACTCTTAAAATCTGAAGATATAAGAGATTTGTGAATAGTTAAAATGAAAGAATTTAAAAAGAGAGAGAACAATACAACAGAGAAAAATTAAACATCTTAATGTCTATGTGCAATCTATTATCTTCTGTGTATCTGTCTATGCTACTTTTATAAAGACATCCCTGGTGTATAGTAACTCTTCCTTTCTTTCTGACTTTGTGTTCAGCTGGCGTGAGAGTGAGTGACAACCAATAAAACAATAGACTACAGACAATGACATAACGCACTTTAATCCTTTCCACTTGGAATCGATTGTTACACCTTGGGGTGCAACATTTTAAGATTATGTTGCTTTATCCAAGAGTTTAATATATTATTTCTGAAGAAGCAGCACATTTTTGCTCATTCTGTCATTGACTCCAACAAAGCAGTAACCACAATCTGTCTGTCAGCAGAATTTGGACTGTGTAGACCAGCTTTATTACATCAGTGGTGTGAAAGGTATGGATTATCTCAGAGTTTAGAATCAATTTTTCTGTCTACATATGCTCTTAGTCTGTATTCACATTGCCCAACAGAATTATATACGTCTAGTGAGAATTAATCTATTTATCAAATTCCCATGTTGTTGAAGAGATTCCAGTCACTTCAGGTTATAAGCACAGTATCATATTAAGTTACAGTGTCTCCTCACCAAAGACTAATTCTGCCCATATAACCGGAGCTTATACAAAGGCATACCAGCGCAGTATCTGTGTGGGCTGGGCTGGCGGGCAGCCGATAGGCCTCTGGCTCCATGTTACGAGCTCCTGGACCATGGTGCCATTACCTCCACACACACCTAATGAAGTTATAGCAGGGCTAGGGCTATAGGGCAACGACTCCCTGTAGATTGCTGGATCTGGGCCTGCTGTAGCCCACACACACAGAATCAAGTACACACAAATACACGATTAGACACACACACACACACTTGTTCAGTGGATTGTAATGGTGCGTGCAGCCCAAAACTACTTCATGGTGTATGGTGCAAGCAACACTCATTCCTCAAACAGCCCCTCCTCTCCTTCCATCCCTTCTTCCCTAAATTGGAGAGGTGGGGTAGATTGATGTCTTATCTGCTGTCTACTGGGTGGCTAGGTAGAGTCTCACTGTCTCTGTGTCGTGGTAAACACACATTAAGTCCCCTTGACCACCCTGGAGCACTTGTTGGCTAACTCTTAAAAAGCCCAGGCAACGCAATTATCTTTTATGACCTGCCAGAAAACATTGGCTGTGGGGAGGCTATGGAGGTCCACATTCGGGCCCTACAGAGGAGGGTCATAAGTCGTCACCTGAGTCCCTCTGTCTAAAGTGAGATCTTAAAGAACAAGTTCCTTTTACTTTGACACCCTTATGTTTCTGCATTTCCTTTCAGTGTTTTTAGCTTTCTGTCTCACCTTTTCAGCATTTGTCTTCGATTAATACTTAATAATTTGATTTACTGTTTCATGCACCTAAACTGAGAGCTAGCCCACCTGCAGTTACTCTGTACACTGAAAGTACACTTTCTGTACATATACAGTTTTCCCTCCAGTCTGTGGCTTCTCCTGTACACATGTTGCAGTGTCCTTAAGCAAGATACTGAACCCCACTTGCTCCCCGTGGTTAGGCCAGCACATTGCATGGTAGCATGCTCCCATCGGTGTGTGAGTGTGTGCGTGAGTGGGGGAATGTGTGCTAAATAAATACAGTCCATTTGCTATTTCCTCCAGTCTTTATTGCTCCAAAAGAATCTTAATGTGATGTTTCAGCTTTTTTCTCCCAGATTTTTAATGTTTTCATTCAGATTTTCATTTTATAAAAAAGGCTCAAAATAAACAAAGGGAAAAAAAGATATTTAGCGAGGTCATGAGTGGACCATTTAGGGCTAAATTGCAGTAAATTCTGAGTTTTTTTCCCATTGTATTCCAGATACAATGCCTTGTCTTCTTTCTTTTACTAAATTAGTTTGCTCTAATTGGTGTTAGGAAAGTAGAATTGAGTCTGGTTACGTATGATTGAACACAAATGCTCTGTCTCAGTTAAAATTCTTGATGTCTGCATCATTTCTTATCCATCAGCCATCTTACAAAAAATGGCTACTACATGAAGCCAAATGAGGGATGGTGACAGCCAGTCTCTTGGATCTGTTGTACGTTCCTTAATTGCCTTGTGTGGAGACCATTGTCTCTGCTGTAAGGGCGTGCCGAGGGTCAGCACTGTAAATCAGTACATTGGAGTCGGTCATTATATACGGCCTTTACCTCCCCTAACTGGTGTACAGGGGCAGGAGCAGGAGGGAACCTACAAGAATGTCAGCTATCAATTCCTGGAGCCCTCCCTCCTGCTCATCTCATTAAAGGACAGATAGATGGACCTGCTGGCTCCAGCACGTCCATCAAAAAGGACGATCAGGAAACTGCACAGACAGCAGGATGTTGGGTTTGTTGAACATACCATTGAGGGGGCAAGATAAGATGGAAAAGATTTAGATTAGACATGATGATACTTGGCTTTTGTTCAATTTTTCATTCTGTGGCATTTTCATCTCACGGCATTTGTATCAATTTCTTTGATTCTTCCAACCTACTTGCTTATATCAGCCGCTTTTTCCTTTTATCACTTTCCTCTCTCCAACCCGTCCTCAGTATTTCCTTCTTTTCACCCCCACATGGTTCATATGTTCATCATGCTCATTGCCTCTTCGTGCCTTGACCTCAGTGATTCGTTATAGGATTGAACTCAGGTCTCCTAATTAACAGCAGCCTTGATAGGTCATGACAACCCCAAGCTGAGGCTGTAGAGTTTCTATGTGACCCTGAATCACAGCAAGAATTACTTTCCCCGTTAGAGAGTTAAACAGGGAGGGACCGCTCATGTTAAAGAGTAAACATTTCTTGTATTCCTGGGATTGTGATTAGGATTGTGTTTGTAATTTAACTGAAGATGATTGATATCAAACAGAACTTGTATCTGTGCATGACAACGTAATTGCTAAATTTATTAGTATTTCATCTTACGTCATGATTACTCAAAAAGATTTGGAAATTTGTCATTCAATTTGTTTACTCTCAAATAATTTTTAATACATTTAACAGCAACAAACAACACTTTCACACAATTAGAATACATTTTCAAACCTTAGGACTTTTTGCTAACAATGTTAGTTTGGCATACCAATTAGTTCATAAATTTGAAGCTGGCGAGAAATAAGATTTGCTATAAATCATTTTCTTAAATTCAACTTCAAGTAAAGACTTCATATTTCACATTTACCAAGTGGTGTGGTACAAGTAAAGACATTATTATAATTATGTCCCATATTGCATTTAATGCATTCACTCAGTTTTCTTAAGGGATCTACACATTTTACACTTTTATGTTCAGATGCTATTGAATATATGTTTTCCCCTTCACCATGTAACATATGGAACACTCTTGACAAAAACTCCTTCAAATGTTTATTCAACTATTGACATTTAATAAATATAAGTATTTGTGTTGCTACAGTATATGACAATGCAGCTCTCAATCCACAAATGCTGCTCTGCTCTGTTATCATGTATTGTGTATGTATTGTGTTCATCACGGTCATGATCAGCAAATGCTCCCTTGACCTTTTGTTGCTGTCCACTGGCAACAATCTTTCCAGATAATATCCCTGATATCAGGAAAGCTGGGGCCTTCACAGAAGGACCCTCATTGTAGTGATGTGTGCATATGGAGGCCGTACGTCCGCAGGGGAAGAGCCGGGTGCCTGTGTTGGTGTATCGTATGGGACAGGCGGTGTCACACCAGGACCTTAACAGGCCTACTGATCGTCCCTGTAGAGAATAAAGATAAGGGGAAGGTCTGACTCCAACGTGTCCCCAGGCCCTGAGTACAACTGGAGAGCCTGCCTGCAGAAGCTGGTGTGCCTGTTTACCATCTTACCAGGGTTCCCCACAGTCGGCGGCAGCGCCTCTCTGCACGGACTAGAAATGTCTTGTGAGTACGGGCAAACACGCTGTGAAGACAAGAATATGGAAGCTGACAGAAATAAACGCGGGTTGGGGGAGAGGCGAGAGACAGAGAGGGAAAGGGAGACGCAGCGAGCGACGGGGGTCCCAAAGTGCTGAAGAGATCGTGCTGGCATGGTGGCCAGAGGCCTTTCAGCTCAGTGGGCACCACTACCTCTCCTTTCTCCCTCTGAGGAGCTGTGTGCTGGTGCTCAGATGCTGCGAAGTGCGTGTGTGTGTGTGTGACATACAGACGCACATACATACATTCACACACATATGCACGGTCAGACACCACTGTGGCCTCACTGCCTGCACCGCCATCGTGTTTATCTCTGGCTATATGTGTCAGTGTCTGTGAGCTTGTGTTGTGCAAGTTGTGTGGACCTCACAGACATGTGCGTGCATGTATAGTCATTGTTTATTATGTTATCTCAGATCTTGAGGCTACAGCATCACTTAACTTATAAGATTTCAAATCGTCTTGCAGTTACAGCAGGCAAACTGTGCGTGATAAATGACAGACATACAATATATGTGTGTTGGTAAAGCTAGATATGGACTGTTGATATGAACTAGTAGTGAATACAGTAGAGAGACAGAGAGAAAGACAACATAAATAACCACCATCTGCAGTTTGTCCAGAATACATCTTTTAACATGCTTGAGTATGTAAGATATATATTTTTTGTCTAATTATTTCAAACTTTAAAAACTGATTCCTGCATGGATATGTAAAGTTAAGACTATGTGTTAGAGTAGATCAGCCTTAATTTGCTGCACTGTAAGATGTTTTCAATTATAGGTGGAAATGGAAGTGCTTGAAGCCAAAGAAATGTCATCACATCCTGGATTAACCAGTTTCTTTTCCCCACTGGGAAATCCATTCCAGTAGCATGGCTTATTCTGAAGGTATTAAGAAGTTTGCTCTAATTCTCAACAATTCTTTTTTTCTCTCTCTTTTGTTTTCTTTTCTCTTGCACTTTAACTCATTCTTTATCCCTCCTAAATCTCTGTCTTCATCAACTCATGCTATCTCCAAAACAGAAGTGCACAAGTGCCGAGTGAAGAAAGGGAGTGACATTTAGGTGAAAGAGGAGACAGTGATATAGATGGTGACAGAGGAGAAGTGCTGAGAAGTTCAGGACCTGATGATAATTCACAAATGCATATTCTTTCCTCTTTCCCCCTGTTTCTCTCTATTTTCATTCCTCTTTCTTACTTAAGATTAAGAATATAATATTCAAGGTTTCTCTGTACCTCACACTCTGGTTCTCCTTCTTTCCTCCCTACCCACCCTGATTTTCCTTCCTACCGCTCACCCTCAGTTTGGGGGGATAGTGGAGCAGGGCAGAGGTTTGGGGTTGGGGTTAGGGAGAGCGTAGCCCCGGCGCCGGGGCGCTGCCGATGCAGTAAAGCGATTCTGATTTGTGCCCACAGCCATCAGCGTCACTCTGCTCGGCTTGTCAGTCTGTAGGAGCATCAAAGCATGCTGTCCAGGACTGCTGTCACTAACAGTAATAGATATCATTTCAAAACCATCGGTCCTGCCCATTGTGTCTGGCTCAAGCCAGTGGCTGGGGCCCACCTTGGCCACGGTTGGATGGGCCTACTCCGCGTGCGGCACACTGGGGCCCCGGCGCCGGGCTTAACTGTTGGGTCACGGTCTGATATGTAGACATTCATGGATGGTTAACTCAGTAAATGTGTTGATATGGCCAGAGAGCTGGAGTGAGTGGATGGTTGAGAATATGGTCAGGCATAAGTACTGTCATGTGAGGTGGGTTTACATGTGTAGAAAAGATTTAGGAAATTTTGGGATAAATGCACCGACGTCTGATATGGTCCATGTCTGGTTTGGTTGGATCACTGTTTCAACTAGCCATCACATGGAGGTGTCATTGCACACACACACACATGCACACACATGCACACGCACTCGCACACACGCACACACACACACACACACACACACACACACACACACATGCACACACACACACACATACACTGCGTCACATTGTCCTCCTACACCAATCAGAGCCTCTGTACAGCCTCTAATGGCCATTAACTACCCAGCCGGTGGTGCAAAGAATCTGACATCACAAATGTCACTCTGCATTAGGCCCACATTACATCAAGACTCCCTCCAAGATAGCTAGGCATTCTGGCACTGAGTGTGTATCTATGTGTTTGTGTGCGTGTGCACGCATTTGTATCTGCAAGTTTGAACAGGCATGTGTCTGCACGTGCTTGTGTGTGTAGCTATGTGTCAAAGTGTGAGGGCATGTTGGGTGTGTGTGTTTGCATGTGTTATTGTTACTTCATTTGGACCTTTTCCGGTATAAACACTGACCTTGTCGAGACTAGTAGTCCTCATGGGGACCACAGCCCGGTCCTAATGAGGCAGAATGTAATTTCTGAGGTCCTGGTTAAAGTTAGGGGTAAGGTGTGAATTAAGGTTAGGGTTAGGGTTTGGGTTAAGCTGTCCACAATGAATGGAAGTCAATGCAATGTCCTAACAAGGATAACTTGTGTGTGTGTGTGTGTGTGTGTGTCACCAAACCTGTGTGCCTGTTCACTCTAATATAGTCTTTCTCTTTCACTGCATTGTTCTGTGATACACAGCTATCTAGTTCAAGCAACTGTTACATATATACAGTAGATTCCACATAGCATACACACAGATGTAACCCTGTGACAACCCTGTCGTAGCAGTTTGTGTTACTTGCCTTGATGGACCACTGTTGATAAAAGTGAAGTGTCAACATCATCAGCATCATCTATGCCATTTGCTCAATGCAGTTACAATGGCTACTATAGACTACCACAAGAACTGGGGCATCCAAACAGCACATGACACCGTCTGCTTACAGAATTGCCGTGAGACAATACGCCACAAGCAAATAACAAGGTCATTCAGTGTATTAGCCAAATTTAGAGTTAGTGGGGCACTTATATTTTGATAAACATTGAAGGATGCACAAAGTATCCAGAGTCACACTGTGCTTGTTCACACATATACACCAACCCCATCTTCTAGAAAGTACAGTTATGTGTATACTTTTTTTTTTTTCTTTAACCACTTTGAAGCCATAGAGAGATGATGGTGGTGGATGATGGGTGTATAAAGTGCAAGATTTGACTCTGCTGTGACTGGATATTGTTGGCAAAGCAAATGAAATACATTAGTGAACGTTGTGCAGATACGTTCAGTGTAAACGTTGTGCGACTTTTCAGATATGTTTCCTCATTATATTTATAAAAAACATAATAATTTTTCTCAAAACATATTTACTGTTGCAAATTAGTTGCATATTTCAAGGAGACAAGATTGGTATACACACAAATTTGGCGATGGTTTGAACATGGCTCAGTGGGTCCAACAAGATGTGGAAATACACAGTGGATCTATGTCTTTGTGTTGACGCAGCTGTTGGTAAGATTGCCACCAGAATATGTGTTAAGTAACTTTAATACACACATACATAATATGTGTAATATATAATGTTTATCATACATTATACTACAGTATGTCATTTTATTTGAATCACTGATAATTCATCTTTGAACATTAGAGCAGAAAAAAAAAACATTGTGGTACATCTCATTTTATTATATGTGGGCTGAAACATGTGCCACTCTGAAAAAAAAGGGAATTCAAATTAATGACGTATTTTATTTTTGTTATAGTTATAGTTTTTCTTTTAGCCTTTTCTTTTCAATATTATAACCAAAATAATTTAGGTCAAAACACTAATGGTAAATGAATTACATACACATAGTTAAACAAATAAAAGTTGAATACTAAATAGATTATACACAGAGACCAATACTATGTACAGTAGCTGAGATTATTGGGATTATGTGGAGCAAAGTTATTATGAGGTCTTTGGCATTACATGAGGAATAAGTGTTTGATCGCCGTTACCCAGAGAGAGAAGTGTAAATGAGGTCAGGTGAAGGAGAGAAGGAAAATGAAAGAGAAAAAAGACAGTAAGACAGACAGAGAAATGGATGGATGAGAGAGAGAGACAGCGAGAGAGAATAGAGATCAACAGTAAGTTGACAAAAGTGCTTACGACGCACTGCCACTTCGCCTCAGCTCCCCCCCGTCCCTACCCACTGCCCCCCCTCTTCCCCTCCCCTCTTACATGCTCTCGTCAGCTAATTATCCAGAATTAGAATCTTCTTTCACACCAGTGGTGTCAGGGTGCCTTAGCTTGATCTGTCAAGGCCCCTCATGACTGGGTGCTAAACTCACGACAGTTGATGAGTGCGAAGCCCGCCACAGCTAATTGTAAGTGAAAAGCTGGACAGGACTGACAGTGCACGAAAAAAAAAAGAGAGGGAGGGCTCTTTGTTTGCGGACAAATGAAGGACGGAGGTTTTGTTTGTGTTTTGCAGGTGGGTAGAGGGTGGTATTGTGAGCTGGTGCCCATGTTTGATGACTGGATGGGGGAAACGGAGGGAAAGGAGGGAAAGGGTGGGGGGTTTAAAGGCTCCTGCGGCACAGAAATATCTGCTCAGCAAGGAGAAAGAAGGATAGAAGGAGGGCTGGAGAGAGGGAGGAAAAGAGAAGAGGAAGCCATGTGTGAAAAAACAGGTAGGTGTGATGAAGGGGGACAACAAATCCTTTCTTTCAGGGCATGTCGGCCAAGATCTTGCTCATCAGTGCTCATGGCCTGTGACCACCTGACAACACAGGGGACTCTGTGTCTGTGTGTTCGTACATATTTACACATTTTTATGGAAGTTATTTTTGTGAGTTAGTGGTGTCGCATGCACATGCACATATGTGTTTGTGCACATATGTGTGTGCGGTCTGTGCACAAGTAAGGACATGATTAGCATTTTTGTGTGTCAGTGTGTGTCAGAGCCCGTATGAATCAATAAATGAATTTATTTGACAATTTCAAAAATACATAGGCTTATATTTATGAAATATATATTATAAAGATGTATGGGGAGATTCAGATCCATATAAAAGGCAAGAAAAAAGTTTGTTACGTATGTTTTTTATATTTGTGTGCTTCTCTGTGCAGATGTGACAGCATGTGAATGTATTTGCAGTCTATTTCTTTGTATACCAGTTGGCCTGCTTTGATTTAATGTCTGTTAATGTAATCTTAGGTTAAATGCTTACTTGCCAGGCCAAATTAAGTGTGTCACCAGCTCAGAGAGGGCGTGATGTGGCATGATGGGAGGTTGTCACCTGTCTCTTCGGGGCATCTGGGTGTCTGAGGATGGCAGTCCACTGTCATCGCATAGTCAGTCGATGAAAAAATAGACTCATAACATTTTTGAAAATACACAAACCCTGAAACACAGACTACATTTTGTGGAATAACGTTAATATTACACTTCTGAATGAAAAGACAAAGACCTTGCATATATCATTAAAACCCAAAAGAGACACATTTTCACCTGTGTGTGTTGTGAAATGGTTTAGGAAATGGCTACATGAGGTCAATTAAAACAAGTTTTTTTTTGCAAAGTTAAAATTTGTTTCATGTTAAGCAGTTATGTTGCCTTCTGTTTTCAAATTTCACTCATAGTATAAATGTTTTACGTACCAGCTGGAAATTGAACCAGAATCATCAGACTTGAGGGCAGATATTTTGACAAAATGCCAGTTATGTGTACTTCACATAATACCTTAATTCTTACTTTTTCTGTGCATATACAGTCTATTTCTCTCATATTCTGTGCACAGTAATTGAAAATATCTTGCTCAATTTGTTAAAATCACAGGGGATCACATAAAATTATTTCTGAAAAGCATCTCCAATCATCTTTTTTGACTTATTTTATTTGAAAATGTGCGTTTTATTCCTCCACAGAAGAATAGTGTTAATCGTCTATGATAATTCATTGTTGTGTTAATGATTATACCCATTATCTTATAAATCCGGAGGAGCTGTTGACCTTCCATTTATGTGTTTGCTTGAAAGCTAAACAGGCAGCCACCGGGATTCAACAGTCAGCCAGCAGCCTCCACTCCAATAGTACTTTCACCCACTTGAAGACTGGAAACAGCTTTTCTCCAGCTAGTGTAGATTTGTGTGGATTAGGCCTCAGCTCTACAGCCGAGGGCTTGGAGAGATTCTGTGTAGAATAGGCCAGGAAGCTGTTTGGAATTGGATGTTGTTCCTCCCCTCTCATCATTACCCTCAAACCTTCACAAAGGGCCTAAATCTCCCAGTGCCTTTGAACCTGTGTTTCAAAATGAAAGACATGTCCGATGGAGGGTCTTTTCTTATTCTTCTTTTTACTGAAAGGAGGAGAGAGAGAGAGGGAGAAATAGAGAAATACAGGAGAAAAAGGAGCTTTACAGCCTCATTTTCCCTCCTGCTCTACCGCCTTCGTTTTCTTCCGGTCTTGAGCCACTTGTTGGAGGAAAAGGCAGATTTCTGGAAAAATTCCTGGAGGTTTCCCCCCCCCAATCAACCAGCACCCTCATCCTCTATTTTTGAGCAGAGTAGAAAGAGAGCAAAGGAGCGAGGGAGAAAAAAAAGCAAGGGGAAACATGGTTAAAGGAGAGGATGAGAAAGAGGGGACTCTGGAGACAGCTGTTGGAGAGGTTAGTTAGAGATTTCCAGCCATTAACTTCAGTCCTAGCCAGCTCGCCCACTTGAAGCAGACAAGGGCGGAGGCAAGCCAGAGCCCCAATATGAAAAGGGACGGGACCCAGCTTGATCTTGTGGGGAAATTGTTTACAAGTGGGACCCTCAATTCCACAATAGAGCAGAGCGCAAGAAAGAGGGACAGCAAGAGAAATGGAAAGAAAGGATGGAAGAACGAAGGAAATAGTTTATTGAAAGAGTGAAACAAATCTGGCAAAGCACAGGAGCAGAAATGAAAGAGCATGGAGCAAGAGTGATTAAGGACGGACCAATGAGGGCTTTAGACGGGTGCTGTTGGTGGGGGGGTCAGCGGTTGTGACACAATAAGTGGAGGACCTATGGGGATGGAGGGCAGGGGGGTCTCTCTTTCTCTTTTCAAAGGCAGGATAAACAAGGAAATGAGTCTGTAATCATTTCCAGAAATTGCCTTCCTCTTTGCTTCTCCTCTCCCGGGTCGTCTACCCGCCTCCGTTCATTAGCAGGCCATGGCCTGATTAAAGACTTTCATTGTCCCAAAGAGAGACAGAGAGAGAGGATCTTCAATTCACTGCTGTCACCGTAAAGGATACATCAGGTATGGTTTGTGTTTTTTGCCCTGCTACTTTATTTTTATTTCATGTGACAAGTGTGTACAGCCTTAAGCATGTGTCACCCAACCAATCAGTGTACTGTTAATGACAAGTTCCATCACCATGCAATATGTTTTCTTTGTTTATGATATTCATGCTGAAAATTCACACTCTGAAAACACACTGAAAGAAAAACGTAATCTGTAATTTGATTGCAGAACATTAATTAAATTTAAGTGTGACCTGACAGGCTACTGTGGAAACACTGAGCTCATCACACAGACGTCAGAAGTGTAATCCATTAATGAGTAATCATATATTTTCCTCCTTCTCAAAAGGAGGTACAAAGCAATACTCCAGTGCCAACTGAAAATCTCACTGAGTAAACTTTTTGCTCAATTATATAACCCAGTGAAGAATCTCTGACCTTGTCTGAATAATACCAAACAGAGATTGTCTGTGCAGGGTGTTTCTGTTTATCTGTTTCTATCTATCTATATATACATATTCATATATAAAACCTAAATAACTAAGCACAGACTACAATTAGGTGTACAGTAAGAATAAGTTAGGTAATTTAATTTGACTAATTAATTTTAATATAATTTGTAATTATTTTGTTGTTGACATTTTTAATGCTTGAATATAACTCAGACTGCTGTTGATCTTTGCATGATTATCTCTTATACTGGCCTGTGTAGCAAGTGCCTGGCAACACAGACACTAATTGACATTGCCCTAATTGACAGGGGCTTAATTAATTTCACCTGTGTAATTGCACCTCCTATAAGTACCTGCACTTTCATTCATTAGATGCAACACTGATAGCATGAACTCATCTAATGTATTTTTTTCTATCCACATAAGTAAGAAATTAAGCAGAGCAACAATGTTTTCTTTGTATACATGAATACTTGCATGTACTACTGCATACAAATGGTCTCTCTGGAATAATGTGTGTGTGTGTGTTTTGTCCACTGGGATGCTGTGATAGGTAACTATACAGGAACAGTGCACATGTCTCATTATGGGGGGGGGAAACAACAGGCCCCCTAATCCTTCCTGTGAGCTCATAATTCTCTGGTAATGGACAAAGTGCTGATCAGTGTCATCAGAAAAAAAATATTGAAAAAGGGTGGGTAATGAGGGTTACAGTAGCTTCCACATGTAGAGGGGCAAGAGGTTTTCATTCTCCCACATATGGCTTTTGTGGATGTCATGCTACCTGTTTTGTGTGTATGTCTGTAGTGCATCTGTGTGCCTGCATCACAAAGAGGATTATATACAGTAAAGTAATATTATGTGGTTTCTGTTTCCAGGTCCTCACAACGAAGTGAAGTACATGGGTTTAGTACAGTGGTATATTTGTTTAATTTTAGCTTATTAAAAAATTCTTTTCTCTTTTTGCTTTTCTGTACTAACAGTTTCTCCCCACTCAGTAACACACCCACTGAGAAACTAACTCTGATTATTGGCAGCTCCATAGTGAGAAACATGAAGTTAGTGACATGAGCAACCATAGTCAGATGTATTCCTGGGGCCAGAGCGGGCGACATAGAATCCCATTTAAAAATGTTGGTAAAGGATAAGCGTAAATCTGGTAAAATTATTATTCACGTCAGTGGTAACGACTCCTGATTACACCAATTTGAGGTCACTAAAATTAAAGTTGAGTTGGTGTGTGGATATGCAAAGACGATGTTGGACTCCATAGTTTTTTCTGGGCCCCTGCCAAACCTGACCAGTGATGACATGTATTGCCGCATGTCATCATTCAACCGCTGGCTGTTGAGGTGGTGTCCAGCAAATGACGTGGTCTTTGTAGATAATTGGCGGACTTTCTGGGAAAGACCTGGTCTGATTAGGAGAGACGGCATACATCCCACTTTGGATGGAGCAGCTGTCATATCTAGAAATATGGCTGTTGGAGTTTATTAGACCAAAAGCATGACAACCCAGAGTTGAGACCAGGAGGCAGAGTTGCAGTCCTACATGCCTCTCTGTGCTTCCATGACAGCAGTTACCCACCCAAAACCATATAGAGACTGTGTCTGCCCCCCGCCCACTTAAATCAATAAAATCAAAAGTAAACAGAAGAGTTATACATAAAAACCTAATAAAAATGAACACCACCACTGCAGTAGTACAACAAAATAGGAAAATTAAATGTAAACTCTTAAACATTAGATCTCTGTCACCTAAAGCTGTATTAGTAAATGATCTAATATCAGATTATCATATTGATTTATTTTGTCTTACTGAAACCTGGCTGTGTCATGAAGAATATGTTAGCCTAAATGAATCCACTCTCCCCCACTCATATTAATACTCACATTCCTCAAGACACCGGCCAAGGAGGTGGCGTTGCAGCCATTTTCAACTCAAGCCTATCAATCAACCCTAGACCTAAACTTAATTATAGCTCATTCAAAAGCCTTGTTTTTAGTCTCTCACACCCAACCTGGAAAACTTTACAGCCAATTCTATTTGTTATAGTGTACCGTCCTCCTGGCCTGTACTCTGAATTTTTATCTGAATTCTCAGAGTTTTTTTTTAAATCAAACTTAGCCCTTAGTACAGATAAAGTAATTATAGTAGATGACTTTAATATTCATGTGGATGTTGATAATGATAGCCGTAGCACTGCGTTTATCTCGCTATTAGATTCAATTGGCTTCTCTCAGTGTGTAAATAAACCCATTCATTGTTTTAGCCACACCCTTGACCTTGTTCTGGCATATAGCATAGAAACTGAACATTTAATAGTTTTTCCACAAAATCCTATTTTGTCAGACCATTACTTAATAACTTTTGAATTCCTATTACTGGACTACACGTCATTAGACAAAAATGTCTTCACTAGATGTCTATCTGATAGTGCTGTGGCTAAGTTTAAGGAAGCGATTCCATCAGCATTTAAATCAATGCCATGTCTCAATACAACAGAGGACTCTTATGCTAACTTTAGTCCCTCTCAAATTGATTATCTTGTTGAAAGTGCTGCAGGCTCACTGTGAACTCAACTCCATTGCCCCTTTAAAATAGAAGATAATAAAACATAAGAGGTTACCTCCATGGTAAAACTCCCAAACCAGCAAATTAAAGAAAAGATTGCGAAAATTTGAAAGGATTTGGCGTTCCACCAAACTGGAAGAATCTCGCTTAGTCTGGCAAGATAGTTTTAAAATATATAGGAAGGCCCTCTGTCATGCCAGAGCCACCTATTACTCATCATTAATAGAAGAAAATAAAAACAGCCCTAGGTTCCTTTTCAGCACTTTGGCCAGGCTGACAGAGTCATAACTCTATTGATCCATGTATTCCTATAGCTCTCAGTAGTAATGACTTCATGAGCTTCTTTAATGATAAAATTCTAATTATTAGAGACAAAGTTCACAACCTCCTGCCCTCAACAGGCACCAATTTATCCCCAAATACAGGGAAGAAGAAACAGCTGTAAAACCTGATATATATTTAGACTTTTTTTCTCCAATCAACCCTCCTGAGCAACATTCAACGATTTCTTCATCTAAACCATCAGCCTGTCTATTAGACCCCATCCCAACTAGGCTGCTTAAGGAAGTCTTACCCTTAGTTAGCTCTTATTTACTAGATATGATCAATCTGTCTTTATTAACAGACTATGTACCACAGTCCTTTAAAGTAGCTGTAATTAAACCTCTTCTTAAAAAGCCTATTCTTGTTCCAGGTGTTTTGCCAGCTATAGACCTATATCTAATCTTCCCTTTCTCTCCAAGATCCTTGAGAAAGCAGTCGCCAATCAGTTGTGTGACTTTCTACATAACAATAGTTTATTTGAAAATTTTCAGTCAGGATTTAGAGTGCACCATAGCACTGGTGAAAGTTACAAACAACCTCCTAATTACATCAGACAAAGGACTTCTCTTTGCATTTGTCTTGTTAGATCTTAGTGCTGCATTTGACACCACTGACCATCAATTCTATTGCAGAGATTGCAACATTTAATTGGCGTTAAAGGAACTGCATTAAGCTGGTTCAAGTCCTATTTATCAGCTCGATTCCAGTTTGTACATGTTAACGATGAATCCTCCATGCATGCAAAAGTAAGTTCATTGTTATGCAGATGATACTCAATTAAATTTATCAATGAAGCCAGATGAAACCAATCCATTAACTAAACTCCAAGCATGCCTTAAGGACATAAAGACCTGGATGACCTGCAATTTTCTGCTACTAAACTCAGACAAAACTGGAGTTATTGTGCTTGGGTTAGGGTTAGGTTAGCTCTAAACACCTTAGAAACATATTATCTAATGATATAGCTACTCTGGATGGCATTGCCTTGGCCTCCAGCTCCACTGTAAGGGATTTGGGAATTATCTTCGATCAGGTTATGTCCTTTAACTCCCACATGAAACAAATGTCAAGGACTGCATTAATATTGATATAAATTCATTATATGTAGTATATATAGTACATATATAATATATATATAGTATATCCTATGCAAGTATTTATGTGTTTGTGTGTGTGTGTGTGTGTGTGTGTGTGTGTGTGTGTGTGTGTGTGGGTGGGTGGGTGAATGTGAATGCATGCATGTGCTGTGTGTGTCTAGCTCATTCACTGTCCCTCAGGTTGTGGCATGTTAATAAATATTGGACAGCAAGATATGCTAGTACCCTGTTACCCCACTAGAACACTGCGCTCCCAGAATGCGGGCTTACATGTGGTTCCTAGAATCTCTTAAAGCAAAATGGGAGGCAGAGCCTTCAGCTATAAGGCTCCTCTCCTGTGGAACCATCTTCCAGTTTGGGTCTGGGAGGCAGATACCCTCTTTATGTTAAAGAGTAGGCTTAACACTTTCCTTTTTTAAAAAGCTTATAGTTAGGGCTGGCTCAGGCTTGCCTTGGACCAGCCCCTAGTTATGCTGCTATAGGCCTAGACTGCCGGGGGACTTCCCATGATGCACTGAGCTCCTCCCTCCTCCTTTCCCTCTCCATCTGTATGCATTCATGTACCATTAATACATGTTACTAACTTGGCATCTTCCCTGTAGTTTTGTGCTTTCTCATCTCGCAGGTGACCTTCGGTTGCGGACTGCCTGCTGCCTGTGGCTGCAGACTGCCTGCTGTCCCCCTGTTCCAGCTTGATGCCCACTGCTACTACAATTATTATTAATCATATTTCTAATATTATTATTGTTGTTATTGTTATCATCATTGTTGCTGCTCTTCTCTGTGTGTCTCTCTCTCCCCTCTCCTCCTTCCTCTTTCTTTAAACCCAACCGGTCAAGGCAGAGCCCAGTTCTCAAGTTTTTCCTTGCTGCTGTCGCCAAGAGCTTGCTCATGGGGTAATGTTAGGTCTCTGTAAATTAAAGACTTTGGTCTAGACCTGCTCTATGTGAAAAGTGCCTTGAGAAAACTTCTGTTGTGATTTGGCACTATATAAATAAAAATGACTTGACTTGACTTGTACAGTACATGTTGTTCCTCAAAAGGAGTGTGGCCACTCCATTTGACCTTAATCCTCTCAGGCATGAATCAGCACCCATTTCCTGCCACAAATGTACAGTGTCTTCCTTCACTTGCCTTCAAAGGAGTTACAGCGACTGAGTGAGAAAGAGCAAAAGGAAGGGCATTCAAGGAGACGGAGAAAGGTATAAAGAGGAATAAATCAGAAGCTATGGTGAAAAATGGAACCAACTACGTATTAAAAAACCCCAAAAAGAAATACGGAAGAATGAACATGCCTTAAAAGCAAAAGGGCGGTCTGGCAGGATGGCAGACAGTGAGTTGTGGTAGGCTAGGAGGCCTTTCCCTGTCGGGGAGGAAGTATTTGGGTTTTATTGGTTTCATATGACACGACAGAACCTTTTTAAGATGTTGTAGACGCGCTGGTAAAAAAGCAGTCTGCCCACCCCTGCATTAAGTGCCCCTGTGATCTCGGCCATATTTATAGGCACTGTCTTGTGTCACATGGCTTCCATTTCTTCACTTGTTGGGACCCCCTGTGGCTGTTTTTACAAGCACAGGTATGAAGAGGTCAAGAGCACCTTTGTCAGTGGCCTGGTCAGAGAGGAGACAGAGGGACATTTAACTTTGTATCTTTTATTTACAAGAAAAATATTTTCCCGTGCTTTTCCATGAGATGACATGTTGGTTTTAAAGACGCAGCTTATAATCACATGAAGATTCTATCAATTTTCTCACCTCTACATCACAACATTGTGGGAGCAGCCTCTGTTGTTGTATGCCTGTGTTTTCCTGAGGTGAAGAAAGCCTCTTCTTCAAGGTCCAAAACTTACCATCAAATTTCCCCAGATAAATACTGTAGCACAGCAGTTTTAGAAATCCAATATAATTTTATATCCTTCGTGGTTTTATTTTCAAATGGGAAAACCACAACTTCTTCCTCTGATGTTGCACCAAACCAAGTAAATTCTCTTACAAATTAGGTTTTGCATGCAAGTTCTAGTTCCCTAAAAGTTATCATTGAATTCCTTTAATGCAACAAAAAAAGGAAAATACTGACAAATTTAAACACACTTTTTGAGAGCTCTATTGAGGTGACTAATTTGCTGTTTGTTTTTAGACCTGCTGGCAGCCAAACTATAGCAAGGGTGACCACATGTACAGTTAAAAGCCATCATAAGGCAAAGTCCACAGTCCATCCACTGCAGAAATGTTGCCATTCTGTCCAAGTCATAAATGTTTGCATCTTGATATCAATCAGTCATTACTTTTATTTTCATATCAATAGTATCTTGTGTTTATGATGCCACTGCTTAGACCTTGTGTAGTCACACAGTCATTGGCATCATTACACCAACAACGTCACCCAGTGATGAAGTACTGCTTTTTTTTTTTTTTTTTTTGTCATGGCATGCCCAGACCTATGCCTTCCTATTGTGGATTGAATCTTTGGTTTTCCAAAGATTTTGTGTCTTTTGGATAACAGAGTGTTATCTCTATGCTGTTTTATGACACAATAAAATAAAATAAAAATAAATTATCTTTTTTAATCATGTAATGTTCTCTAAAGTAACATTACAGCTTACTTACTCTTTCTTTTACAGCCTTACCAAGGAGCACAGATTTGCCAAGTAATTTTCATTATGCTCTGTTCATTAGATTTTAATATTTCCTCTGTAACAGTTAAAGATTTAAAGATGGCTCCATAGGAAACATGAAGGAATTCATCCTCTGGGAACCATGAATGTCCAGAGTAAATGCCACTATACTGTAGTTTTTGACATACTTATCTAATAGACCAAAGTGTTGAAAAAAGGGAAATTATGACTGGTGCTATGGATGAAAAGTCACAGAGATCATGCAAAAATTATTAGAACTCATCATCTGGGGAACATGAATATCTATACCAGATTGTATGGCAATCAGAAAGATAGCTAAATGGACAAATAGACAGACAGATTGACCAATGACTTACCAACTTACCAAACAACATTGCCCTCCTGCTCTGCTACTTGTTGGGCAAAACCAAACCGGTCCAGGCTGGGTGTCAAAAAAAAGAGTGCCTGAATTTGAGCCTTTGTTGATTTGAGTTTAGACATCCCTCCTCCCTCTCTCCATCTCTCCCCCTTCGTCTCTCTCCCACTCTGTAGGACGCTGCAACTCACCATCTTGGCCATGTGGTGCGGTGTGTTGGTTTTAGTGGGCACTAAAAACACACTGTTAAACACAGTTTTAAAAGTTCCTAAAAGCATTTTTCCTCTCTGGGGTTGGCACTTTAATCTACTATCAGGTTTCACATGCGGCATGGGCACACCTGGGGAGAGGGATGAAATAAGATGGGTTGGAAGGCTCCCACACATCGTAGACTCCTTGTAAAAATGAAGAAGGAGAAGGCTAATCAGATTTATTGTTTTAATCATAGAGGGAGGTGTCTCTTTCTCTTTGTGGGAATGACTTTATGACCTCTAAACTATCTTGGCTACAGTCCTTTACATTTTAGATCTGAAAGACAGAGATTAAATCCTTAGCTGCCCTCTGTGGCTGCTCCCCTGGTATTGACATAATTGCTGTTCAATTCTTAGACTACCACTTATCATTGCTTTATGATTATCAATGCCCAACTGGGAAATGAAAGAGAGAGAAAATGTATGCAGCATAGATCACGGAGTGAGGGATGTTCTCTTGAATTCAACGTTTTGGTAGACGTGTAAGTTATATCATACAATCAGATTTCGGAGGAAGGTATCTTTTCGACTTCAGCATGTTTGAACTGCTGCTCTGCATCCTTGCAGACACTTCCCACACTGGTTCAGAAAGAAGGGGGTACAATAGGGTCAAATCCAAACGTGACAAGGCTCACAGACAGGGGGCTCTTTCCTCCTTCTAGACTCTCGTAAAAATGATTTTTATTTGCACTTTTTCCACGTTTACAGTCCTCTCTGTGTGTGCAGGCAGGCATTTGAAAGGCAAAGGAAGGAGTAAAATAAGCTCTCTTTCTCTCTTCAGGGGATGGGACACAGTGGTTCCACGAGGAAGGGGTTGTATGTAAGTTCAAGGGAGTTCAGAATTTCCAAAAGGCCAAAGGTCAGGTTCAGAAGGGAAAGAGGTGAGCTGTTTGGAGTTTTAAGGACTTCTTTTTATCTAGTGTTTGGAACGAAGACACTAGTGAAGTGCTAGGAGGGATTGCAGGCATTTTAAATGAAGTGGTCCAACAAGAGAATGAAGTTTGTCAGGGACCTGAAAGATAGAGTAGATGTCAAAAAACATGCTCATCAAAATTCATGGGGTGGGAGGGATTTCTAAAGTTGGGATGGTGGGAAGTCTTCCCAAATTAAGGAGGAGAGGACTTAGGCTTTGAACTGCACTTAGCTGTGGAACTCAGAAGAGACTCTCAGTGCAGTCATTCAAAAAATACCTGTGAATTCAAGTTTTTCTTGACTTATCAACTTCAAATCTAAACGATCAACTCTCTACCACACTTTGTGGTAGTGGACAGATCATGTTGAGAAACAAAATAGAAGGCACACAAGACTAAGAGTCTACAGCCATGCTAGCAGCTCTGATAGGCTATACTTGAGCTAAACGTTAATGTTAGCATGCTAACATGTTCACAATGACAAAGCTAACATGCCGATGTGTAGCGGGTACACCATTTTCATCTTAGTTTAGCG
Source organism: Thunnus maccoyii (assembly GCF_910596095.1). NCBI lineage: Eukaryota > Metazoa > Chordata > Actinopteri > Scombriformes > Scombridae > Thunnus > Thunnus maccoyii. The sequence continues at coordinate 15,672,081 of NC_056551.1, forward strand.
TGTTAGTGGGCTAAAATTTACCACTTTGCACTAAACACAAAGTACAGATGAGGCTGATGAGAATGCCATTAGCTTTGGAGGTATTTGATCATAAACCTGGTATTGAGCAAATCAAAATTTGGACCTGAGGATGGTGTTGCATGAAAAGTTAAGGGATCATAAAATTCAATTAAATTCAAAAAACAATTCATCCTGACATGAATGTCTGTACCAAATTGCGTGGAAATCCATCCAATATTTGTCCAGACATTTCACTGATAACCACTCATAACCAAAAGTCTGGGATACATCCTTTAGGAATGTTTAATGTCTGCACAACATATTCGTGCCAATCCATCTAGTACAGTAGACGTTGGGATATTTCACTGCACAAGTGAGAACTTTGACCTGTTGCTGGGGTTACGTGGGAAGTCAGTGGATCACCAAAGTTATTTAAATTTATCCTGTGGGGAACATGAATGTCAGTACCAGTATTGATGGCAATTCATCTAATTGTTACGATATTTCATTAAAAACTAAAAATGTCAATGGTGAACTCATGGTGGCGTGAGGGGAAAAGGCTTGTGTGGACCATGAATGTCTACAAAATTTCAGGGCAGTCCATCCAATACTTGTTGAGATATTTCAGTCTACACCAAAGGGGTCAGCTGATCCACCAACAGACAGGCCGATATTGCCATAGAGCCATGCTGATAGTGTTGCTAAAGATTAAAATCTTTGAAAAAATGGGCACAATTTCAAAAAGACCACATGAGTATCTCCAAACACCAGCCATGCAAAATCGCTGGACATTTTAATTTTGGCCAGACAAATCTTTAGACAGGCTTGAATGGATTATAGGTATTTCTTGCTGGTGAAGTCAATGTCCCTTAGTGGTGCTATACCAAAAAATGCTTTTATTTACTGTTTTGGGAATTGTCAGGACGAAAAATCAGGACCAATCCAATCAAAGCTACAAACCATATCGCTGCTTTAATTTAGTTTTTTGAGAGAGTTGATGTCTGAGATTTTGGAAGACAGGATGATCATCCCTGTGGTCAAGAGTGGCTACATCTGTGTGATGAATAGCATCTCATAACTGCAAAGCCTTTATGATTGGATCTAGGAATCAAAAACTATGGGCTCTTTACCAGTCTACAACAGCCATACAATCTGTACTGCACAGTGAGTACAAGTCCTATTACATTAATTTAAGATGAAAAAAAGTGGATTAGTGCTCAAAGAGGACTGAAAATGATCATTTTTTAATGCTGTATGACAATGACTCTGTAGTTGAGGAGGTTGTTTTTCAAGGCCAAAATGCTGGTGCCTCAGATTTTCATATATATTATACTGTAAATGTGTATGAGGACATTTTTATTTTATGTGTAGGGTTTCGGTGCAGGTTCAGCACGGTAAATTCACCAAAAAAACTAAAACTAAAACAAAATACAATATATGTTTTTCTGACAAAATTGTACTACATTTTTGTCAGTACTGTAATCTACGTTTTAAAATTTCAGATGTTTTTTTTTTTGTTTTGACTGAACCCCTGCAAAGCAGCAATCAAAGAAAAATGTCAAAAATGAACCCTCTCACCTCTCTGAGGCAGTGTGGACGAGTGGTAGTGTGGGTGGGTGTGTGAGGAGGTGATCCCCTTGTCAGTGATTGCTGTAGATGGGATTAGATTAGGCTAGATCAGATTAGGGATTGTTTGGGAATAAACATTCAATACGACTCTGAAACTAATCCGTACACAAGAGCCTCTGGCCCTGTAATCTACTGACAGGCTTGTCAGAGGAGGGGAGAGGAGAGGACATATTCAGTTGGAATGTGAACTCCATAAAGATAGAAATAAAGATGCCATACTATGTGTCCTATACAGATAGGGTGTCACAAACAGTTGTAATATTTCATATGCTAGTAGAGAGCCCTGGAAGTCCATCTTGCTTAAATTGGCAACAAATGTAAAGAGTAACTGTACAGTACATGCAAATTTCAGTACACCGATCCACCCATGTGCATGCATTCAGAAATTCAAAATTCAAATACCTCATACCTGTGTAATCTCAGTGGGTACGGGCATACAGTATTTGCACATACTACACACAACCTGTCTCTTTTAGACTGTGCCACTAATGTCCCTCTGTCGGTCCAAGTGATGCCGTCCCTCAGGGCAGCTGTGTGACTGAAGCGGGAGCAGCTTGATCTTGCTTCCTTTACTCAGCCAAGTATTGTGGTTCACACAAGAACAGCTGAAGTGCGGATTCTGATGAAACATGGTTATAAATGCCTCTCTTCACATTTTCAGTAGTGGTATTGATGACTGCAGGTTTAGTAGTCTCAGCAGGTTATGTACAATAAGTAAGCACTGTCGCTAATGTGCAAACCTTTAATTTACAATCATTTACAATCTAACTATAAAGAATGTAGTGTAAAGCCAATAGCCAGCCACTCTACCTTTAATATTCCAAAACACTGATTTGGGACACAGTTTTGATGTAGAAAATCTTTAATGCCATACATAGCAGAACAAATATAGTCACATTCTGTAGGTAATACCACCTGGAGACAGCGAAACTTGCTTCTTAGCCTAAGGACTTACGTTTCTTCCGGTTCTTCTGCTCCTTAGCCAGTCAATCCTACATAATTACCGCAACATCTGGAATAATAACCTTCAGACAACTAGCTAGCATTAAAATAAAACCAATTAAATCCAGATACATTTCTGTTGGGAATGGCACAGTAAAAGACATTACTGAAGAGGACATTTCCAGAAATATCACAAAATGACAGAAAATCACAAAAGCTAAGATAGGTATAAATATAGGCAACTTGATTTCAGATTACTGTAAATGGATATAAACTTTATTTGACACTGCTTTCAGCAACCTGATAAAAATACATAAGTAATTGAGGAACAAAACTTTCCTTTTAGCGTTAACTATTACTATTATTAACCTGTTCTCTATTTTTGAAAAAATCAGGGCAACGCTGTATTTTTTATTCATTTAGATGGACAGACAGATATGGACAGAGAGAGAAAAACACATACCAAGGACTTGTGCTCTAAAGACAAATATACATTTTTATTTTATATGATGACATTTATGACAGTTATAGCAGCAGAAATCCTTGTCCTGTATTGTCCTCCACATACATTTCCAGTAATTTATCATTATTTGCACAAGACAAAGACAAAACAAAAGATCAAAGATCTAAAAGATTGACAAGTCAATTTGAAAATGTGATGTCATTTATGGTCTTTCATGGTAACACTTTATAAGCTGGCCAGTGTCCAAGTCTGCCTCAATCAAAAAAGTGTTGGCTCAAAAGCTGTTGCAACCAGTCTCGTTGGCGTCTGTAACTTACACACTTGGAAATGAAATGTGTATCTTGCTGAATTAAAATGGACTGGCCGGCTCACGTTTTGAAGCTGCTGTCACATGCATGCACACAAAATACACACACGCGCATGCACACACGCACTTTGAATCAATTCTTGTCTCCGCTATCAATCCATATCTCGATCGTTGGGCCTCCTGATGTGAATAAACTGGGCTATAGGCCTAACAGCAACCCAATACTTTATATATTTCACTGATGTCAAAGTGTCAGAATTTCTCCTCTCCTTTCTGGCCGAGTGTAGCTCAAGTTTCATTTGCATTTGCCTGTCGATGTACAAATGTGCGAGGTTGAAACGTTTTGTGACCTGTCATATATGATGCTATTTTCAACCATTCAGTGACAATGCATTTTCAACAAGACAAAATCTCATTGATTCCCTGGAAACATAGCAGAAACCATTTGTTCCTGCAAATCACCTTTTGTTCAACTTCTTATGAAGCCTTTTTAGTGACAGCAATGCAGCAATGGGCTCAATCAGTGGGAAATGGAGCATTTGGGTTCTCATTCAATATGCAACAGTAAAGGGGGAAGACTCAGGTAGCTAGCAAGTGTAATTACGAGTACGCCCGATCCCTGTGAAAGCTCTTCTTGGCCACTTTCTCCCTTGCACCGTAGGCTTTGGCACGAGTGGCGGAGAGGGTCACTGTTTAATAATGAACAGGTCGAGCCGGCTGTAACGGATACATGCACCTGCTTTATACATCAGTCAATTACCTAATTAGAACTCTCCCTCAGGGGAAAGCTAATACCTCGTCCTGGAGCAGGAGGACAACCCCTACCATGTGAACAGAGGCGCTCGCAAGACAAACAGATACCTGTACGTGTGTGTGTGTGTAGCCGTGGTGCATGTGTGTGTGCGTGTGCATTCACATGTAAGTGTGAGGAACAATAGGGAGAGGGTCCAGTATTTCTTTGCACAGATCAGGTACCCAAGGACACTCATGGGAAATTGTGCTCTACAGTATGCGACTGTGATCCAATAACAATCCTTCCTCTGCCCACCTCCTCACACACGTTGCCCTCAGCCCTTCACCATTCATCCTGCCATGAGAAAGTGATCTATGTAAACCCACATGATGGGTCTTTCCTGCTCCTTTTCAGAGGGTACAGATTAAATAGTCGGTCAATTGTTAACAGTTTTCATAAGGCCTATTTCTGTGGAAGAAAGTAGTTACAAAGAAATCTATTCACAGCAAAGTCTGTGGCTTATCCAGAGTAGCAGGGACATTGTTTATGGGAAGAGATATGCTGTTGAATTTTTAAATGTAATTTTTTCAATGCTGTGACCACTTTCCGTTCATCTCAATTGTGTTGACACAAAGGCATAAGTCTCAAAGATGGATATCTCAAAATCTGGGCAAATAAAACCAAAACTATCTGCATTGCTAGCAGTGTTGAGCAAGTTACATCAGTTACATTACACAAATGCTCGTTAAAAAGACGTATTACACTATTTAGTAGTAACTCTAGCAAACATATTTAGTTTACTTTTGTTACTCAGTTCAGCTCCGTCAAAGGTGCCTTTAAACAACTTCAGAGCCTCAAAATCGACATGTCTCAACACGTAGAAATAGCAAATGAGACATTGAGTTTTAACAAAAAGCCAGCCCACAGATTAGAGGTATTTACTGTCCATCAACAGGTAGCAGCTCTGGTGACTATACAAACCACTCCAGAAGTCCCATCCTCACAGTGAAGCTGCGAAGCTCAAATGCAGGCAAATCTATTGGACACAACATGTAAATAAGAGAACTTTAGAGTTACCTGGAGGCACATTTCTTCTCTTTTGGTGGAGGCTGACTGCCATGACCAACCTCCAGTGCCTGTACCTAGTTAACACGACTTGGACCAGTCTCCCCACTTCCCAAAAAAGTTAGCACATTACTGTAAGATGTTAGTGTCCAGCACTGATGGCTAGATACCACGAGAGGTAAGTGAGAAAACAAGTTTTTTGTCAATTGGGTGACCGATCCTTTAAAGTGGATTTTTTTTTTTACCAGTATAGGTGCGTGAACTGAGGTGGGGCCGATAATATGATCAGACAGTCTGCTTGCATGGACAGTATAGCTTTTGCTTAGACCATCACCAGCTCTGAGGCAATCAGGGACACTTCAGCTGTGATTAAGTCAGATACTTTAGCCTCTGGAGGATGGCAGGGAGAGAGAGAGAGAGAGAGAGGGAGAGGGAATGAGTGATGAAGCTCTCACTTCACAAAGAGGGAGTGGACAAGGGTTGAATGTTCAGGATCACTAATGTTAGTCTATATATCCTCATCTAGGTTTTCCCTCATGACCTCTGCTCCACCCATCCCTCTCCATCAACCAAATGCAAAACACCACCCATGTCTCCAACCTATAACCAGCGAAGCCCAGTTACCTACGCTACCCTGCCTGCTCACATAATGTTTTTACTACACAGCAAAATCAATTTCTTATTATGCTTATTAATAACAGCTACAGTGTAAATATCTGTACTGCAGGAGAGATGGATGGAATTGAAAGAAGAAAAAGAGGACTGAAATGTGATGGTGGTGGTAGGGGGGTCGGGGTCATGGAACATGCTCCTAAAAATCAATTTTCACACAGGAGGACTATTAGGTTATTGAGAAGTGGGATGACTGATTGTGGGATGTAGCATGTATGTGTGTGTATGTGTGTGCATGTACTTACTGTAAATTACCTAACAAGTTTCAGACTTAGTCTAGAGTTAGTTATCATACCAAAGCTTGATAAATGATTGTTACTTTGCAAACGCTTTGTATTCAAGACACTTTATTCAAAATTCAAGGCTCATTGTTTTAAACATAATGTCGACATTTTAAACAAATGTAATAATCCTTCCTGCCCTGTTTGATTGTTCCTTCCTTCTTCCGTTCTTTCTTTTAAAAAAAAGTACGAGGCCATGCCCACTTCTGCATAGTTACCAGAAGCGAAAGAGAAGAATGTGGCCTGCCTCAGCGAGAAATCCCAAAGTGCTTGCCGACTCCTAGCTGCTAATACAACTAATGCAGTAATGTAAGGGCCAAGGCGATTAATGAGAGCGCTCTGCCCCTGACATCTCAGACACCCTAATGTTGCTGCAGCGTCTCCCTAGCCGTGCTTTAATCCATCACCGGTCCCTGTAACCCAATTATGGCCTGACGCTTTACTTTTAGCTCCTCTGCTGGGTCCTTCACACACATCTATAAAAGGGCAAACATGCACACACACACTTAGACAAGAGTGTTTGAGTGTCGTCAGACAGGCACATTTTACAAAAAAAAAAAAAAAAAGACGTGAGACTTGATGGGATATTTGTACGCGCGCACACACACACTGTCACACTCATGTAGACATACCCAACATGAACACATGCCGAGTCAGGTGAGCACATATGAAAGGCAACTCCTTGACAGAGAGTTGAAGACTTTTTCAGCCACACTGCTATTGATAAACATACGCCATATCACACAGCTATAGGTTTGTCATATTAAAGGGATGGTCATCTTGTGTAATGATCTGCTCAAAGTCATCCTGCTGAATTACCTGCAGTATAGCACATCAACAACCCCATAAAATATGACCTCTACCATCAAATACAGTTTCACCCCGTTTTCACAAGAATCTCATCTCATCTCATCTTCTGTTAGGTTCCGTATGTTGCTTACATATTCAGAGTTGAGGCCTTTAGATCTTGGCTCACTTTAATGAACTCTGATTACCAAGGTTAACTAACTTCCTGTATTCCTCTTGTCACTCCCATAAAGCCCCTTTCTTGTTATGATTGTAATTGTAGCATGATGCTACACTAACATGCTTCATTCCCAGTGGTCCATCAGTGCTCTGTTTTAGCTAAGGGGGCCTATACACTGCATTTTTTATGAGTTCCCCCGTGCAACATTTATGATTCACCCTGAAGGCTTTAAAACAATACTTGACTGCTTCTCCCACCGCGACAAGCCTAACATCTGGAACACACTGTACATGAGGGTGTCTTGATATGATGCAGGAACTGGATGAACAGTGCTGGACCTCACCAGAACCCCTCCCTCCCTCCCTCTTCCTCTCTGTCTGTCCGTTATGTCACATGCAGAGTAACAGCTCTGTCAATCAAGAGATCTATGTGCTCACTTCCTCTAAATCAGGTGGATTGACTCCTTAAGAGTTACTGGAGGAGCCTACTTCCATTAGCCACTCCCAACGGCAAATTAACTTAAATGTACCCGCTCAATAAAGTTCAAGACAATCATTTGCATGTCAATGTCCTTTTTCTCTCAAGGCCTTCCCAAACATACAGCTGACTCGTGCAAAACCTAAGATTGCTGTGATTCCATTGCACTAATACCAATTAGCCAGAAAGCTAATTGCAAAGAGAAATTGGTTACTTGGGAGAGAAATGTTGCACTCTGGTGTTAAAATAACAGAGATCCACTAGACAATATGGGAATATTTTTTACTTAAAACAGAGTAAAAAGTGGGGTGGAAAAATTTGGACATACTTGATTGCCATACCAAAAAGTAACTATTGTGTCAATTAAAATACTGTGTTTTGCTGCTGTGTATGTATTCATACAGGTCACCATTTATTCTTTTCCCAGTATTTGAGTGGAAAGACACGTCAAACTTGAATTACCAGAAATATTTATAGAATTATACCTAAGAAAATGTTCACTCTTGTTGAAGAATCACTTCAACTGGGCGCTGATGATTTCTGGCATATATGGAAGCCAGGGCAAACAACAGTAGGCAGGTTCTGTGGTGAGTGGCTGCCACTTAAAAGTCCATGTGTTAGATCATTAACAGCAGAGTTGGAACCAGAAATGATGTTGGTCTGAGCCCTGGGAACAGTGGTTTTGTTACCCCTGAGGGGGCACACCAACACTTAAAAGACAGTGTGACGCTGAGTCAGCTGGGTCAAGTAGAGGAAAAAGCCACAGTGAGGTTTTCAGAAACCAGATCTAGGAGACCAAGTTGTGGACAACATACAGTAGATGTTATGGTGCATTTGTGAGCCCAGATTATTAATATTATTTTCCTTATGCAATAACAAATGGGTCAGAAGAGTCTAGATAGGCTTCTCGAATAAATAAAAAGAAATTTGGCTCATCCATAAGTTTCCTTTGAACAGTAGCAATTACAGTAATTGTATATCCAACTATGATAGTTATCCACAACCTCCCTCTGGGGCTCCATCCCCCTACCCCAAAATGGTCCCATAGCTCTGGCCTGTCATCTACTGCCAATAATCTTTTATCCTAATCATGAAGTGTTCCAAGTTTGGCCCTTATAGCCAGATACACATCACAACTTCCAGTATATTATTAGTTATCATGTACCTACAAATATACGGTAAGTAGGAATAATATGACAAAGAGCACAGTAGGAGAGGTTACTCGAATTAAAAATCACCTAGAGATGGAGGTCAGTGTACTTTAGAAGAATATTAAAACTGTGTGTATTCTTACAGGAGGTGGACTTAGGTCAGAGCAAGCTGACTGGAGCCAGGAGGAGGCCAACCTTTTCTGGATGAACAATGAAAAGACCGGGAATTATATCTATTTGTGTATCATGGTATTGGACAAAGGGATTAATGCTGTTCCTCTCCAGTGCTGGAATCTGCTTGTGAAGGATTTTGATGATCACTGTGATTCTACTATCCTCTTTCCACTTCTTTCTCTCTTTTCTATCTCTCCTCTCCTCCTCTCCTCTCCTCCAGCCCTTGGGCGTCTTCAACATCAGATGTAATCCTGCCAGAGACAAAGTAAGTCAGACAAACATCCAGGCTGGACCTCTGAGGAGAACCTTGCCGCATGCTCAAGTGCTATAAGTGCCCGGGAGTCGTCTTACAAGAAACACTTATTGCATTTTGTATTGAGCATGATGTTATGAAAAATTAATACCAGGATGGTGTGTCTTCCTCTCCATAGCCTCTGTGTGTGTGTGACTCTCGGTGTCCATCCATATGCGTGTAAATGCACACGCACGCCTTATTTTCTGTATTAAAGTTTCGACACATGCATGTGTGAGAATGTTGCATACATATGTGATTCTGGCCTGAGTTAAGGGGGCTAATTGTACACTCATATGCATATCACAGAGGTTTGCATCTCTAGAGACTTGTGTTTTGGTGAAGGAGCCCAGTGAATCCATCTCTGATTCCCAGCTGTACTATTGACAATAGTTACTGCTCAGGCCTCCTTCCATTTGCTGCATTTAGGCTCTTTATTCCCCTAGGTTAGTGCTTATATTGACTCCACTATTGGCAAAACAATAGTGATAAAACTACATTAAAGTAAACCGATATATATACAAAAAAACAGCTGAAAACAACAGGTACGCTGCACGAAATCGAGTGCATTTACAGTAGTTTATGTGAAACATATTGTGATATGTTATAAATTATAAACTTGCCAGGATATCATGTTGCGTACCCCTTTTGTGAAAGAACTTAAGCAATAACTAAGAGTCCTAAGAGTCCTTTGAACTGAGCTCATGTCTCTGTGAAGCTCCCATTAGTTCAGTCCCCTTTCCTATCCCGTCTTTATTTCATTTCATTTTGGAAATTAATGCAGGCCACCTGTACTCTTTAAATTATGATGGATTATTTTGAGTAGATCAAAGGAAATCTTTACAAAAAGGATTGCACATGAAAACAATGTTCAATGCAATTTTCCTAAATTTAAGTTTCCAAATCTGTGCTTTGATATTGAACAGGATTAGGGGCTTTTTAACCCCCACCCCCATATTTGATTGTTAAAGACCATTTGCTGCTTAAGTTTGTAGTATTAATCCCCTTAAAATACTGTGTTTTGCTGTTGCGCATGTATTCATGCAGGACAACATTAATTCTTTTCCCAGCATTCGTGTGGAAAGACAGGTCAAACTGAATTACCAGATATATTTTCCAGGATTCATACCTCTAGTTGAAGAATGACTTCACCTGGGCACTGACATCAAGCTTTTCATAATGTGTCCACATTTTGGCATAATGTGGAAGCCAGGGTAATCAGTGGTGGGTGGCTTCTGCAGTGAGTTGCTGTTATTTAAAAGTCCATGTGTGTGTTAGATCATTAACAGCAGAGTTGGAACTGGAAATGATGTTGGTCTGACCCCTGGGAACAGTGGTTTGTAACCCCTGAGGTGGAACGCCAACGCTTAAAAGACAGTGTGGCGCTGAGTCAGCTGGGTCAAGCAGAGGAAGAGGCCACAATGAGGTTTGCAGAAATCAGATCTAGGTGACCAGGGAGCGATCAAATAATAAATCTCTCCCCCGTTTATGACAAAAGACCCGCTACACTGCTCCTCTCCTCTCCTCTCCTCTCCTCTCCTCTCCTCTTTTCTCCTTTCCTCTCCTCTCCTCTCTTCTCCTTTCCTCTCCTCTCTTCTCCTCTCCTCTCCTCTCCTTTCCTCTCCTCTCCTCTCCTCTCCTCTCCTCTTCTCTTCTCAGTTTTGCTAAAAATACACATCAAGCCTCTCTAGACATTGATGGATAGACTGAACTCCTGACCCAATGAAATGTAACAAGAAGGGCTATCGCAGCACAGCATGGAGTGTGTCAAAGGTCACAATATTGAGTTAACAACCTGCCTTGGCATTGTTTAACACTGAATATACCACAATGCACACACAGCTTTTCATTCTTGTATGCTACACAGAGTACAGCAAGAAATTCCCTGTGAGCCTGTGCTTGTGTATGTGTGCTATAGTCGACATATGCTGTATAGTTATTGAGATATGTCAGTCAGGAGCAAAGTGGTGGACTGACTGACTGACTGACAGAGCGATATTCTGAGACTACCACACTGACATAGCCTCGCTACTAAGGACATGAACTTGCCAAATCACAAATAAGGTTGGAAATACAATTGAATAAAATTTAATTGAGTCAGATTAATGTGAATTGTTCAAATCACAACCATGATTTTGGGCAATGATTTGTGCTGTACACATGTTGCTTTTCGGTGAAAGCCAGAATGCTTGCCCAGAGGAGGAGGAGGAGGAGGAGGAGGAGGAGGCGGCGGCGGCAGAAGGGAAGCACTGACGTGAAGCTTCTGTGATGGAACTGAGTTTAGATCAGTAGGATTTTCTCATCACTCTGCCCTCAAGGTAAAATGTAATGAAAATATAACATGTCAAAGACACATTGCTAAATGCTTAGATAAGTCACCGTGGAGTGGTTCTCCCCTTTTAATTTCTTATCTGTTCTGAGAAAATGACCAAAGGCTTGAGGCACTGGCAACATCGCCTCCTCAAACCGAGCCTCTCAGACCCTCATACATAGTCTGCAGCAATAATCTTAATGACCCTGTCCTCTGTTCTTTTTCCTATTTCCTCGCTCCCTCCACCCCTGACCCCTCCCCTCTTTCTGTCCATTCGCGCACTCCCCTATCCCAGGTTACTTCCACCACAACGGAGATGGCTAAACACATCCCCTTCCCACTCCCAAACCACACACTCATACACACCCTGAGGGTGAACCCAATAGGTCCACTGCGTGTGAGTCGTAGCGTCTCCCCTCTCAACTCCCCACCTCGGCGTGTTTCTTCATCCTGCCTTTGGGGCTGGAACACGGACACCGCTCTCTTTCCCTTCTTTATCCTGTCCAGAAAACCCTGTGTGTCGGACAGGACGAAGGGAAACCCACAAATAATAAGCACATTCACTGCTACTGAGAAGACGATGGGCAGCTTGCCTACTGCTGGCATCATCTCAGGGTTTTTTGCTGAGCTGAAGTGACGATGAGGTGTTGGGGCAGTGTATTGGGGCTGGCATCAAGATAGGCCGAGGGTAAAAAAGAGTTTCACATCTTTGCTGCAAGGCAAAAAAGCCAGTGCATAAAGAAGATGCAGGACACAGCATAAGATGTGCCTCTCCATGTCTCAATAACATGGGAAAAGTGAAGAGTCATTTTCATATTTGTATAATTAAGAGTGCAAACATCATACATACTGAGTGCTGTGTAAAGCCTTTTCCATATTTTAAAAGCATATTTTGCCCTTCAAATGAAATATGCACAGGGAAAATGTATTCTGTTTTCTTATGCTATTGATTCCACATCTCTGCTCACTCAGGCCTCTCAAGGCCAACATTAAAATGTCTTGCTTCCTATCTCCATCTTTAATTGATGCTGGACATTGCTCTTGCACACACACACTCGATTCTCTGCTCTTCACTCCTTGATATTAACTGTGTGTGAATGTGTATGGACTGTAGAGGCTACTTTTATACCCTTTGCTGGTTTCATTCTTGGCCTGACATGAGTAAGGCAGTTATAGCCTCCTTAAGAGCTTATGGATTAAAAGGAGGATGTGTGTTGTGAGTGCAAGACAAGACATTAGGAGCTCTTTATTAGCTAATCACACAGACAATGGGCTTAAAGCACTTCTATAAAACAATATTGTGACAAAGGCAGACTCAATGCTCACTTGCTCCATTTGCATTAATTAAGTTAAGGGTGGTGATCTGTATTGCAGCAATCAAGGGAGTGCTGCTGATAAATTGAGGGTACTTTAAGAGATAAGATAGCACAATATGACTACATAAGAATCAGGTACAAGCAGGACATGACTTTCACATATACAAACAAGGCAAACCAAAAGTGGGTGCGAACAAAATCCTTTTATTGATACACGTATGCCTTTCTATTACGTCACAGCGTCTCTTTGCCCTTTTAAGCCACGTTAGCGCTTTGGCTCTAGGGGTGGCAATGTCGTTGTTGTCAATTGTCAGTTTTGCTTGGACATATCCACCGCTCTGGTCCAGACTGAAATATCTAAATGAAACTTAAATATCTCAAAAATGGATCATCATCAACATTTGGTACAGTAATTCATGGTCTCCAGATGATGAATCTTAAGGCTTTGGTGATCCCATTGACTTTTCATCAAGCACCACTAGCAGAGAAAAGTTTCAGTTAAATGTTGTGACATCTGCCAGATGGATTAGCACAAAATTTTGTACATGCATTAATGTCCTCCTCAGGATACGGGCGATCCCATGACTTTTCATCAATAGGTCAAATTTGTAATTTGTTTAATACTTTTACCTGTAAAACTAATCACATTCCCATTAGCCTAATTTACTAATGGTAGCAAGCTAACGTGCCAAGCTATGATGGTAAACACACCTGCTAAACATCAGCATGTTAGCATTGTCATTGTGAATCATAGACTGTGTTGTGAACGTGTTAGCTTACTGACATTAGCATTTAGCTAGCTAGCGTGGTTGTAGTCTCTGTCTTTTTTGAATATCAAAACAAAATATAGTATTCCAATTGAGCATGATAACGTGTACATAAACAAGTGCACACACGCAAATGTCTTTCTGTGTGTGCACCATAGGCGTCAAATAATGTCCATAAGTGTTTTAATTCTCTATACTTGAATGCGATTGTTAGATCTAAATAAGGCATTTAAAGTGTGAGAGTGTTCTCCCGGTCACCTGTCAATCTCTCAAAATGTTCTCTAGCAATCAACTGTCCATCAGCTGTTGACAGCGTGTGGATGGGAGGAGACGAGAGGCAAGCAGACAGATGTGTGGCCATTATATCACTTGGGTTTTTATCATCTTTCATCCCCCCTGCCTTGCAATGATTAGAAAGCTCGGAGGAAGTTTAGCACACGCCTGTGATGTGTGAAAGCCTGACAGGGTCTGCCTGTCCGTCCACATGGGCCCAGACACCACGTGCAGGCAAACAGAAGTTCAAACATTACTTGACATCTTTATTTTAACACATTCATGGAATTTACTAGACTTGCATGACTGGTATGTGGTCGGCTATTTAAAATAAATCACATAAATTTAGTCCAGCTTCAAGGGTATTATAGAAAAATGTCTCTTGTAGTGTTTTCTTTATTATTAAAAAAATCTAAATATAACATTTCTTCAAATATAGATTTTGACAATCAGATTTATAAAGTGACAGTATGCTCTGGAGGCTTTGACCACACACCTCTGGATGGATGTGTCATAATTTTGGCAACGGAATGAAATCAGGTCACCTAACTTGTTAATAAACAGTTATCATCAAGGCTGTACATGTGTGTGTGTATCCGTGTATGATGAATTTTTACAGTGTGTGTGTGTGAGTGTTCCTTGAGGGCATCACTGCAGTAATGATTTACTAAATGTCAAATGAACAGTAGTTGGGAGAAAACACCATGCAGGCGTGTTGGCTGGAAGCTCTTTAGCATTTCACGCCCTGATTGTGAGACAGCTCTTTTGGTCAGCACAAAGCAGTGAGGCAGCAGCATGTCCTGAGAATTAGTGCCCAAGGATTACATGCACACACTCTTGGTCACTTTAAGCACCAAACTCAACTCTTTATATGGACACAGAGCTGCAAACAAATAAACACATATACACTCTGACAGTGGTGTGACACGATAAGGTCAAGATGAGCTTGAATGGATGTAAACTCCAAACATTTTCTTTCTTATACTATAACTAGCAAGATTCATCCCCTTTTCTACTTTCTCCATTTTCTCCATTATTGCCACCAAATGCTGAACTCTGTCACTGACAGCTTTTGAGTAGAAAGAGCATAAACCATCTGTGCAATAATAGCTTTTATGAGTTTGTTCTCTCTCATAGAGAGCATACTGTGGTCTCTTGGGTGGGCATCACAGTCGGCGACAGCCTGATGTGGACTGAGAGGTTGCCATGTTGGCTGTCTACCCCCTTTCAGGCTCATCTCCACAGTCCACAGAGACTGTGAAGAGAGGCCTATCACCAGCGCTCCTGTTGCCTAATCACTTTCTCTCTTCCTTCTCTTCTTCCCCTTTGCATCTCAGGCTGCCATTCGCATTTGCACGCTGTCCCCACACCATCATTTATTTATTTGTCCCTTTTCTAGTGTTGTTTTCCTTTCAGCACTATGATTTTTTTCCCCGATTTGTGAGGAAAAGGACCCAGATGGCACCAGTGGCGATTTCTTAGACACGCAAAATGGAAACACACACACACACACACTAACAGAAACAGAACATTCAAGAGGAAACAGTAACCTCGTCTGCAGTCACACCACATCTATGACCATTAATGCTCCACTTATTATTACCCCCTCTGACGTGTGTCTTTGTTGACCACCAGGCTATGAATAGTAGATGGTAATGTTGAGCAGTCCAATCTGCCAACAGAGACTTTATGCAAATGTAGGTCATCATGCTTGGCACATGCAGTTGGTGTGAAGGGGCAACATGACAAAGGGGGAGCAGAGAGGCGGGTGTGTATGTTGTAGGGGCAGAACTAGAGACAGGAGTTGAGTGGTGGATTTGCTCTGGTAATCTGGGGACAATCTACAATCTTGAAGTGACAGTGGCTCTTGCTCTCACCAATGACAATGACCATTCTCCTATCTCTTTTCCTTTCTCTACCCTTGACATACACACACATGCACAGAGAAATATGTGTCATTTTGTCATCATCTGATCCATCCCGACAGCTTGTTTGAAGGGTGGGTTGGGTGGTGGATGGTGGGGTGGCGGTTGTTGTGTTCAGTGAGTGGTGGAGGATGGTATTGGTGGTGGAGGCAGGAGTGTGGTGAAGGCCCATGAAAGCCTGAGGTTTGTAATGTAGCAGAATTTCATTAGTATGCAGTAGCAAAACCAAATGGGCACATACATCTATCAGGCTTACAGTACATCTATTTAGTCCAAATTAAGCAAAAAATAAAATAGGGTAGAATAAAATAAAAACTCGACTTGTGAAAGAAGGCTGAACACCACCTTTTCAAACTGTGTGTGGAAATAAGAAACAAGATTTGGTTTTTTGTATTACTGCAGAGTTTTTCTGAGAGTTTCAAGTTCACATTTAGCACATTTTAGGTCCCTCCCAGCATTATACTGTCACCTTCATAGCAGGACTTCAATCCTTGAAGGCCTCATCAAATCTACACTGAATGTTGGTGCCAAAAGAGAGACTGCTAGTGTTGCCCAGAGTCTGAGTATGGTATGATAGTTGTCATGGCAACTAAAACATATTTTCATCTAACTATAAAGGAAGGAATCTCTGTCTGTCTGTCTGTCTGTGTGTCCTTTGCATATCTCTTAAATCATTCATCCGATCAAATTCACACTTGGTGAATGTATTGCTGGGGACCCAAGGATGTGCAGTGTCGAATTTGGTGCAATTTGGACACAACATGTTCTGGAGTTATTATTATAACAAAGTTCAGGAACAAGACCACACCCCTCTCTTTCACTAAATTCAATCACCTGTGCCTCACTAATTCAATCATCCGTGCATACCTATATAAGCGTGTCTGACCCCTTTCTCTCCCGTACGTCCCAGTCCTCCATGTTCCTCGACAACATACCGCCCACGACTAGATCCAGCAGTACCAACGTGATGTCTCCTTCACCACCACATCCACATGGAACCCTTCTCCTCCAGACGCCACGCTTCTGATCAGCTGGGATCCAGACGCTCCACACAATGGCCCACTTGGACGCAGCTCTTTTCCAAGCGATTAACAACTTCAATCGGATGTTTGCTCACCTCAGGCGAGCTCTCGAGGAGACAGTCGTCCCACTCCTACGAAACGATGATAAAGACAAACTTTCCAACTCTATGCAGACTCTACCTCCATCACCTCTCTCGCCGGCAGCTCGAATCATCTCGCTCTTCCGTGTTCATTGTCCGCCGCCGGGCCGACGCACGCCGCACACCGTTGACGTCACAACCCCACCTACTACAACAGAGCCCAGACTTCTTCAGCCCCAGCTGAAGGCCAGGCTGAACTCCAGATACAAATCCCGTTTCGTCGAACCGACAACAATGCCAGCCTCTCCCTGCTCCTCTCTGCCTCCACCTCCATCACCGCTCCGGACGGCCGCTCACTTCCGGATTCCCTGCCCAGCGCCACCCGTATGCGGCACGTCGATGACGTCACGACGCAGCCAACTGCTTCAGCCCTCTCTCAGGGCCAGGTCGTATCTTCCTCTGTGCCTGCTCCCTCCCTGTCTGATCTGTCTCGTGTTTTCCGTCTTTTCTCTCATCCCCATGTCTGCAGGCTACACAATCAACCCCCGCACATGCATCCCCTCATCCTTTCCTCTTCCCTTCCTTCAGCAGCAGCTGCCTCTACGCTTTTGACTCCACCCAATCCAGCAGCTCCTTCTTTTATGTTTCTTCCCTCAGCCATCTCCAGTCCAGCCATTACCACAGCAACAGTTGCACCGAGCCACGATGCTCCCTCTGATGGACCAACTCAATTTCCTACTGCCCTGTTCCCCTTCTCCCTCTCTTCCCCAACACCCAAATGTTTTATCTGTGTCTACAGCATTCATCCCTCCATCTCTTCATCCCTCTCCCCTCGACCCTCATCCCTTCATCCCTGGACCCTCATCCCTTCATCCCTCACCCTTCGACCCTCATCCCTCCATCCCTTCACCCCTCGACCCCCATCCCTTCATCCCCTCGACCCTCATCCCTTCAACCCTCAAGCTTCATCCCTCACCTTTGACCGAGTCGAGCTCCCTCGACTCGCCTGCTTCTTTTCATTCATCCAACCTTTATTTACATTTCGAGGTATCATTGAGGGCATGCCCTCATTTCAGCGACATTGACTGACTGTATCAACTGCTTCGCCACTGCGAACAATTTTCATTGTAATCGCTGCATATCGATTCATTGCTTCAGGGAGCCTGGTTTTCCTCATCATTAGTTGATACATAAGGAAGCCACAGAGCTCCCCCTCCGTTTCGTACTGTTTTCATTTTCGTCTCATCCCTGCGTCCGCAGGCTGCACAATTATCCCATGCACGTGCATCCCCTCATCCTTTCCTCTTCCCTTCCTTCAGCTGCAGCTACCTCAGCGCTTTTGGCTCCACCTGCCCCCGCAGCTCTTTTCTTCTCTCTTTTCGTCTTCTCATAGCCACTATTGGTCCTGCTGTAACCCCAGCATCATCTCTAACACCCATAGACGTTAAATGCGCTACACTATGCGCCGGTGGACCATCTCGACCACCGTGCCATCCGCTTTCCCGCCCTTGGTTCAAGCACGTTTTCTACCCAGTCCTCGAACCTCCTTCATCCCACCCCTCAATCCTCCTTTATCCCACCACCATGCACAGTTCACGATCACGCTGATATCTCATACACCCATACACATCACACGCCCAAAACCATGCTCCAACCAACCATCCCAATCGCCAGTTTGCCCGTTTTCTTATTCTTGGTCCATCTGCGGTTTCCAACTAGTTCTCATCGCTCCTGCATCCCTCCACTTGACCCTTCTTCACGCCACTCATCAACCCTCATTCATCCCTCTGTATCCGACCTTCATCCAGCCTTTTATGAACTTCTCAGCTCTCATCCTACCCCCTCATCCTCTGACGCCCCCAAGTGCTTTCCAAGACAATTAAATCTCCCACAATACACGTCTACGCCAGCCGAACTACCGTCTCCATAAAACTGTCCTCAGGGGCACCATACCTAGCCTTGTTTCACGCACACTTCGACATGTTATCTGTAAGTCCGAACCACATCTTATGCCAAATGCTCGCCCCTCACTTCAGACTTCCTGGCCCACTACCAAACTCTCCGCACAGGCAACCTGTCTCTCCACATCAACAAAGTCAGTCCACATTCCTAACTGTACTCTGGCCAATTCTTTTGCAGGGGAGCCGCTTCACCACTTCCAAATAAGAAATCCCAGACCACCTGTTAAAATCAAATAAATAAAATTCTCGACTGCTAGTCTTCCCAAGATTCCATACCTACCTCAGCGACATTCAAAGAGCCCGTTCTCACTTAGTCCAATGAAGTTAATTTTGGGGGATGATGAAGCAGAAAGCTCATCGAGACATGTCCCCCACCCTGAGTCTCGACCCCCGGGTTCCTAGACGCTCCAGCCTCTTTGTGATTCCATTTGGTCCCCGGTCGTCCCAACGCCATTGACCCCCTTCATCCCTCTCCTCTACCCCATCATCTGTACACGACCCAGACCAACCTTCAGCTCCCATTCATCCCCCAGCAATCGACCCCTTCATCCCTCTTCTCGATCCGCACCCAGCCCACCATACACTCTCCTCATCAATCCTGAACCCTCTCGACAATCCAAATAAATCTACTTTTATACCGTTCAAATAGCGTGGTCTTTGTTAGTGAATAATATTAATAAGCTTTCAATAAACAAGCAAACAGTGAGCCGCTCAGCTCTGTGTCTGAGTGCCGTGGGGGCTGTTTGATATGAACACCTTAACATCACAGTGGGGCAGGGCTTCTGTGCTCTGACTTGCTGAGCAGGACAAAGACATGTGTCCCGCTTTCTGGGACTCCACTCGCAGCTTTGCATGATTCACAGTTCAAAAAACTCATTATTTATCTTATACTGACCCTTTATGCAGCCCCTCAGTTCAGCTTATGTCTCTAACAGGCAGTTTTAGCCTGCATATTTGGAGCTATTGGTTCAGCGGATCAGTTAGAAATAATGCAGGGAGGAATGGTACAAGTAGAAACAGCCACAGTGATGATGATGTTTGATGCGGAGCTGTAGACGACCAGCACACCTCCAAAAGATCCATCACAAGCTGACGTTGGCTCGGGCTGAAAGTAGAAAAAACCCTTGGAAGCTGAACGTTCAGAGCGGTCTGAAACCAGTGCTTTTTGCTCATAGGGATCACTTCTACATACGTTTACCTCATTATTGGACATGTTGGCCACTTTTAAAATGAACATCTCACATTGTGACATTATATATATGACTGAAAATAAATAAAAGCATAATAGGTCCCCTATAAACTGCCCGAGGGTGCACACAGGAGAAAAAAACGAAGGCGGAGACAGACACGTTTGATAGGTAGCAGAATTAAACTGCTTCTATGGTTCAACCTCAGTTTATTCTCACTGATGAAGTTTACTAATTCTAACTAATTCTTATTGTTTTAATTGATATGTTTGTCAATTGATACATACATATGCCGTTCTCAAGAAATAATAAGCAATCAGCCTGTTCCAAACAGGCATATTTTGAATGGGTACTGCACTAGTCAATATAAAGCAGGAAACATGTCAATTTCACTTAAACAACACTGCTTTCCATATTCCTTATTAGTCTGTAACAACTGCAACGTAAGACAAAATTAGTTTAATTGTTTTTTTCTAGCAATACTTTAATGTTGTCCTTTTTCAAATCACAACTGAACGGTTTAGATTCCAAGTACTGAGGAATAGTTCCCAAGGAACAGTAGTTTATTGCATTTGACATGATACTTGTGTATTTTTTACAGCAGCCTTAGAAGAGCATTTCATGTTTGTCTAATTCAAATATCTGTGACCCTTCAATTTAATTTTTATTTGTTTTAACAAAATGTGTTTGTAGACTGTACCAGAATGAATGCAAACTGCAAATGTGGACATGCAGTCAGCACATGCCAAATTGCTTTGTCTTGTGAGGAAACCCTGCAGCAGAAAATCATGGACACAGGGAGTGGGAGGAAGAGGGAAGTGATGAAAGGGCTGATAACCCATGAGTCCAAGGATCCTTCCTTATACACAAGGGGAGAGGGAATTCATGTTTTCACACTTTTTGACAAAGAACTTGCACAAATTGTTTATACAGCAAGTAATTAACTTGATTAATATAGCACCTTTCAAGAACAGAGATGTCAGACAGTGCTTCACAGAGGAAATAATGTATAAACATACATAGACACAAAACACAATAAAAACAGAATAAATAGAAAATAGGAAAATTACACAAAGGCAAGTCTGAAAAAATGGGTCTTGAGCTGCTTTTTAAAGGTGTTCACAGTGTCCACAGATCTTAAATCCAATGGGAGAGAGTTGCAAAGTTTAGGAGCTACAACCTTGAAAGCACAGTCACAGTTTTAAGCCTGGATCCTTCAATAGAGGTGTAGTCATATTTCATCAAAGTAATCAAATACACAATGGGAAATTTACAATATTGGCTCAACCGCCTGTAAACTAATCTGTAAGGAATGACCAACCCTACTACTAACCTTTAGTTATGTCAGGCTCATGTTAACATCTTGGCTGATGAAACTGAGTATGTTCTTTCTATATTTTAATATACTGTATGTCATGAAATAGCTTGGTCATAAATTTTTATGGAAAAATGTCCTCAAGCATACAAGACTGAAACAAAACTTCTGAGCAGGCCTACCTTACAGAAAGCAGATGCAACACCAGGCATGCTACTAAACATGTCTATGTTAAATTTTCCTGTTTTCTGTTTTTTCAAGTTAAAATGATTGGTCCGATGTGTTCAGGACAAATTATACCTAAAGACAGCCATGGCAGATACAAGGCCATTAGATTTTAAGCTTGCATTTACTATCTATCTATCTATTTATCTATCTATCTGGTCAACATAGGTGACATAAGTAGTTTGCTGAGGAAATCTTCTTTTACCAACTTTCTTTTTTTTTTAATCAGTGTAGGCTATATGTGTGTTTCTGTGTGTGTGTGAATGAGTCCAAGCCAATTTTCAGTCTGTGTATCAGTCTCTAACACTTGTTCATTACTTCTCTTTTGTCACCTCTTGCTTATCTTGATTTCTGTGCACAGAAGCAGACAGGTGTTCCTGACTGGTGTTGCTTTCCAGCACTGAAAGTGGTAAGACAACACCTTCAACCCGAACTTTTATCCATTTATCCTAAACAACTGTGGTATAGTAACATAACCACTGTCCACTGTGTGTGTGTGTGCTTGTGTTTGTCAGTCTGTGTAAGTGTGTTCTGTTCTTGCGTTCGGGGGGCTGGGGGTTAGATTTCATCCTGATAGCAGGGGCGGCCGTGGAGGAGGGCCAAACATATGTTCCGAGGGCCAGGAACAAAAGCACTGACACGTTAGCCTTTTCACGGAGATGACCTTTCCGCCGCTCCCTATCCCAGCCTCTCTGCCTGCCGCTGTCCTTTTGTCTGCCAGCTTGCCCCAGGCCCAGCTCAAGCCGAGCGCTAGAATTTCTCCTCATCTCCCCAAATCTCCCTTGACTAAATGTCAGGATTACATATTTCTCTGCTCACACTGAGGGCTTTAATTAGCACTACTGTGTGCTTATATGTGTGAGTTTGTGTTTGTGTGCTAGTCCGTTTGAGCATGAGAGGGTGAATAAATGTGTGCAAGTCTGTGTCAATTTACTATATGGAGGTGTGTGTCACGCATACTTTTGTAACCATGAGCACTTCCTGTGTCCTGAGCAGATTTCTCCACTCAGTACCCCCTAACCTCTTTCACTCCAGGCCAGAGACTTCTGACAGGATGAGGGAGGGAAAGAGGGAGGGAGAAAAGGTGAGAAAAAGATGGAAAATCACACTCAACAGTGATAGCAGATCTGCTAATGTGCAAAAAGGCTGATGTTACAAACATACACTCACACAGACATGAACACATGAAACACAGAGTCACACTTAAACCTGAGGCCACCAGAAGGACTCTCATGCAGATGTCATCATTAATCCGATTTAAAGGATTTCCAAACATCTTAACATGCTGATAATTAACTTTTTAAATGATTTTCTAAAGGAAATATGGTTTAAGCATCAATTCAGCAACAGTGATAAAAGGTTTTACAGTTAGCCTCTACCTATTGTGCAGTTGGCCTTCTGAAGAGCTAATCTGCATCGGAGAATGAATAATTTAGCACAGTAATAAGGACAGGCTGTATGAACTGCACAATCAGCTGCCAGCCATCTAAGTTGCTAACCTCTTTACTAAAAGTTAAACATACTGTCCCAAAGGGCCAACGTGAGCCTGCATAAAACCAGCCATAGCTGAAAAGGTCTTGGAGTTCAGTAGCTGTAGGATGATGTTAACGTGTTACAAAGTCATTCCCTCTGTGAAAGTATGTAGTGCTTCCTGAGGAAATCTTTATTGACCATAAGTGATTTTCTTCTCACTGACTGTTACATATTGTTGCTAAGGTTCTTCGTGTAGAGGACATACAAGTACAATTGATATTGACAGCTATGGGAGTATATGTTGCCATTGTGTGAACAAGAGGCCATTGTTTCTTTCCCATCTTCCAGATTTGTTCATTTTAAAAACCATGGAAATTTTCAATTGTTCTCAGCTCGAGAGGCTATTTTGTGTCTAAGGCCTGATGTTAATTAGGGAACAATGATTTAATAATTCACGCTCTTCTACCCTGCCCACTGACACTGTTCTCAGCAGCCCATCACCATCTCAGCTTCGCAGCATTATATCAAATCAACAAAAAAAATTCACACTACAGTGGCAATAGTGAAACAAAGAATTTCCATTGTTCCAGGGTTCCTATAAATATCTAGAGGTTATGCTAATAGATACGGGACATAGCAGAATGATTAGTGTGTGTATGTGTGTGTGTGTGAGACTGTGTGAAGGCACATCACATCACACTGTGAAGACAGGCCCTTCCTCTCCCTCATGCACTAGGAGAGGCTGGCAGTTACCCAGTCCTCCATGAGCGCACGCCGCAGACTGGTTCTGAACTGGTTCCCTCACTCGGGGCTAGCCTGGGACCAAACCCTGCGTCGCCTCTAATTAGGGGAGGCGCCCAGGCGCAGGCATAACGAGCTGATGAATAATTAGAATTGGAGGAAATTGTGCAGCCAGGGTGGCAAATCTGGAGGGACAAGTGCTGAAAACAAGGCAAGCGGCATTAAGTCCACAGTCAGTCAAATCTGTGAACTTGGCCAGCGGCGTTAACACTAGGCCTGTGTGAAGAGGAATAAAGCTCCAGCACTGGTGGCCAGCCAAGGCCATAGTCAGACCCCCAGGGTCGATTAAGAGAAACAAATAAGATGTGGGTGATAAATGAATCCATAAATTGCCAGCGATGAATATTAATTCCTCAGTGCTCTGGCATTGTGAGAATGTTAAACCGTGTGCAAAAGGATGCAGAGTGTTGATACCATGATAGAACATCGACATTTTCAAGGCAGCATGTCAGAATCCCGATAAATGATTGACGGACATGTTTGGCTGCAAGTGCTATTCTCACTTCCAACACCCATGCTGAGGGGAAATTTGCCTAGCCACTGTGTAACAGAAGTCAAAATCTTGGCCACACTGTTTAAAATTGCCATACACAAAGCCCTAAACATGTAAATATATTTTCTACTAAACAGAATGAATGCTGTAGCTGTAGCTTCACAGGACTCATAGTTTTCAAGGTGTGAATTTCCAAAAGTAGAACGCTGAATCATCGATGGAGTGTTGGTAAAGTGAGGTGACAGTAATGATGATGTGGTGTTAGCAGGCTAGCATTTGACTGACACAGTTTGGGTCAGTCTTTTCCTCTCACAAACATCCCCCTCATTATCATGCACGGGGTCGAGGCCGGCGTGAGAGGGGGTGAACAGTCCACCCGAGGGTCTTGATTGGGGTAGTAGCAGCAGAGTGATGAGGACATCCAAGGGGGAGAATCCAAGGACTGTGCCCCTGTGACGAACCCCTGACAGGCAACATGGCTGCCCAGCGTTAATTAGTGCTGGCCTTCCCCAGTCACCAAGGTTGTTCACATCCCTGGGTCATTTAACACGCTGCCTGCTTTCCGCTTGCTCTTTTCTCTGCCAGCTGTGCCACTTTGTCTGGCAGAGTGGAATCACGCCTGGTGATGCAGGGCATTAGACGTGTGACTTTCATGTTTTCACCTAATGGTTGGTGGCCTGTTTGTTTTGTCATGTGGTGCTGATACGTGAAAGGCTGACATGTTTGCTTCCATCAAAGACTTGACTTTTCATGGCTTCAAATGACTTCAGAACTCATTTGCTGTTATAATAATGACCAAGGTTTTCTTTCATTGGGGTTTTGCCCTTGACAACACCTCTTTCATATTGGCTGTATAAGGGTTATAAAGCTGTTGGCAAGGCAATCACTTTTAATAAAATATATCATGAGGAATGCATTCCACAATATTAGAGCAGTGAATGTGTCCACGAAAAAACAGGATTACAATAACAAAAGGCAAAGCATTCAGTCCAATTGAGAGTACTCTGGGATGTTTTCAAAAAAGACTTATAATGATCAGTGGAAACAAAGGTGATAAGGCAGTGTGTGTGCAAGGTCAAAGAAGGGGCAGTGTTCAGAAAATTGGATGTATCTAAATGAACGTATACTCTCAAGATCTGATTTATCTTTGTAAAGCCAGCATCTTCCTTTTTTAAGCTAATCAACATTGTTTCTCTGTTCTCTGTGCATCTTTCCCTCACTAAAAGGATTTCTTCCTCAATTTCCCAAAGCATTCACATAAGGCTACTCTGTTTTTTTTCATATTATATTATAGTCTTATTGCACAATTGCTGATATCTGAAAACATGTGGTTAAAATAATAAGCACTCTTTGTGCAATGCAAAGCAGAAAACAGGACCAAATCATGCAACGATAAACACGACTTTTCCCCCTTTTCCAATCTTCCAACTCATTTGAACTTAATGCTGCATTCATCATTTTGATAAGCATCAGCATGCAGCCAATATGGTAGTTGAGGAAGGCAGATAGGAGAGCGAGGCCAAAGCTCATTAGGGCCACCTATTATAACATTTAGGAGTGTTCTTAATAGAAACATGCCTCAGAGCTGATGGCTTTTAAAAGGAGTGGAGTTTTTGGTTTCCGTGCAGCACGTCATATCATTAGCCGCGAAAGGAGGAGTGCAGAGTGTCTCACATCCCTGCTTTCCGTCCCTTTTCCACATACATTAGTGTCCTCATGTCACATTTCATGTGTAGCGGAAGGGAAAACGCGTTGGTTCCCCAGCTGAATGTGGGCTAAGGGGAAAAAGCTAAGCCTTGGGCAATCAGAGCAGGGGAGAGTCGTGGCATTAATGGTGATGAGTAGTGATCACAGACTCTGGTCATTAGACTAATAAGACTGTATTTAAATTAGCCATGGATGTTTTTCCTTTCTCTTTTTCCACTTCCCCTCCTCCAGCCCCGTCCTGTTATTTTCATGGTCATGCATTGAAAAACACATCCACATATTTCGATCAGAGTTTCTCTCCCTTCATTTCCTTAACGAAAGAACTAATTAAATGAGACGCTCCTTCCTAATTAATAATTATTTTTCCCCTGTCAAGCGGAAGAATATGTTTTTTTCCCCTATATTTAACATCTTGTATTATATCGATTGTGGACTATTTTTTCATAGTGAAGCAGTCCTGTAAAGGTCTAATAAAAATAATTTTAAAAAATTCTGATGGCAAAAAATAAACAAGGAGGAATGAAGTTCTGCTAATTTAAACACTTTTTTCTTGGAACAAATGACTTTTTTTCTTTTTTTTTACCAATAAATTTACCAATTAATTTCATGGTAATAATTTAATTGAATGCATTTGAATTTTCTTGATCCTCCCACATACTATACAATATAATTTAATTTTTTGTCTCTCAGTTAGTTTGACTCATCCTCAACAGTGTTGTTATTATATCATCACACCATGTCTACTTTTCTTGCTTTCAACCAATGGTCCTTATTGAGATAAGATATTGAATATACTTAATCATTAATTTGGTGCTGACCGAGAGCAGTATTTCTAATATTGACTATAAATTGTTGTGAGTATTGAGTATACTCCTCTACAGTACATCAACAATCATACATAAAGTTCAACACTCCTTTTGCACAAGCTTTTATCATATTTTCGAAGTGATCTTTATCTTCTCTGTAAGCCCATCAGTTTCCATTATGGCTTATAATGCCACACATGAGTTGTGTTACTGCAGGTAAAAGCAGCATAAAGGTCTCTGCGGTCTGTGTATACAGTGATCATGGCCGACAGTACTAAAGGCTACGGTGTGATCCACAGGGTGCCTCCCGTGATAGTGTGCCGCACATAAGAGGCATATTCTCGCCCAATTTCAGATGAAACCCCTCTCTTTTAGCTTTCAACCTGCTTCAAAGATGAACAGCCGTTTTGGGCAATGGCACAAACTGCACCCTGAGCTCACTTGCTCTGCTCCCTCCAGCCTGATGCTTCAGGCACTGGTGTGATTTCGCAGGCTGACAGTGACCCTGGCAGGGATGGGGTAGAGCCTCTCTGGTCCTCTCCTCTCTGGAAATGTCCAGAGGGTGTGTGAGGGGGGGTTAGGGGGCGGTGGTTGCTGGGGGTCAGTTTATATTGTGCTTCCCTCTGCCCCATTCAGCTCTGTGGTGACCTTGCAGGGCTGCTCTGCCCACTGGGGAGAGCAAGGGAAGGGGAAGTGGAGGGTCATGATCCCTGCGGTGCACGTGTTGGACTCAGATGCTAACACAGCCTGACGAGGGTCTATTGGAAACATATTCTCTAGGCCCTCACCACTTTAGCCTGCTCTTTCCTTCTCTTTCTGTGTTTTTCTCTGACCTGATGGAGCTGAGCAGCGATAGCTGACCTTTTCCCTGACACTGAATTGTTCCGCCCAGCACCATAGGATCACTGTTTACGCACCCCTGGCTAAGCCCTGAGGGAGGAAAGTGTGCTGCCTACACCACAAAAGCACATGCAGACACACACACACACCAAACTGCACTCCCTCAATATGAGCCCTCTTTTATTTTGTGTAAGTCCTTTGTTTCTGCAAATTGTTATTATGCAAGTTCACCCAGGAGACGACTGTGGAGAAATGTCTGAATACATAATCAACAATGTCTTATTGTGCTGAACCAATGGGGAATCCTCATATATTCACAATCTGACACATGCTCAGGGTTTCATGTGCTGGAATTGTTTCTTGCAAGCTCATATTAGGACCAGATACAGTGTCTAACCCAAATAGCACAAATGTGTTTCATTGTTTGCGCCGCGTACTCCCCAAAAGCCAACTTTTAAATTTCTTTTGTGCTTTTGTTTGTTTGTTAGAAAGCTCATAATGTTCACCACCAAGACAAGAGGGATCTCCATCAAAGGGGAGCAGGGGAGTGGATGGATGGAGTAGAGTGTATGTGTGTGTGTGTGTGTGTGTGTGTGTGTGTGTGTGTGTGTGTGTGTGTGTGTGTGTGTGTGTGTGTATGTATGTATGTGTGTGTGTGTGTGTGTGTGTGTGTGTGCGTGTGTGATGCTCCAGTGCTTCACCACAGTCCTGTAATCTCCCATCTGGAATGTGTAAATCAAGACTCTGTATATGCTCAACTCTGCAGCCCTGACAGATTTATACAGCACAAGCTTGTGTTTCTAGGGCTCCAGAGGCAAAGAAAATGTAAACTTTTTGAAACAGTTTATCACAGGGACCAGTATAGTTTCAAAGGCTGAAGATCATAACTGCTTTGGGTGAGAAATTGGTTGTTTTCAGAGTTTCAAGTTCATTTTTACAAGTCAGTGTCATTTTGTTGGGTATGGATATACAATAGGGTAACTGCCCTTATAAGAAAGGTGAACTTGAAACTCCTTGATGCAAATTGTTTTATATCAAGTGCCTGTCCTGAATGAATTTTTACCACAAGCCAATTAGTTTGAACATTCTCAGAGATTCTAACTATTTGTAGCTTTCAATACTTTAGATGGCGATATATGTATGGCCCGTCTGGCTGCTCATTGACTGTTTCCCTTCTTTTCCCCAAGTTCGAGGTCACAACTTTAAACAGTGCATGCGTCGTGTTCGGTGTCAGGGTTGGGGCGATTGAATGGCGGCGGCAGGGGAGCTGACATCTAACATGAAGGTTAAGTGACAGGCGGGGCACAATAAGGTCAGCATCGGCGTGTCACCCTTCCAGACCTCTCAGGAACAGAGCGGCAGGAAAAGGCTCAGTCAACTGCTTGCAGATGTGTCTGGACGCATGTTTCACTGACAAACACGAGGCAGGCACCGCTCTCTGATGGTACCACTGGTCACTTCTAATCTGCATCTCGCTGCAAGAGAGAACTGCAACACTCCAGTCAAGACTAGTGTGTGTGGCCCTTGACAGGATATTTTGACCAATCTGCTGATAGCTCACATATTTAGTTGAGTTGAGCAGCTCATGCGCTATGACAGTTTATGTAAGTGTTGTTACAATTAAAAACGTACAATGCAGCAGTTTGCTCTTTTCTTCAGACTTCTACATAATATCTGATGGCATATTCTTCTGATCTAAACAACAAAACAGTTTTTATTTTGTTCCTCATGCCCATGTTAAGAAAAGATGTTATACAGTACATGTATTGATCAAAGTGGCACTGAATCTCTGGCAGCTGTTTTTAATGAGTTTTTACAAACACTGTGAACCTACAGAATGACTTCCCTGAGGAGGAAATCTTGCAAAAAGAACAGACAGTCTTAGCTTCTGATTGTGATAAGTAAGTTCAGACTTTCCATGGGCATTAATGACAACAGTAAAATACAAAATTGTTCACAGAACAGAATATACCCAGAGGTGGAAAATAACTGCATTTACACAAGTACTGTACTTAAGTAAGGTACTTTTCTCTACTTGAGTATTTACATTTTATATTACTTTATACCTCTACCCCACTACATTTCAGAAGTAAATATTGTCCTTTTTTCTCTACATTAGAATCAACATTAAAATGCAGCCTGCGTGTTGATGCATCACATGTGTGAGCCATTCTGCATTATGAGTACTCTTACTTTTGGCACTTTAAGGACATTTTGCTGACAGTACTTCTGTACTTTACTTGCACTTCATTATTTTACACTATGGTACTGCTACTTTTATTTCCCTAAAGATCTGAGTGCTGCCTCCACCACTGATTATAGGTACATATTAGCTGCTTTATCATTTCAATACATAAATACAGGAATACTACCCAGGGTGGATGCTCTCACTTAAGTCCTTTCCTAGAATTGACAATATCGAATGAGTTAAGGCAGTATTATTGTTCACTCAGGAATTACTTAACTATCTTAAAAGTGAACTCAGCTGAATGCCAAACTTGAAGCTATTTTGTGTTATTATATTTACTAATAATGATAGGAGAGGGTTACACTCAATGAAAAGAAATCCCTTTATTTTCACAACACAGCTGAGGGTTACTTAAAGGTGAATGGATTTAATCTTGCTGCCAGTAATACCATGAACCAGTTAGCATTTATATGATGAACAAAAAGTAGAGAAAAACTTTGAAGGGATTAGTACATTAACACAAGTTCAAGTGACATTAACAAACCAGAAGACATCCACTGGGGCAGGCAGGCTACCTAAGCAACAAAAGGGACCCACTCCACTTAGTAACCGCCTAATTGAAGGGGGACACCAAAGTGCACATGGGGAGCACACTGAGGGCATCTGGTGGACAGGTAGGACACCACACTGATGGCTGGATCTGCAAGAAAGAAAGGGAGAAACAATGGGGGTGGCACAGTACGGAACAAACAATCAAGGGAGATGCAAAAATAGGTGAGGCTTCATCCACCAGTGTGACACTTGGAGGTATGAGGTCCTTTACTGCGTTATTACAGTCTGTGATAACTAAAGGCAAGTCCTGGCTTTCAAGAGCGGCATCATCAAACCCTTTGCTATCCCCTCAGATGCCTGTGAGGTGTCAAAGGAGAGGATAGAAAATGAGACGAGACCTTTCCTTCCTGGCAAAATGATGCAAGTGTTTGTGAAGGAAGGAGGGAGCACAGTTCTGCTGCACTTGCTGTCTCTGATATGTGTACACACACACACACACACACACACACACACAATAACACACATGCAGCAACAGCGGCATAGAATGGTGAAAGCATTACATCGTGTATTGATGAACCCCCCTGTACACACACATACACAGCTCCTCCACCCCACCCCTTCTTGAGGCACTTTAGACAATGAAGACTACAGTCTGTAAGGAGCAACCTTGGCCTGAAAAGAGTGGCAGTGTATATGTGTGTGTGGTTTTGTGGTGTATGTGTGTGTGTGTTTGTGTGTGTGTGTGTGTGTGTGTGTGTGTGTGTGTGCGCGTGTGTGTGTGTGTGTGTGTGTGTGAGAAAAATGAAACCCAAAGATGAATCTTAAGATTGCTTCACCGAAGAGGGGGGAAAAAAAAGAATATCTGTCAATATTTTCTGTCCTCTGTCATCGTCTCAATTTTTTCCACCATTCCAAGTCTTGTTTTTGCCTGATTGTGTGCACCTATTGATTGACAACTGGCTCCAGAGCCACTCAGGCCTCTTAAAATACCAGGCCAGGGCTTCAGGTTTCAGGCCCCGGCCTCGGGCCCCGCTATTGTCTGCGTCTGGAAGGCTGGCTCCATTAGAGCCCAGCCCAGTCAGTCCCATTCAGCCTGCCTGCTTTGTGTACCTCCACCTCTGCCGCCTGCCTGCTACCCACAGGGTCTTGGCTAGGTGGGGCTGACAGGGTGTCAACACTGACAGGAACATGGCAGTTAGGAAGAGAGACAGGTAGACAGCACACAGGCCCAGGCGCCTATCATGGCAGCCATTCTCAAGAGTCTTCCCTTTCTGACACTGCTCACACATCTTTTGTCCCCCATGGTGTTGGCATTCTGTTCTGCTTGTTACAACTTCAAAAGTTCCCCAGCTGGGTTGTTTGCTGAGAGTACGATAGCTATCACTCCGAGTGTGTGAATGGCAAGAGCTCACATTACATATATTTCCCACAAGATGAATGGGTATTTGGCAGATGCAATTGAATCTCCAGTATTATTATATAGTTAGATCACTAGAGTTGTTTTTACAATTGAAATTCTGCACAATGTCTATGTTTTAACACAGTTGACAAGAAGAAGAAGAGCTTATCAATCAGGTAGCAACAACAGAGAGATTATACGTTTTTGTTTCATGTGAGCTGAACATGCCATCTCAGTTGTCTGTCCTACCTGACATTTTAATCAGGCTGAGTTGTTGCAGTGCCACATCCTCTTAACCAACAGTCTCATCCGGAGAATGCATGTAATGAAATTTGCCCTAAATCATGGACATCAGGTCCAAAAGGTTAAGAGGTGCACCGGGTCAGGTCCCATATAACGCTCCCTGGGTAGAATTAAAAGGGAAAGGCTTCCTTTGTCCAAGCCGCCCCCACAGGTCAAGGAGGTCAGGAGGTCAGTGTCAGGGGGGAGGCCTGGCTCCTCCACCCTTGAATGCTATAGCTTCCCCCCTAAAAAATCGAAGACACCTCCCCAAAAATTAGCGTCGTTTTTTATGGTCAGGGTTCAACTGGGGGCACACTGACATGATTCTGCGCGCCTTAATCGGGGGAAGAGGAAGTCCATCTCTGCAAATACACACACTTCTAAGGTCAGAGGACAGCGCAAGCACCTGTGACATTATTGTCAGTGACTGCGCGTGTTTGCGTATGAATGTAGATGACACAGGGACAAGAGGTTTTGAGGAGCAAATTGGATTCATGTCAGACCTTCTGCTTATTGATAAAGATGACAGATGCTCGCAAAGGCATGGCGGACCAGATTCAGACGTTAACACAGTTAACTGCTATTTGCTCACAGTGCTATTATTCTAAATGGCATTATGGTGGGATGTGTGGCTGCAAGACATACTGGTGTGCTGCTGATGGTGTGTGTGTGTGTGCGTGTGTACAAGTTTTAAGTCTAAACTAGAAGCTGCTGTTTTCAATATTGAATGGGTATACAGGCCAAATGGAAACAGTGGCAGCTGATTGAGACAAATGGTGTTGATGTCTGATGTCTCAACTGGGAGAGAGATAGAGAGCAAAAGATGGACTCACTCTGTGTAATGATATCACGCTGGATAAGTGCCACATCAGGGCTTTTGTTGCCTGCACGTACATACTGAAACACACTTTGAATCGGTGGCTAATACTGCATCAAAACAACAGATGTTGAATATATCTGAAAATGTTAAGCATAAAGTTGTGTGTTCACTGATGAAAATGCTCAGACAAACAACAGAACAATCAGATAAAATAGTTTGCGTCTGGTCTTGTGTCTTCGGGGCAGATCGAGAGATGTCTACCATGTTTACGTGGAGTGACCCTCATTCTTCTCGTCCATCCCAAGGGCTCTCTCTCTCTGTCTCTCTCTTTGTGTCTGTCTCGGCCTCACTCTCTTATCTGACTGTCTGTGCTTGTTGACCCTACCTGAGTTGGTTAGTCATCCTCTCCAGGCGTCAGTAAGGCAATTTCAGGGATGCCCATAAATCAGCTGACAGGCTCCGCTATCAGTGAATGACACATTCAACATCTAAGCAAAGTTTAATGGTGAGCTATAAACATTTATGGGTATACCTTTTGTGTGCAACTCTGTCTTCAAGTATCTCTTCGGACCTCTATCAGTGCCTCCTTATCATGCACACAGTGTCAGAGACACCGTGAATGGAGACAAAATAGGCTATTTTGTTCACCTGATTGCTTGGACCTACGTAACCTGTTGGTTAAGATCAGTGTCTTTCCAGTAGTTATTGATTTTGTCTGACTGAATTTTGGAATTGTTGTGGGTCAGAAGCCACTGATAAGAGAACAGAAAGGTGTGAAAACAGTGCTTCAAAAAACAGAGACGTGAGGGTGCATTCGTTCTGAGAAAGAGGGATATAAAATAATCCAAGAGATCTGTTTTTACAGCCTTCCCACTTTGTAAACACTTTAATCAGATAAGAGAAAAATGTTGAGTGGTGTGGACTCCCCTACCATCACAGCTATTAACCAGAACTGTCAAAGGCCAGTCTGATCTAGAATATCTGAGACTCGAATGTTTAACACATAATGTCTACTTACCTTTTCAGCTGAGCCATGTCTCTAAACTTTTAACTTTTATTCAATCTTTAATCTTTACTTGCTTACTCCTATTCAGAGTTAAGAGGCAGACGGTGCCTGTTGCAGCACATTTGATTTGATTTATTTAAGGCCATAGAAAACACTTTTAATTCATGGGATAACAAGTAAAAAAGGGAAACACTTTTTCCCCCGAACATTGTCCCAAGATGTTGAAATGTGTAGAAACTCTATAATAAAAAATCTATACACCTCAAATTACATTATTATAAATTGAACCAAAAAGAACTATTCATATTGACATGGTAAAACACAATAATAACAAACTTTTCTAGTTGATGATGCAAATAATGTTTCATTGACAGCGGTATTCCTTGGACATCACAAAGCTACAGACATGCTCACAAACATATTAAAACATTCACACCTTGGAGCAAATGGACAGTCGAAGGAAAATCTCTTTACAGATAGGACCCTTGTTGTCATGACACAACACTGACCTAACCACTGAGTACAAACCACACACACCAAGTCTCAAAGCAGCAGATGTTATTTGAACATCTGCTGCTTTATCTTTTTGTTCTCCATGTATTTTAATTAAATGTTATTGTGATATATATGTGTTGTACTTGATTTATTTCCCTTGTATTTTATTTCCTCTATTATCTTATTGACATTTTGTACAGTGCAGTGCACCAAATAATATACTATTACAATGATAGACTGCAATTTTCGGTTATCATACAGCATGAAGGAAAAGACTCAATCAAGTAAAATTTAAGATTTGATAAAATAAAAAAAACATTTTATCAATAAAATAATATTGTACTGTACAGTAACGTTGAGTTTTGATACAGTGGATCAAAGGTAGTGGCGGTGGGGGGGCAGGTGTGACTGCATGGGTTTAATTAGAGCATCAACACCACCACGCTGCACCGGCCAGCTGATAAGGAGGGCAGACAGATGACAGGAGGTGTGCGAGGCCGGTTGGAGACAGTCTTATCTCGGGGCGGAGAAAGACTGCAGCCGCCCTGGCTTCCTCACGCAATCGAGGGAGGGGTAGAGGAGGAAGATGGGGGAGAGGTTGCGATAGGCCAATTACCTGTGAGTCATCAGTCCCTTCTTCCCATGCTTTGCAGATAGATGTGGCAAACTGGCACATGTCATGTTGGTGTCAAAGGTTTACTCAGTTACCTACGAGATCTCAGTGCCACCTTGTGTTGTGGGGATGTCTCTTTATTTGCTGATTGAGAATTTGCTTGAACCCTGCTGAAGTGTCAAGTAACCTTGAATTTTAGGTTAAACCCAGCCTGCACTCCAACAAGGATGAGCCCAACTGCTTTACAAGGTTATCTATTGAAATAGAGCTGAATCAATGAGCAACGGTTTTCCAGCTGCTCCCTTAACAAAGAAAACATTTAATTGAAAATGTATTTACAGTCCTTGCTCTACTCAGGCTATATCATAGTAATTACAGGTTTTCAACCTATTATCAGAATGGTGAAAGGGTTAAGATGGGAGTTTAGGGTGGAGAATAAGTGAAAAGAAAAAGGTGAGACAGATGTTCAATCTGTTTTTATCTATTCTGGAAGAAAGGCATCAGATGAAGTGTGGGTAAATGGATGACCATCTATTTCTGTTTGTGTATGCTAACATTTATGGGGATATTAAGTCCATGAGTGAGATCTCCATAAAATAGAAAAAAAAAATCCATATAGCGCCGCTGCCATGGTTGAGTGTGTGTGTGTGAGTGTTTTGTGTGTGTGTGGGTGTGGGTGTGTGCGTGAGGCTCTGGCTCCTAGCTGTCTGCGCCTTGCTCCCCGCCGCTCACTGCACACCACATTATTTTTAACCCACTGCCTCTGAGAGGAAGCAGGAGACATTTGGGCCTCTGAAGTCCAGCACAATGAGGAATAAGCTCACACACATACACAGTCACTGAGTTGCACACGTGTGCTGAAACACCTAGATGTACACACCGGCTTTTGTCATCTGCCGACAGACACTGCTACACACACACTGGTACCTGCACGCACACATACACACGGACAGAGATTACGCACTTTCCTTCAGCAGACATCCATCTTCCGCTCCTCACAGACACACGCGACAATACACTCTCACACGGACAGCCTGCCTTACCTTGTGCCCCACCCGTCTCCACCATGGCGCTCACTGTCCCTGTTGACCCAGATCCAGCAGGTCACCCTGGGTCAGTGAGCTGTAAATGAACTGATGCTAATTACAGTAAACACCACCACATCAGAGTGTGTGTGCCTGCATGTGTGTTTGCATGCATGCATGCAAGCGGTGAAACTGGACAGGCTTAATTCACGGAAAAGGGAGGTCCGCATATCAGCCCCAAGCGGCAATCAGGAATGTTTAATTGTTCATGTTGATCGTCGCGGGTGGAGGGTGTTTAGGTTTTCGGCTGAGGCCTCTCATCTATTTTCTCACTTCCTCTTCTGAACACTTAATCATCAGCATGGTGATTGGTGTTTGGATTTGAGTGTTGTGGGTTGACGTACCAGTAACTTGAATAAATGAAACGGATACAGTTTCAACGCCGTCTTCCATCTGTATACATGTGTCAGTGTGGATGACATCACATAAAATATTTTGATGAAAGCAGGGAGCCACCTGTTGATTTGGCCTGTGATTGCATGATTCCTTCTCATCTTCACCCACCGTCTCACATGACTCCACATTGTCTAATTGACTCTACTCTCTGTAACTCAACCAATCAAACGCTCCCATGATGCCTCACTAGGAAAGCGACTGACTGACTGAGTGGTGCCTTGTAAGTATTTAACCTCCTGCAGTGGAGAAACACACACACACACACACACACACACACATCAACCCAATCACTCAGTCAAGGCAGAAAATCAGATTGACTCAACCTCTAAAGGCAATGCCATTGAAATCAGATTACAGATGAGGGAGCCCACAATTTCCAGAAACCACAAACGCTATGGCCTTGAAAACATACACCTCTTCCTCTCTCTCTAACATACACACATTCATCCAAGTACACACACATACACTTTCACTTGAAGGGAAAAGTGATCAACAGGGAAAGTGATGGCTGGGGGAAAATTGAAGGTAATTAAGTCCAGCCCTCCTTGTCTGAATCGATGAGATGAGAGGTCGCAGGCCCATCTCACATTGCACTTTCCTGTTAGACCTTTTCTCAGCCCTTTCTCCCTATTCCCCTATACCATCCTATTTCTCTATAAACTCATATATACACACATTGTGTTTGTTTCTTAGTTCCCTAAGTGTTCATCAAGGTTTAATATTACCATAACTCTAAGAATAGCAATGATTTCTTCACTCTTGCTTTATATGCTTTATTGTAGCCGCCCTCAGTTCTCTCCATGAGGGCTGATGTTGACATCCTGCTTCACAGCCTGTCCAGCCGCCACAGTGTGTAGCCAAACGCCCTGAAAGTGTCTGCCACATTGTTCTCCCACTTGAAAGTCAGCAAAGCTTTGTCAGCGTCCTCTCGTGTAGTCCTTTATCGTATTCACACGCTGTGCTGTATTTTTAGCCCATCCAAGTTCGTTCCCTTTGTTCCGGCAATTCTTGAGCAGTCTTTCAGACCCCCCCCTCCCCACACACACACACCCGAAACACACACACACCTCCTCCATTGTATTTTTAGACAAAGGTGAAAAATGGCAGTCCTGACCGGGAATTATGACGGACCTTTCCCTTGATGAGGAGGGAGGGAGTGGAAGGTCGGAGGGGGGGGGCTTGAGACAAGACAAGCTGTGTCAGAAGACACTGGCACTGGCTTGGATGTTTGAGACTTCAGAGTATCAGATTATTCAATTTAAATTCAAACTAATGTAAATATGTAAATGTAAATTTTTATATAACTTAACTCATAAATGTGATTTCATTAATTTTCAGTGAGACCAAATTGAGATACTGAGTGGCCACTGTGTGGAAATTGCAGCCTTTGCATTCAAATGATACAAACATTCAATTAAGTAGCTGCTAGACTGTTTTAGACAGATGCTTGAAATGTATATAAATTGAATTCAGCATACACAACCTGGCTTTAAAATACCACAGTGATAACAACTCCTACTGTTTAATTTCAAGGAAAGGTGCATCCTGCCATGCTGTGAGCAACAGTGACCAGAAACTGTAATGTGGGTAAGGTGCCAAAATGCTTTTATACATTAGCAATGGCATAGTGACAATGCTTACCATAATCACATGATCACATGATCTGAAGTTCACCTAAACTGTGGCTACCTGCACTTCCTCACCTAATAAGAATTTTGTTCTTACACCCCTTGTTGTTGTGAAAATTTTAAGCTTATTGAATAAGTAGTTATCAGTCAGTAACATACAGTAAAAGGGACATAACATGATTTTTGTGATTTTCTGTCATTAATATAATGTCAGATGTCTATGTTAAACTTGGTCAAAGTTCCAAAACTTGAGGTGAACTTATGTAAATATGTTCAAAATTCATTCAAAATTATGTTACCTCGCCGTCCACCATAGTACTGACATCAGATCATTCATGCCGACAAACATCAGTCCATTTGTCCACTTGCATATTTCAGATCTGACTTTTGGCTTGAATATGCACAGGTGTATTTAGGAAGATGACTTTTTGATTAAAGAACGGGAAAAAGAAATGAAATCCTACTACAATTTTTGTTTTCTTCCGGAGCCGGCGAGACAGCAGCTTCCAGAAGCTAATAAATCAGAACAGAGTGGGCTCATCGGTAACGGGGCCTTGAAGAGACAGCCTGTTTCAGACAGAGGCTGAACTGAGGAGCGGCATAAATGGCCAGTGTAAGATAAATAAGTTTTTCGAGCTGTAAAAGATGCAAATATATTCCAGTAGAGCCCCAGAATATAGACCTGGAAATGTGCATAATATGTCCTATTTAAATGTAACCTGTGGAGTTTTTGACCACCAGAAGCATTATGGAGTAATGTTTTGTTTTTATCATGTACACATACAAGCACTAAACTTAACACTAAATTAGAGCAACTGCTAATTTCACCAAAGTTATAACGCTAATGCTGAACGTGGTGGAAAATGGTAGCTTAGTAGGGTGTAACTCTAGTTACTTGCATGACCATATGTTGAGCCTATCAGTTCGCCATAATGTTGCTGGAAGGTGAGGAACTGCATGTCATGATGTGATTGATCAGGCCACTGCTGAGAGTGAAAATGCAAAAATCTTAACAAAGTAATGTGGCACAGCTTGGTGCTCCATGGCTGAAACATGCAATGTGCTAACGGAAGACAGATGATATATCTCTTAACCCAGGAATGCACGAAAATATTCAGTAAAGTGAGCAAATTTTTTCGTGCTCAACAATGCATAAAATGACATTTTTTAAATAACTAATTAAAAAGATATAGCCTTTGTGTTTGAAGGAACATGCCAGTACAATACCCTACATTTCTGCCACCCCCTTTAAAAGACTCCCTTTTAGGACTATTTTCAGTGAGATGTGTTTGGTATGACACTAATTATGAATTATATACTTTAAGTGCATCAATAAGTTGGAGACTAACATATTCTCATCTTTGCTAAGATGTATTATACACAGTTTATCCATCTCAGCCTGTGTTATCTCTATCAAACAACTAACTTTGATATATATGGAACAGAAACCTTCGTGAAATAGCATCCAATGATGTGGCAAAACCTTGTGCTCAAGAGGCAGCAGGCTCCACAGCAACTATTGATGGGACATGGCTGCAGCCTCCATTACAGAGTATGTATGTGCTGTTTTTAAGCCGTCATTGTATTTGTGTCTGTGTGCATGTGTGTGTGGGCATTTGCCCATGTGGATGTGAGCGTGCTGGTTTGCTGCTTGCATACATGGTCATGTGTGTGTGCACAAGTTCAGGTCAAGTAACAGATACAGCCAAAAACATTCCATAGAGAGCATTTTACTCCAAGGCTTAATTAGTTTTCTTCTAGTTAGCTGTGGTTCTGACCAGAGGTAAAGAAGGAGAAAGGAGGTGGGGGTACTTGGCGGGGAGGGGGGGTGAGTCAAACCACTACTCCAACAGTCCATGTTAAGGCGACCGTGTTTCATTTCCTGGTGCCTGCCTTAGTTCCCCTTAAATAGCATTACCTGTTGAAGCCAGTTAAATCACCGACAGCATGATTAGAAGGCCACTGAGGACCCAGAGTCTGGGCAACAAAGCACGGACTAGCCTTTAATTCAATTTATCTTTATAAACATACACATCTGCCTCTGATTTACCACAAATTTTCGAGATGTCTTTTACTGCTTTGACAGAAAAGTTTGGGCTCAATTTACTTTCTAACTAAAAAACACTCTCTCCTTCCAGAACCACATATATCTGGATATTGATCATTTTGCTCATAATAAGGCCTAAGGTAGTGAGTGCTGCATAAAACAGTACATAAAATATAGTCCTAATGATACATTAATGACTAGGATCAAAAGACAACTGTATTAGCCAGGATGATATAAATTTCCTAGGTCAGTTTGTGGTTAATGAGGATATATGTTTTCTGAATGTATTTGAACAGATATAGTAAAATATAATTTGGATGAATGAGTGAATTTGTGTTATGTTAGATTGTGATATTTTGCAGAAATCGTAAGAGCTATGGATTTTTACATCATTGTATACAAAGGTTTTTGTATGCCAGGTTTTTTTTTCACATGCATGGATACAACAGAACCAATATTTGTGTAGAAATTAAAATTCACACTTAGATTCTTAAATTAGTATTTGAAGCATTGTGAAAATGCTAAGCTGCTTTCTCTTGCACTTGTGATTCCACACATTTTATATTCCATGCAAAAAAAATGACTTACACATAAAAAACATTTAAAAAAAACCTTGTTCATGCATCTGTGACTGAAACTACTACTAATTTGACTCGACTAATTCTAATATATTATCTAAACATAACACATAATACCTACATTCTAACCTTGCTGCTCCATCCAAACATCTTCACCACATGGGATTCATGGAAGTGAAAGGAACAGATGGGTGCTGGAGGACATCAGCTGTGGCCCGTTAGCCAGGTCACCACGCTAGCCATTGTCACAAGCAGACTCAAGCCTCATGTCTACATTCCCAGGTCATGTTCTGGAAGTGCAGGGTCATGCCCCTTCACCTCCACCCCCACCAGTGACTTAGGAGCTAAACATGATGTAATTACACCCATTTGGCTAGGGACGAGATGGAGGACTGGCAAGTGGGCTGCAGTCTCCTGTCCCTGTCTCCCCAGACAAGGCCACTCAAACAGGGGCCATGACCTACCTTTGTCAGGCACAGGCCTCTGAGAGTATTGGGTGATCAGCCGACATTTGGTGCAGACAGTAGAGGCAGAGGCAGGGGCACTTTCACTTTCTTGTATAAAAATAATTAAAAGGCTCACAAATAAACAATATCCATCCTTGAACATCCACCAAAAACGCATTTTTAGAGATAAAGAATGTGGAAAACAGACTTCTAATATAACACCATGTTATACCGTGCATGGTAAGCCGCAACCATGCCACAGATCATTAGGGTGTTATCAGTGGCTGCATCAAAGGATGGGCAGAGGGAGAAGTGTAACAAATCCTTGCTGCTTTGGGTACGATAAGCATCATTTATCACTGAGAGTGCTGCTGGCCCATTAACAACCACGGCTCCATTAGCACTATCTGCAAGGCTTTTATAATGCCTTGTCTGCCCTCATCTTTGCGTTTGTATGAGGAAATCATTAAACATTGTTTGTGTGAGATGGATGCAGCTTTTAGCCTATTTAACAACAAGGCCATGTTCTCTAGGGTCCTGGTTGGTGGAGATATGGAATGAATTCCATTCGTGAAAGCAGTGAAATACATTTTTAAATGTATGTTTATGGGTTTGCTCTGTAGCTCTAATTCAAAGACATGCAAGCAAGATTCTGACCCGTGAAGCCTGAGAGTGATTGTGTGTCTGTCTGTGTACCTGTTGGCTATGCATTAGACAGGTGACAATACTGGAACAAAAGGATAAAGTTTGAACGCATGAAACCTGCTAAAAGTTACTTCCACTGGTCAGATGGTCTTAAAGACAGCTAAAGTTTATTTATATGTAAGAAAGAAGGTGAATTCTGTAGTATAACTGCAGCCCAGTCTCCCAAGGCATGCTGTCTGTGTTATCTCATGATTTACGTCCAATATGTCAACACTGGCCACTACAGGAAGTTGTGTGCCCTTTTGTAGCAAGACGGAAAATAAGGGCACAGTTATGCTCCAACCAATGTGCTTGGATGGTTGAACAGCATCGGATTGGAAGGAAGGGGTGGAGCGGCTGCAT
Source organism: Thunnus maccoyii (assembly GCF_910596095.1). Taxonomy (NCBI): domain Eukaryota; kingdom Metazoa; phylum Chordata; class Actinopteri; order Scombriformes; family Scombridae; genus Thunnus; species Thunnus maccoyii. Next base: position 15,714,318 of record NC_056551.1, read on the forward strand.
TCGACAGTTTCTGTAACTTTTCAAAACCAACAGTCTTACATTCATGCCATCTTTAGCCAGCAATTGGCCAGATGTGTGTAGGTGACAAAGTAAGTAGGGTTTGAATTTCTCTCGAGCTCTCTTTTATAATTCTTTACACAAGTATTTCTGGGTCTTTTCATGCGTACAACTGAGCAACACAATTAATTCCCTCCAGGAAAGACTGTACAAAAGTGTTCGCTGTTATCCCCATATTTCAATTAATTATCAGGTCTTGCCCCTTTGTATGACGGCTGACTTTTCATCCCACTTTAGGGTGTGGAACAGCTATTGACACTTTTGAATTTGTAGGAACTTTTTAATCCCCCCCACCCTAATGGTGTGTCAGTGATTGACTGTCATGCACAAGACCTGAGTTTGCGTTTTGCTGCAGATCAGCAAAGTTTTACTTTTTATTAACTACTGTTCAGCCTTTAACATTAACCGAGTGTTTTAGTTGCCTAACCCTAAACTATGGTGGTCCTGAGAATCAAAAATGTTTTTTTCTGAAATGGTGATTTCTATTTTATTCATGTGTTTTCCTACAACTTTCTTACTTACTTACTTAACATACTTAATCGTGTGCGTGTGTACATTGTGTTTGTGTTGTAGGTCATCGTAGCCACAAGAAATAATGTTACGCAAGATCATAAAACTGAAGTTGCAGTCCTGTAATAAAGCCTGTATGCAGTATAGGCCTGGCTGCAGCAAATCTTTTTTGTCTATTTTGTGGCGTTAAAGTTTGTCAGTTGAGGACATTTTTATTTATCAAAATAGCTGTTTTTACATATCATGTAAATAGTTACAGATTTCACTTTTAAAATCAGCTACTTGTAATCACTTTTTAAGGTTTGGTGAAAGAGACCCCTGGTCTGTAATCTGGTCCGGTCCACGTCCTGAAAGAGTTGAAAAGGTTTTAAAGGGAAGGGCTGAACAGTAATTACCATCTGACCCTTGCTCTCACTGATGGTGGTGGTGGTGGTGGTGGAGGGTGGGGTTTATAAGTAATGGGTGAGGGGTGGGGATTGAGGATAGGGGAGGGGAGGCCTCTTGCTCAGACAGAAGATGAAGACAGTTATGTTTGTATGAACAGACACTGGAGTTCATTGTCCTCCACGCTTCCTGCGCCCCCTTCCCCGCCAACATAAAATGACCCCCTACTCAATCTGGTGAGGTATCTTCACCCTCGAATATACGCACAAGCACACACACACACACACACACACACACACACACACAGACCGAATTCTGAGCACACAGATACACATACCCGCACACATCCTCTTCTCCTGATCGGATGACATCATTAACAATCATTACTGGGACACCAGGAAGTGCAGAGATCTCCGGCTCAGAGTCTGGCTGCGTGAGATCAAGTTAGCCTGCTCGAGATGAGAGATTTGAAAAGGAAAGCACCCACCAAAGCTATTTTACCTCTGGATTTCATCAATGCCTCAGGGCTAACAGAGGGTATGAAAAAAAAATAAAAATTCAAGAAAAATTCCAGCTCACCATCACTTGTTGTGTACTTTGTGTACATGGATTTCCTTTAAGTTTATTTCTAGAAATTCTTCTTGAATGCTGTAAATTGGTTTTCCCTGTGTGAAAATTAAAAACATGCTGGGAGCTTTTTGTTTGTGAGGGTTCTAAACATGTAAGAAAGGCAACTACAAGGCAGCTTTTTGCCAATATTAAAGTATATTTTCAGTATTTACACAAGTCTATAGTTTATATACTGTATATTATGTTTAGAGCTCCTCTGATGTTGAATAGTTCATTGGAGTTGGATGATCAGAGTTTTCTTATCCTGTTAATTTAAACTGGATACAGAGCTTTGTGGTTTCTGTGGCCAGGTTGGTGATTTGGGCTGGGGCTGGTGTGTGGTGTGTGCTGGAGCCATGGTTCTTTAAAGTGAGAGGCCTTCCCTCCAGGCCCAGAGAAAGCTGACACGCCAGGCCTGGGTTAGTCAGTGACAAGCCCCTGGCAGGAAGCTTCGCAAAGTCCACGGGCATCTCAGTAGCTGTTCTTGTATGACACTATCCACAGCTACCACAAGACAAGCAATACTGCTATTGGAGGCTATGTTACTGTGATACGATGCACGCAGATCTTTCCGTGGGACAGGAGGGGACAGCGAGTGTGTATTCGAATTCCTGTTAGAGGCTGTGTGCATGCCGGCATGCATATGTGCGTGCAATGCTGCAAACACAATGCAATGTGTATGATTGAATCTTTGCCTGCCAATGTATGTGTGTGTGTGTGTGTGTGTGTGTGTGTGTGTGTGTGTGTGTGTATGTCAAGACTCTTTGTGATCTAAATGCTCCACTAGGGAGGAGAGAAGAGTGACCCCTACTGTTAAAGAAACTACACACCAGCTCCGTACTGTGTGGCTACAGGACAATACCATAGTGAGACAATGAATTACCCTAAAAATACTCTATTGAAGCAAAGGTTATCAGCATTTCAGATTATAGACTAACACATTGCAGTATGAATGTGATATAACTGTGTATACCAGTTGAATTGTCATCCAGAATTTGGCGAAGAACACAATATTTTACATGTGGGTTGTCATCCCAATAGCCTTCAAACAACGATCATCAGTAAACATCACAGCCAGAGAAGTACTTTTATATGTTCCATCACCATCCACTTGAGCTCGTTTTTTTTTTCTTTTTTTTTATGAATAGGGGCTATGATTGGAGCAGGGAGTGCTAGAAATCCTTTGAAAAGGGAAAACAAAAGGTCTCCTCTGCTGTGATGAAGCATACCTCTCAAGAGACCGGGCCTGGGCCTGACTCAACCTTTCACACAATCGACAGCCAACAATACAACAAACCCTGCCCTCGCAGACCTACTATTGTACTGGAGCACGCCACAGCTGTGGAGAATCACATTTAGGTGTCAGAGGCAACAAATGTTTCTTTAATTGGAATAGTGGTATTAGCTCATGTTTCCTCTCTGTGCTTTATGAATCCCCTGTGCCTATTGTTTGGAAGTTCGCGTTGACGTCGCCTTGGCGGCTCCGGCTAATTGAGTGAGTGTGTGTTTGGACCAGGTTCAAGAGGAACTAGTGTCTCATGGTTGCGTGTGTGTGTGTGTGTGTGTGTGTTTTCCAAGGTTGTGTCTGCACTTGCGTAAGTCTACGTGCAGGATCCTCCAATATGTCTCTCAGAGTAGACTACATGTAATACAGTACATGTTATACTTTCAATTTTGACTCTGATCCTGAGCAAGGTAATTTCACTCCATGTGAAGAAGCACCCAGCTCCCCCCCCTCCCCCTTTTCACCACTGTCACCTAATCTGGTTTTCAGACAGATTAAATCAGCAGCCAAACACCAACAGTGATGAGCGTATTTGAATCCAAGTGTTATTCGAAAAATCGGGACAAACAAAACTAAATGTGATTATATGCATTAAGTGGATTGCCAATTCCATATGTTCAATATCCAATATAAATATTTGAGCTGATTTTGAATAAACAAGCATATCACCCAAATTATGTTGTTTTCAGCTCACTGAGGTTTAGGAAGTGTATCAGCTTTTGATTCACAATACAGAGAAAAGGAAAATATAGTACAGGAAATTACCATGAAATATTCTTTTAGCAACACTCAGTTTATACTTCCTGCCTCATTTGATAAGAAATGTTTATTATTTTTACTTCACTTAAACGTCCACAGTGATTCCCTATTGGCCCAATAAGTACCCGATTTAATGCACTCTCCTAATCTTTCTTAATCTGAGGAGATAAGATTACTGGTAATCTAGGGCATCAAAGACACACCAATCCCTTTCCTAATATGAGATCTTAACACTGGATCAAGACAACTTTCCACAATCCAGGTCAGAAGCATGGATGAGAGAGATTTAAAAGAGGAAGAACTCTTGCTTTTTCACTCTCACTTATTCATTAATTGTGTTACATTTATCAAATTTTGAATGTTTAACATATGAGGGGGTTTGTTCATATTTCTAAATCCAATATTTTAAGTTACATGATGCACAAGTGCTCTAATGATTTCAATGTCACACGGGTAGTGATATCTTTTATTAGAATGAATATAACCATTATATAAATTCACATCGAATCAAATGGTGATCTCAATTTCTCCAATATCAGCCTAAATCTACACACTTGAACTAGCTACATAACATAAATGCAGCAGAATAACAGTGTAAGCAGCAGCTACCCCACTTGTTTTGATATTTGAAATAATGTAGAAAAACAATGTCACTGATGAAAATACAACATGTATATTTTGATGAAGTTATTCATCTTCAGTACCAGGAACTCGACAAAAAAACCCACAATCCACATATTTTTCCTTAATCTGCTATTTCAGATGAATAACAAAACAAAATCAAAAAATCATCCAAAGAAAATGCAGCATTTCCTTTTTTTTTTGCTCATCTTGAGACAGAACAGGTGCTGTGGCTTCCGAGATCAGTGTCAACCAAGGATTACAGCATGTGTTGCTGAGGGATTGTGAAGGCAACTCAAGAATTACTGTCATCTGAACTGGGATTACAAATATGGATTAGGAGCAGAATAAAACGCAGATAGTGCCAAATTCACAAGATAATCTGTCAGCATGCCTTGACGAAAATATTCCCTATGTGAAAACAGAATTAAGATGGCTTTGGGGGTGTGTATGTGCGTGTGTGTGCATGAGGACTTTCTCGCATGTTTGTGTGTGTATGTTGGGTGAGGAGTGGTTTGGGATTATTGGCGAAGATGATGCACTTGATGGCAAGGCATTCATTCATTATATTTGACCTGGTAGGAAATTAACTTTAGTTTAGCCTGTAGCCTACAGCTCTTGATCTACAAAATAGAGATACTTTCTCCCACGCGTGTGTGTGTTTCACACATTCTTTTAGTTGTGACCAGATATCTGAGGCTTGCTTGCCAAAACTAATGTGATCAGAGCATAGAGAATGTGTCGGCCGAGTGTGTGCATATGTAGTGGTAGGCTCAGAAGTGAGTGGTTTGAAGAGAATTCATTAGTGTGTAGACAGGTGGCTAGTATTACACTCCTCTGGTGAAAGTCAGCAGCCTGAGCTGTCCTGTACTCCACTCTCTCACTTTCTCTCTGTCTCACTGTCTCTCTCCCTCTCTTTCTCATAGCATAGTAAAGCTACACCGGCCTGGATGACATTTCCAAAGACAGCAGGCCACTGATTAGAAAATGGTCTGCACTGAAACAACAGCCTCCGATCTTTATCAAAGTTTAACATCCCCCCTCTCTCTCTCTCTCCAACCTTGCTATCTATCCGTCTCGAAGGCCTGTCTCTCTTGGGAGCCAACTATAAGTACTCCATCAGGCAAACCGCATTAGTGTAATTTCGTCCCAGGAAATTAGCAGAGCAGAGCGGCGCCAATTAGAAGTCAATAGCTGGCTTTATTAATCGAGCTAGCCATCGCACTTGATTAGATTAAGCTGGGGCTGAGCTCTGTTTGTGTGTGTGTGCGAGTGTCTTTGTGTGTTTATTCATCTGTGTTTGTGCCTGTCAGTGCATTGCTTGTGCATCCTTGGCTCTGTGTGCGTGTGTGTGTGTGTGTGTGCGTGTGTGTGTGTGTGTGTGTGTGTGTGTATGTGTGTGTGGCCTCATGCAAAGAGCGGCAGGTGCTGCTGACTTGCTGATCCTGTCTCATTGTGACTGTCTGCGGCTCTGTCACAGCTCAGTAATATGTTGATATTGACCCTCTTCGACTGCAGGCTCTTACAAGACTCACTGCAGAGGGGCTAGAGCTGCAGGCATCATCAGTTAATACAGAGACAAGCCAGCCAATTGGATAAATTAAACTGACATTATTATATTAACCATTGTAAGCATATAGCTGCAATTAGCAAGCCACATAAAGAGCATAATATCATACTACAGTGTAAACATAACATAACAAACAGATGGATATTATCATAGATAAAATAGTTTCACAACTGAAATCCATTGTACATCTAACTTAATCTTTGGTGTCTTTTTTATTTTATTTGCACACACACACACATATATATATATATATATATGTATAAAAGATGTTGAAACAGTTTGAATATTGTGCAGGGCTTATGTAGATACCTCCCCTATTTAAATATCAATAGTCCTATCTAAAGAAAAATAAAAAATGATAAAAACAGTGATTGCATAAAACATCAAAGTTTCAAGACTAAGCGGTAATGCAAAATTGATAGAAATGTACAATTAACATTGATGTTTATATTTTGCAAGTTGTGATGCATTACAACGAAATCCAACGAAGTGTTATAAACCTTTGCTAATTAGAGTCCTTTTCAGATGGCGGAAATTGAATCAGATGTCTATGAATCTGTTCCTGGCGTCATGTGAAAAGCTGTTTGCAGTCACATAGATCAGCATAGATCGGCGGATTTGACAGCTTAGGTGGCATTATTCACTGATACAGCAGCAGAAACAGAAATATCTTGAAATATACATATATCCCCGACTATATCCCCTTGGCAGATCCTCTACTTGCGGATTAAAGTGTGAATTTCCTGTGTTATTGCTGCCCCTGCCCATATGTGTAATCTCAAAATCTCAGCCTTCACAAATTTGTCCTAATCCATCCGGCATATCTGCTGGCTAACACCTGTTCCTGAAGATGCACAGACGTTGGAGAAAAAGAAGGAGACTAAGGAAATAGGATGTGTTGAAATTTTTCATAGGGGAAGTATAGCTTTTTGTTTAATTTCTGTCAGTCTGTGTTCAGGTCAAGCAATACTTGTGTGTGTGTTTTTTTCTGTCAGTCTGTTTATGTGTCTTTTGTCTGCCGCTTTGCCACTTTCTCCCACTTTCCTAAAATAAATGGCTGTAATCCGTATCCTGAAAAACACAGCTTTAACCCCAACACACTTCAAGCACATGTGGTGAAGTGGCTTGTACACAAAATTCAGAAATGGAATGGAAATATACATTACAGTGACAACATTGTAATTTTCTTTTAAAACATGTGTCTCTTCACCGAGGTAAAAGATCTAATCACAGTTCACTGCTGCCACTGTGTAAAGGGCTTGGAGTGTTGAATTTCCAGCTGAAAACACTTGGAAATCCAAGGCCCATGTGTCTTTAAAACATGGAGTTAAGGAACCACAAAATGGTCAACACAACCAAACCACAGAAACCCCACTCCCTCACACACATGCACACACACACCAACACTGGCACCAATATCACCACCGCCAGTGGCAGCCCTTAAACCAATCTGTAGATCAGGCGCCATCAAATTTCAAACACAGCTGGCACTTCGAGGTTAGAATTTATTGCAATGTGTGTTGAAAGAAGGTGAAATTAGTCTTTTTTACACTTGTGCAACCCATCACTATATCTAGCTATAGACATGCTAGCATTGCTGAGGCCCCAATCGGGCTCCACTGGCCCAGAAAGGACAGCTCCCCCTGGGCCGTGTCTGAGAGGCTGGTGGCTAAGTTGCTCTGACAGCTACATGCTTTAACAGATGCAGTTCCCATCCAGTGAAACAGTCTCTTTGGGTGCAGATAAGCTAAAGAGAGTTGGTTTGGCTATAGTGGCATGAGCTGGGGGGGTAGCAAGAGGTGATGGAGGGTAGGTAGTTGCTAACTGTAGCTGCTAGACAGAGCTTGTCCACTGTTATTGGGCTCATGAATTTATAAATTGTGGCCTCATGGGACAAATATAATTAGTAAAGGGGAAGGTCGCAAGCTGGGTATCAGTAAGATCAGAAAGTTCACTGATCTGGGAGGAAATTGGTAAAGATTCTGACATTTTGTGTAATATAACTTGAAAATTAAACATAGATGATACAGTCTTATTGCTTCCAAAGTATCATAGTCTGTTTATTAGTGAATTAATTATGATAGTTTCAATTATTAACCTGTCAGACAGACCAAAACGTTGTTACTGAATAAATATTCCAGCAGTAAGCGTGACAGTATGTGGTAGTTCTTCTCATTGTTTTCAAGTTGCACCTTCTTAAGATGCACCTGACACAGATTTTTTTCAAAAATTATTAACCTCGAAAGTTGGGATCTTATACGTTATTTAAGATGGAATCTTCAACCCTGCTGTAGATTTTTTTTTTGCCAAAATGGTCCAGTCAGTATAAATGCCAGCTGGATCCATCACCATGTAGAGACTCTACTGGCACAACAATCAATTGTGCATCATGCCATGGTACTTACTTGAAGGGTGGCAGTCTTACACCCACCTTCGGATCAGCTTACGAGGCACTTCAATCTCAAATCTAATCACAGAAGCAACAATAGCTGAGAAGGGAAACAAAGCAAGAGGCATTTCATATTTATCTCCCTTGTGTCAGGTGGACTACATGCCAGCTGGACTGAAAGGGCTGGCGAGGAAGCAGGTAATGTTGCTGACTGCAAAACAGTCTTAGGTTACCGAGTAAAACTGAAATCATCGATCAGCGCTGCCACGGGGGAATTGTAACTGTGCCGTCTGAAGACATAGAATTTAAATGTTTCTGACAAGGGAACGTGAAAGAATGTGGAAAGGTTTTCAGAAAGGTCTGCGGTGAATAATTGAATTGCAGAATTATTACAATAAAGAAATCATTTAAACTGAAACATTTATATTATATATTATATTATATACAGTGTATTTATTATTGTTATAGTCATATTTCTGGCTCTAAAAACAAGAAGAATTTCATTGTACATTATTCTTCACCAGCAGTCCATAAATGCTGCTTATACAACCAAATGTGGATGTGTATATACTGTATAATTGTCAAAGAGAAAAGTGAGCAAAAAAGCAAGGGAAAGCATTTAAAAATAGCATGCATTTTTTAAAGTAACAAACCTACTCTTATATCATATTAAATTGTTAATTTAATTGGCATTCACTTTTAAGAAAACATCTTCACCAAGGCATTACCACAAATCAGAATCTCAAATTTGTGAAATTGTGGCAGACCATTTAAGTTTGTGCCCTCTTCTCAAAAATCCCCCAAATCTGACAAAGGGCCTATTCCTTTACCCTTCCCAACAAACAGCACCATTCACACTGGCTAAATCATGTGAAGCATTGCAGAGACATGACCAGCTGCTAACCTCATCTCTGTAGACTCAAATGTGCCTCAGGAAAACAATGTGAATGAATAAAACCCAGCATAAACAAACAAAACCATAATCCAGGGCTTTTTAACACGATACTCAAAGATATTCCCAATTCTTTCCCTTCATTTATGAGACTTGGTGAGGACACATAAACATAGAATCAAAGAGTGGAATCAGAGAAAATAGAAATGATCTGTCAGTGCTGCTGAGTGTTTAAAGATCATACAAACAAAATGAGGGAAAGAAACTATTTCCATGCCACTCAAAACATTACAATATGGAGACTTGAGGGAGCAAAACTTTCTGAGGTGCTTTCACTAACTCCTACTGCCCTCCTTCTCCTTTTTCATCTCTTGCCACCAAAAACTCTCCGCACTTTTATTATTTTGAGAGCCTTTTGGGCCCCACACTCATGAGTGTGTGTGTATGTGTGTTTCTGGGAGAAAAACACCACTTATTAGGTGTCACGTCGTGTTAGAAGCTGTGACCTGTTAGGGCTCGTCTCGCTACTTATCTGTCACCACCAGTCTGTTCAGTGTCTGCGGGTGGCTTGGAACAGTGCACCTCAATACACATATTTGCTGCTCAAGCATGGCCTGAACAACAGAGAGGTCAGCCATCAAGATGACCCTGATTGTCAAACACAACAAAATACAAAGACGTTTTAGAAGGTCTTCTTCTAACCTTCAGGCTGGATGGCCTGACTTCCATTCTCAACAATTATCACGTAGCTGAAAAGCCAGAGAGAGTGATTTTACTACAAATTACCAAAAAAAGCTAATAAATATCTTAGGAAATTGTGATAATTTAATTTTGGCTTGCGTCTGTACAGTATGAATGAAGTTGCCTGAGAAGTAAATGAAGAAAACAGCAAACTTCTTAAGTGTTGCCCTAGCGCTCACCATTTTACAAGCTATAAATCATGCTTGTGATGGGGTCTTGAGAAACTGGAATGTGCGAGCGTGACAGTGATGGAGGTGAGCTGCCAGACAGGGCGTCAGGTAGCTGCCACACAGGGTTGATCAGCCCTGTGACACGCCAAGAGGCCCGGGCCTGACATGCCGTGTTGTCCAACAGGTTATGAAGGCAGGCAGGATGGCGTTGGGGTGACAAGAACCAGGGGCTGTCAGGAGGAAAACACGAGGACAAGATGTCATGTTCACCATGTCGACCAGGCGCCACCATCTTTGATTTTTCTCCACTGAGACAGCTGTGAATACGGTCTCTGCATGGTGCTGATGGATGTGTGCATGCACCGTGTGTATTTAGTGTCCTTTAAGACATTCTGTGAACAGAAAGCAGATGATTTAAAATTTTCTTGTGCATAAAAAAGAAATTCATGAACTTTGAGTTTTCAAATTTTTCTGCAAGACAGTAGCTTTGCTGTAACAAACAGTAAATCCTTAGAATCACACGTCTGTCCATCAGTTCATTCATTGGACAGGTGAAGTGAATTTCCAAGATGAGTTAGTTTATTCCATCATCTGTACCCGAAAACCCCTGAGGTAGCAACTGTCCTTACCAGATTGATTTGGTGGTAAACTCTTCTTCAAGGTCTTAAACAAATTATTTAGCCAAGCTGTTGGGAATACAATGACAATTGTGAAACAGCAGAATTTCAGCAGGGTTGCTCAATGTGTTTCTTGTAAAGGATTCTCATGATGTTGAGAAATTGAAAAAGATGCCTTTGTTTTGTGAGTTGCCGTTCAAAGGAAGCATTCATTCAGTTTGTTTCGACATCCCCAGGGGCTTACCAAAAACCCTATCACGGTACAAATGATTTTATGTAAGAATGGCAGGAGAGCAATTGATGTCGATGTCTGTCTATAATTGCGTGTAGATTGTCACCAGGCTGGGGTGGGTGGGTTCAAGAAGTATTTGGAGTGACAACCAAGTAATGAATTTAAGATACAGTGTTGTGTTTTTGTAAGCAAATTTAGATAACTAGCTATTATCTTAAATATGGAAGGCTGTTCATATTTTGGTTTGGGTTTTTTTGTGGTGATTAATTTATTTCATGGTATTGAAAAACTTATTTTCTAGTGAGTTTGTGGCCAACGTGTCTCATTATTTAATTGTCTCAACACAACTATGTCAATAATAATAATAATTATTATTATCTCTTAATTGTCTCAATTTAGCAAGTTGTAAAAATCTTTTGCCCATGACCATGGGATAATTAAAATGTCAAGTCTCCGTGCCCTCCAAGGGTCTTTTAACTAATTTTGTAATCTTGTTATGGCATGATCAGCAAATAATTAATATTATCATTACTAAACAAAAAGAAAGATGCAATTAAATGTGTGTCTGTTTTGGTTTTCCATACTTGAAAGCTATAAAAATTGAAAATAACAAACAGCTGTAAAAATATGACACAGTCCAAAGGTCAGTTGGAGAGGACGGTCACACTACTGGCTAATATTGGCTTCAAGCAGGCTATGTGGTGTGTAAGTTAATGTGCGTGCAATGAACAAACAAAGTTTCCAAGTCCATTCTCAATGCCAAAAATGCATGATTGTCTCTCTAGACTATTCCTGTCTCTGCTGTGCTGCGCTGGATGATTCATGCGTCCAGTGAGGATGAATTTACACATTTACAGTGTCAAAAAGTCATGTTAGGCGTGATGCAACTACCTCAGGCTTCTGACAAGACAACCCAATGCAAAGCTTGGTGAAAGACAAGCAGTGTTATCAGGACCATCTGTTGGACATACTCCAGACGCAGCAGAAGTAAAGTCATCAAGTCCCCCAACTGATCACAGCACCTTAAGGCCATGTTTAAGGCGCTATGTGAACTTAGGACGTCCTATTCCAGACATGTTCTTGTGATGCTTTTAAGCACGTACTGACAAAGACCTCACACAATTAATCTTACATGGATAACTAGTGTACAGCGAAACCATGCACAAACAGAATACACAGTGAGATTTAGGGCAAACCTTCACACACAGAGGAAACCCCGCCCTCTCTCAGCCCCTTCCTTTCATGCTCTGTATTAGTGTTTACCTAAAACTCATCCCTTGTTAAATCACAGCCTGATGTTGACTGAAAAGTTTAATGATAGCTGGAGGGCCTTTTGCGTTAGTATCTGCTATTGGCAGTCATTCATTTCTCTCCTCGGAGTCTTTCCTCATCCTGCCTCTGAAGGAAAAGGGTTGAAGTCACGGTCAGGACCCCTAAATGGGGCTGTCGTTCCTGTCTTTCCACCAATCACAAGACCTGCTTTCGAGAAGTACTGGTGCAAGGTCAGATGACATACAGCAGAGGCATGACACTGCTCAGTGCCAACAATGCAGTACACACACACACACACACACGCACATGCACACACACACACACACGCACACACACACACACACACACACACACACACTGCGCTCTACATATTTGCTAATATTTAAGTGCTACAGCATCCTGTCATGTGGATCACTGTATCAGATTTCACATTTGTCTACTTACTCACAGCTCCTTGTATCCAAACCCCGAACACAAACACCAGTTAACCAAGTCCATCCATAAAACTGTCTAAATGATTTAATTGATTAGCAAAATATGCATGCAGCCTGGGAGTATTCACTTTAACAAAAGAGTCATTTAAGGAAGATTTTGAGACAGTCTGGTGGTGCTCTTTGGTATTATTCCAATAAATAAGCCTCTGTTCCTCATTGCTAGAATTACCTTGAGCAACAAGCATAAGGCTCTATATACTGTATGTCCCATCATGTCATATTTGAACTGTTGTCTCCATGTCAAACAGCCTAAAGAATAGAATAGGAGATGAACAGAGAAAAGCTAGAGGGTGAATTAGTCTGCGGGAGAGTGCTTCATGCAGTAACAGACAGGAGATCAATATTTACAGACACTCCCCTGCTTTAGACAGCATTCATGTCAGGATGAACAAACAGTCCTCACTGCAAAGGTAGCGTCCAGCCCACACACTACACTACACACTCACGCAGACAAAAGTGTATACTCTTTCTCTAACCTTGTCCTCCCTCCCTCTTTCCTCCACACAGAGACACTCCGCCCTGAGACAAAAGCACAGGTAAAGGTTGACAAAAGGTGTCTATGGATCTTTTGAGTCACACACAGCAACCGCTGTCTACATTCACCCTGCAATTATCTCCTTACAGACTTAATCCTGGCAGTTAAGTGGCTGGCTAAAAGCATGTGTACACAAATAGGGCCAAAGAGCAAGGTGGTGCATGCCATTTATCTGACGGCTCCATCACACACCTGATATACAGCCATAACCAAGCCTAACAGGAAGCTACTCAATCTGACCCTACTGTAATTGCATACACTCATACACATGCCCTCATACTTACACACAAACACACAAAACAAACCAAATTAATACATGTTAAACTGGTAAATGTGGATAATAACTGACAACTGAAGGCAAATTTGCATGTTATGATTTTGAAAAGTCGCCACTGGCCAAACTTGTTGATGTGCTGGAACCAACAACCTCTTAAATCGATGTGAGTGTTTGTTTCTGTATTGTTAAATCACTGAGCACCACTGCAGGTAACTTGTAGCCTCTTTCCATTGGCACTTTTGGCCGCGCCGAGTCAAACCATGCTGCCTTGATTTGTGTTTCCACCACCAGTTTAAAGGTGCCAAGTTACAACAAGTTGCGCCCAAGATGGACTATCTCCGAAGTCGAGTCAAAGCGCACCTGATCCACCTCCAAAGAGGTTGCAGTCACATCAAATGGGATTCGTCATCATTCAAGGACAAGCTGGCTAACTCCCAGTTTATCCCTCCGCTAACTTGAATGGAATAAAATGATTCATGATGCAGCTTATCTAGACTTTCCAAATGTTATTGGACGGAATGGATCAAATTCAGATAGTGAAATGAGTCATTTTCCGGGGGGTTGTAACGCTAAAAAAATGTATCCAGTGTTTTACAGCCGCTCCTTTAAAGGTGCAATAAATGACATTCAGCCTCACTGGATGTCAGCAAACAACTATTTGCCATGTAAAGAACACACTCCCTCTGTGTGTGTTGTTATCCAAGCTTCTCTGTTCTTTGTTTTGGTGGCACATGCACGTTAGCACATGTAAGTCCCTCCGTGTACTCCATGTCCATTTCCAAGATGGCAGCCACGTCACTAACTTTCTCAAATTACAGCTAAACAGTACACTAATATATGTTTCTGAAAGCATTTGAGGTGAGAAATAGGCAATGCAGTAACAGAATCTTGATCCATATTTGATCAGCACTGCCTAGTTTGACAGTTTGATCTGAGTTTTGTGAGCTGTCGGTGTTTTTTTCCCCCCAACTTTATTGCATAAAAGACACACACATTTGTTTTGGTCTGAGATGTTGGTGCTATAGTGTGACATCTAGTGGCTGAATGTCGTGTATTGCAACTTTAACCACTGGTCACAGTCTGGCGCACTTCCCTGGGGGACTTGAGTAAACCGTGCTGAAGAGGGCGCTGCTTTTAAATGCCATTGACTCAAGACAAGCGTGTCATCAGTTAAAAACACACCTTGAAGAGGGTAGCGCCGTTGTAATGCAAATCCCTGCCACAATGGGCTGTCGTGCCGAGTCAAACCAAGTCAAGGAGAGCCAGCACATGTGTATATGGAAAACGCCCACCGGTGGCTTTGTGGTAAGATTATTCACCCCCCCATCCAAAAAGAAACTGCATACAGATGACAAAAGAGACAACTTATTAGAGAAAAAGCACATGAAAGGTAGCACAAGACAACAGAAATATAAAGTTTTTGATTCAGTTATAAAGAAGTTGGCAAAATAGCCCCACAACATCCAGCCTCCGATCTGTGCATGACCAAGGAACCAGTCATTTTACCCTGGCAAAAATGAGCAAAACCAGCTCTAAAGGGAGGGTTGAGTGAGGTAACTTGAGCCAGTGTGAATGGACTCATTGTTGCTTTGGCTTAATTAGGCGTGACAAGCGAGGCGTGAACAGATTCCCATCATTAGGCCCCCTAAAAAGCCCGTTAGAATCAATGGGCCACACTCCGGTCAGACTTTCTGTCTACCAGCCAGCCAGCCTAGGAGCCTCCTGCCCCTTTAGCAGGACACTGGATATAGTTACAGCCACCCAGCCGCGGCTAACTCAAACAAGGCAACTCTATAGCTGTGGCCGTAACACCCAGAGTAATGCAATTGACGCCACATTTGAGGGAAAAGGGGAGGATGATGAGAGAGGTGGGGATGTAAGTGTGTGAGTGGTAGTTTGGGGTAAAGTGCGCAAGATGTGTGATAGTGTGTACACAGGAAAGTTTGTGTGTGTGTGTGTGTGTGTGTGTGTGTGTGTGTGTATGTGTGTGTGTGTGTGTGTGTGTGAAAGAGTGAGAGTGTCTGTCCACAAGCATAAGCCTGTCTGCTCGACAGAGGACTGTACCAGACAACAGATCCAGACATCCAGTGTGGCTGATAAACTGCAGGGATTAGCAGGCACTTCTGGAGCCCAAGTGGCCCTATCAATACAGGACCGGGCCCATTGATCTGTTATCTGGCCGGGTGCTGGGGCTAATTCCTGGACCTTGGCTCTGAGTGCTCCTCACCAGGGAGGTGGAAGGAAGGCGGAGGTGGGGGAGAGACTGGCTGGCTACTAGTGGCGCCATCCACAGACCCTACTGGATTTGAGGGCTCAGTGCTTCCCATATACCAACTCAATAGCCCCATTAACACAGCATGGCTGATTAAGGTTCATCAGGAGAACAACGGCCAGTCCAACACATTTATTATAAGTTCAATAATTATTGATTTTAGATAAATATTTGCTGACAAATGACCTCAGGTGGGTACAATCACAGAAAGTTTAAGTGAAAATTAGTTGCATTTCTCATATGATGTGGATACTATATTGTGTAATTCTACCAAAGAAGTTGTATATTAGTGTGATATTACAAATCAGCACATTTATGAGTGATTATGTTTCACACAGGACCAATTAATATTTTGCTTTAGCAAAAACTTTACATAATTACCAAAGTATATTTCACTGTTCGCTAATGACTCACTAAAGCATTTGTCAGTGTCTGGAATGGAAATTGCAGTGTGTTGACATATGGAGCTTATCTAGAGTAGAGTAGCCCGCATTAGCACCCCCATATAGTCCCTGTCTGTCAAAGATATGGCCAGTGGGAGAAGGGAAAAGAGTTAAAGGGGTGGTATGACAGGAGTGGGAGTTAGAAAAGGGCAAGGTACCTGTTGAAGACTGAGAGAGGGAGAGAGAGAGAGAGAGAAAGCGATGGACAGTGGAAGTGGAGGTCAAGGAAAGACAGGTTAGGGAAATATATATATAAAATAAAGTAAAGAGAAAATAAGGAGAAACAAAAGGGAGAGTAAATGGTTCTCCCTGCAGGGCAGTGTGTGTAACAAGCAGCACACTTTCTTTCTCAGCCAACCTGAGGCTGTTTTTTTAGCTACAAGAACAAAACAGGCTGTAACTGCTACTGATATTGCTGCTAAGCACACAAACACACACTTCACAGATAAATCTGTGAGGCCATGCCTTGCAGCAGTTAAATGTTGGGGTTGGTTACAGCAACAAAGAGGTGGACATTAGGAACATTACAACATTACTGTGGAAAAAGAGAAAAGGAGAAGGATAAATGACTGGGTTCATACGACTACCTCGTTCAATAGTGGAGAAGCCAGAAGATAAGCGCCTACTGCTTAATATTTCATGGCTGAATCTGACTGACTGACTGACTGACTGTCTGAGTAAGTGACTGACAGTCTGAATGTACCGTCTCATGCAAAGCATCCACTGGAAATCCATACATTGGGTGTGTGAGATCATGAGGACCTCATGCATATAACTCATCTCTACCTTTCTGGCCAGCAGCTTGTACAGTATAAAGTGTCAGATTTCTAGTATCATTGTGACACTGGTACACGTCAGCATGTGACTGTACAGTTGGCACCTGAGTCATATATTTGTTCTGTGGTTTACCAGTTCTTCTTCAAT
Organism: Thunnus maccoyii; assembly: GCF_910596095.1. NCBI lineage: Eukaryota > Metazoa > Chordata > Actinopteri > Scombriformes > Scombridae > Thunnus > Thunnus maccoyii. Next base: position 15,731,371 of record NC_056551.1, read on the forward strand.
AGTTGCACTCAGTTGTACGCCATTGAAGGATCATTTCACCTTATTCCTTATTTTATGAAATCCAGAGTTACAAAAATTTTCAAAGAAAAATATTCAATACACCTAGCCATACTGTTACAATTAGTCTGACAATTTATAATGTGATGTATTGACCCTGTAATTGCTTAGCCCAAACGTGGCAAGGGAATACATTTAAAAACAGGCATCTTTAGCAGACTTAAATAACATGAAATGTATTTTTCCTGCTTACTAGAACAGAGTGTTACATCTGGCACTACATATATCTCAGATTAAATATGCCACATAAAATTTGTTGAAATATTTATGTAGCGCAGAGAAAGAAGCAATTCACAGTGAATGCTTTGTTGAAGAACTACACGCATACACACATAGGTTACCTTATGCACCCTGCTTTATGTGTAATATTTTTTATTACTACACATATTTACTATACTTACTATCATTTATTATGATATCCAGATGCCCGATTGATACTTGAGCATAAGAAGTAAACAAGCAAATCCTCTGTGGCTTGAAATATTACAAGTGAATATGAAAGTTAAATTGGTGAAATATGACAACAGGTGGAGCTGTGAAATAGAGTCTAAAATATACCCCTGAATGTTACTATATGAATAGCCTATAGTCAGAAGTAAAGTATGTGTTCTCCTCTTATTTCAACCCCCATTCCACGTTGTCACCACTTTCCCTCATTTCCCCCTCTCTGCCCTTACTGGGTCATCTCCATCTCTCCTTCGACTCTCATCTTTCAGTCGAACCATCTCCCTAAAATCAACTCAAAATAACTTTTCACCTCCAAATTCCTTCCAGAGACATCCGTTACCTCTCGGCGCCCTTCAGAGAGAAAAGCCATTCATATTTGATTCACGTCTGAGCAGAAATGGCAGTAATGTCTCCTGTAATCGCGATGAGTGTAATCAGGCAGGCTTTTGATGGGCTAACGGTTGGACGCGCACTCCACTAGTGTGTCAAGAGTGATATTATATTTGGCAGCTGTGTCACATTTTTCTAAAAAGCTTTTCTTTGATTTCCAGACAAAAAGCTCTTGAGGTTCCGTTGACATTTAGATCAATTTTCCTTTGTTTCCCAATTTTTCAGTCAGAGAAGGGAAAAAGGTTCAGTCGCTCAAAAAAAAAAAATCTACAATCTTCCTACCTGTATTTTCTTCCAATTTATTGTTTTTACATATCCTCTTATGTTGAGAAATTATTAAAAATCTATTTATTTTGATACATTTTATAAAAGAGGATTGTTTATATACTAATGTGAATATGTACACTTGATAAAGCATATAAAATACATAAAATATTGTTCACAGGCCCTATTTTGGGGTTATATTAAAGTGTTATAACTAACACTTTTCTTTCCAGTTGTTGTTCTGAACTGTTACAAAATAATTAAAAAAAGAATCAATTTAGTGTGTTTAACAAAAAGAATTAGAGGCTGAAAATGCCCAAAATACTGAAACTAGTAACTTTAGGCCACATACAGACTGCTGTATTTACTACGCTTTTTTCTTTCTATTTCTTAACATAGCATAGAAGAGTCTTACTATGTTTATTGACTCACATCCATTGAGATTCTTCTTTTCCTCACTTCGCCTTGCTGCGCTGGATGAAGTGATACCTTGTTCTGGTCTTTCCAAAACCCAACTGTATATTATTAAAAAGGAGACATTCCTACAGGTGAAAAAAATCCGCAATGAATGGGGGAAAAAACGTTGACACTGAAATGGCTTTAATGTGTCATGTAATCGCGACAAGTGTGAGATCAAGCGAGGTTTTGATGGGCTAACTGTTGAAGTGCACTCCACTCACGTGTCAAGAGTGATATTACATTTGGCAGCCTTGTCACGTTTTTCGTAAAAGCTTTCCTATGATTTGCTGACAAAAAGGTGCTCTGGAGATCCTGACGACATACTACATCCATTTCCTTTTCCCTCCTCTGTTAGGGAGGGGAGCCTTGATCTGGAATGGGGATCTATGGTAAATCAGTGAGAATTCCTTCCTTGGCTTTCCCTTCTCTGTACAAGCATAATCGTCCTCTGTCTCCTTTAGCTTTGAGCCAATCCTTTCTTCTCAAAGTAATGCTCTGAGATGAGCTTATTCCCTACAGATTGTTTCCCCATGAGGCCCTTTGCACCATGTCCCATGTATATATGTGTGTGCATATGACTGTTCACGCACATGTTTACGTTTTGGGTGCATGCTGTTTGCAGCGGACCCAGGATCCACCTAATCAGGCCTGACACCAGACTAGAGGCCCCTTATGCCCTCCGCTACCCCTCACTAATTTCAACCTCACCAGCAACCTCTCTCCGCTATCGCTGCACTGAGCTGACAGGGGCCAGACTGTGGCTCCAATCAATGCACACTGATGGCAAATAGCTTCCAGAGCTGTGCCAAGCCTATTATTTCCCACCCAGAACTGGTGCAGGGGCTCAGGTGAAATTGGCCAAGCTGAAAAAGAAGGATGGGGGTCATCCTGCGGCTGCCACATTTTTACACACTCAAAAAAACACACACACACACACATACACATACAGAGACATCAGAGCAATCACCTTAACATTCACTGATATTCTGACAGCATAAGTGCAGTCATAGCCATACATGTTAATGCTATTGTATGTATTTAAATTTGCAAACACACACGTCAGTACACACACGAGGGGGGAAGTGAGGGATCTAGCCTAAACAAACTCAGGATGCCAGGGAGTGTGGGTCTTAAAACACACTTCCACAAGGGATCAAGTGACCTCTGATGAGCGCTAGTTATAGTCTTGGATATCCCCCCCAAGTGCATCCACATTACCCAGATGATCCTACAGGGAAGTCAACCCAGACGCTGAGGGAAATGTTACATCAGTTTTCTGTGATTAAAAAAGTAAATTGACTAAGAAATGTGGTTGTTTTTTCTGCCCATGAATGATGATTTCAACATTGCGAGGATGTCATGTGAGCTGACACTGAAAGATTGCCATAACTCATCATTAGACACATGACCAGCGCTACTTTGAAATGTTAGCTACTGAACTTGATGCAATTTTGAAAGACCACAACCAGTTGAGTGATGATTGACTACTCAGAGCTTGCTTTCCCATCTCTTAAGTGTCATGGTTCCTGTTTTTTTTACAGCTTGGCCAAAAACATAAAGTCATGCTTTATGCCTGCAGGCCACACCCAAATTGACCCAGCTATGTCTTTTCCACTAAATCATCATCTCCAAATCTGCTCCCTTGTCAGAGAAGAATGGCATGTTTACAAAAAGCGTTAACAAGCTTGTTTTTAGGCTGCATGGGAGCCTCTAAATCATTTATATGACTGACACATAGCTAACACCTGCAATGATTCCCCACCGAACAGACCTGCAAATGCAAACAGGGATCGCTCTTCCTGCGAGCCATTTTGCTGTCTCTTCCTCTCCCTCAGCTGCCTTATTCAGCTTGTTGAAGAAGATGTTGATGAAGAATTATGTTTTGTTTGTTTTAGTTGGAGGCGAGAACATATTTCATGGTGTTGAAGGTCATAAGGCAAGTCCAATTCTATGTGGCGAGGGGAGGAAATATGAGCCTTTAAAGCTCTTTAAGTGATTCCCTCACTGTCTTGGCCTCGGGGCGAGGCTAGACTTGTTTCAACACACCCAAATGGAGCAAGACCTAAAGCCGCACATCGACAGGGAAGTGATTTGCGAGGGGTTGTTGGGGGCAACATATGGTCACAAACTGTTTTTTGTCAGGATTTTTTTGGTTGTTTTCTTAATATTCTAAAATAAAAAACATGGATGAACATCACATCATATCTCAAACACACACACACACGTGCGCATCTACAATCACCTGCTCCAGCCTGATCATATTGTCTGAATATGAGCACTGCACCTATAGGTCATGTCCACAGATGTCAGTTGCTCAGTACAGGATGTTTTTTTACAAACCAGAGTCTGACTCTGAATAGCTCTCTTTCATTTTCTGCAAACACAGAGTTCATTTGAGGGATGTGACCTTCTGAGTTATAGTCCACCACTATCACCATACTAAGACAAATTTAAAAAAAAAAACACAGATCTGGGAAAGCACAGTTGGGGCTTTCCTGCTGCAAGAGTAACACAAAAACTGCCTCTGATTGGCTGGACTAGTCACAGGGGGGGGAAAAAGCATCCGGGGACTTGATAAAGGATGAATAAATGACTGTAGTGTAGTAACTGTAGTGTGCGCATGCAGAATCCCTTGTGCCCATCTTGGCCCCCATCCAGTTAAACTCAGCTGAGTTCTCGAACAAGGAGGAGATAATTGCTCCAGTGATCTTAGTGTTGCTAAGAACCAACAAATGTCAAAACACCCCTCATCTTTACAACCCCTCAGTTGTTCCTCTTATGCACTCAACTGAGAGCCTTGCGGTCAGCTCATTAAGGGATTTCACACATGTGATTATACTATATATGTATGAGTGTTTTGGGGGGGGCAGAGCAAGGGAATCTTTTCTGAGTATGAGCGCAAAGAAGTACAATTACTCCCTCTGTTGCTCTCTTTCTTTGGCTCGTTTTCCCATCCCGTCTCTGCTCTCTGTCTGCTTCACCTCATCACCTCTCAGTGTCTCACCACTGTGCGGGAAGGACGCCATGTAGCACATCGCATCACAGCCTGATTTGTTTAAAGCGGCGAGTTCTTGTATGAGGTGTGTGTGTGTGTGTGTGTGTGTGTTTGTGTGTGCGCGCACGCACGCACATGGAAGACAATGAATCAGTCAAAGAGGAAAAGGGAAGAGAGAGGAGACTAGATATCTTTAATAGCACAGCATATTTGACATGAGGTCTGGGTGAGGAGGCGGGTAGGCTGGATGAGATCCATGGTAGACATATTGCATGCATACACACACACAAACACGTATACACACTTATCCCTGGAGTGTGCTCCTCCTTGTCAGCCAAGTGGTGCTACGCTTTGATCTTGACACTGAGGGTCAGTCCCTAGCCCCCATCTCTCTTTTTTCTTTTTTCTCTGTCTCTCTTACACTTTCTCTCTCCCTCCCTCCCTCTCTATGCTCTGTCTCCCTCCCTCCAGCCGTCTGGATGGCTGGCTCGACAGCCTTGGGGTGTTTAGGTTCTGGAGGGATCCCAATTTCCTCTTCTAATCATGACATCATCCTGCCTCAATAGGTTAAAGATGTGGCCAGGATATTCCCTGCTTCCTTGTTCTGCAGCCTCCCATCAAATTACACACATTACATGTTGCCAGCCGCACCAGCAGACTCTGTTAGTTTCTTAAAAAACTGCAGGAGCTGGCGCAAATGTGGAAGGAATGCATGTAGGGTTAACATCATAGCTGTAGCTGGCCTCAGTTACTGTATGTGAGCGCATTTGAGCATTTTGTTAGTGATGCAGGGTACATGAGATTCAGTGCAGACCATATTCAGGTCATGAGGTAATTCAATAGTGCCGTTCATCAGTAGTTTGGAGATTGTGTCTAGGCCTCAGACTTGATTAAAGGCTAAGGCTGATTAGAGGTGAAGAGTAGTCGCGACCTGCCTGGCCTGTCAATAGCTGTTAACTTCACCTCCACCAGCTCAACTAATCACACCAAGAGAGGCTCATCTGGCTTTCTCTCTGTGGTCTATGAATCTTCTCTTCTCTTCTCTTCTCTTCTCTTCTCTTCTCTTCTCTTCTCTTCTCTTCTCTTCTCTTCTCTTCTCTTCTCCTCTCTTCTCTTCTCTTCTCTTCTCTTCTCTTCTCTTCTCTTCTCTTCTCTACTCTCCTCTCCTTTCCTTTCCTCTCCTCCCTTCTCTTCTCCTCTGTTTTGTTTCACCTCTTTGCTACAACACTTTACTGTGTTAAGTGAGTAATGAGAGAAGCCCAGATCACAATCAGACTCTTCATTTTCTGCCAAGCCGACATCTGTGCTCAGCCATCAAGCACATAATGAAACAATGTTACTGGGACAATTCAGGATAATATCAGCATTGCCATCACGAGGGTAGTTCTAGTCACAGCAACTGCTTAAACTGAAGGACTAAATAATTTTGGTCCCTTTTTACTTGTGTGTCAGTGTGTGTGAACTTTATTTTACTGTAACATATACAATAGAAAAGCATTGTATACAACAATACAGTTTTACAGCAGATTTTACAGTATGGAGGGAATTGTAAGTTTCATCTAAACTCAAAATGTTCTACTTATGTGTTTGGGTACTTTACCTGCTTATCAATGACGAATCCTGTGCAGTACATCTTCGATTCGATAAATCTTTTCTGATAAATGTATCTAAATGTATGCTGTCACTTTGACTCACTTATGGATAAAAATGTACACGCACATTTCTAACATATTAGATTTTCCATCCTTTGCCTTCTTGGCAGACCTACAGTATGTGTTTTTAAATGTACATATTTTTTCATAAGAGGGGGACCCAGACTTTTGACCAGAGGGTCAGTGGTATGAATAATTTTATTACTGCATAGGAAATGTTGTTGGGGAAAGGGATGTGAAAGCTATTCCTTATCCAAACATCCCAGGGCACTTAAAGGGTAAATCTGAAATATAGTGGGCAAAAAAAAAAAAAAAAAATGCTGCTGCACGGTTCTCTTTGTATTCTAGTTTACATGCATGTTTCACTTTTCGCCACACCTCAGTCAGTGATGTCATACCAGCTGTTTGGTTTTGGACAGCTGATGCAAAACACCTGCAGTGATAACACTGATTTGGATATGACCAGAGGTGAGACATGCTTGAATATTCTTTATATTGTTTGTTATTATATGGGGTTATAACATGCATATTCAGTAATTGTTTAAGGAGGCTCAAGGGACGATGCAACCACTTTTCAAGATATATTGCCCAGAACAGCATATTTCTTTCTTGCAGTCCTCCTGTCATGAGTCTTCTAACTAGAAGTTTGGAGTTTATTGAAATAGTTGGCATAGGCTCATATGAATATGAATGCTACTGTAATAGCTGGTATGCATCACCAAGTATAAAGAAAATATCTGTTGGCAGAAGTCACATCTGCGGCAAATTTAATCATAATCCTTCCTGTTTTTTATTGTAATACTTTACTTTTTTATCCGAGTTTATACTGACTTTATCCCTCTAAAGTTATGATGGCTTAGTTATTGTGCTCTGATTTCAAATCAAAACTCCACCCAGATTGTAATAAAATATAGAAGACTTAAGTCTGGGAGCTAAATGCACCTTTAGATCATGCTGAAGCAGTTTTCTCCTTCTGGTTGCCTTTACTGTTTCAGTGTGAATCAGAAGATTGCTGGACTTCAGGATCATATTTCCATTCTATATTAAATGAAAGAGAATAAACAGCATCGTGTACCCTTACTGCAGCTACCACCTTGCAGGATTCATAATGGTAAGGTCATTGCCATCTTTGCGACTAGTTACCATTCCCATCCACCTGTTACTGCATCAGCTAATGGCTTAAGTCTCATGGGCTTGACTTAGGGAAAGGTTCATTCCACACCTCTTGCCCAGAAGCCTGAGCCCTGAATTTTAAGTCCATAGAGGGAGGCTTTCAACCCAACGAGCGAAAGCCAAAAGGATCTCCATGCTCTTAAACAGATTTCAAGCTCTGAGGAGGCCCCCGTATCCTTCCCAACCCTTAACACTTCCATTTCCCACTGGCTTCTCTTGCTACCAACGTGCCCAAATTTTGAATATAGATTTACCCAAGAAATCCTTTGGTAAATTATAAATCATTGAAAATGCTGCAGCACACATGCTGGCCACTAACAGGAAAAGCGTATACATCACACCTGATTGGCAGAAGACCTGAGGGCTCCACTCAGTTTTAGTGTGATAATATGTCTTTTCATCAGCACTTTACATGAGGTCTTAAAGTCTACACAGTCATGGATTTATTTTATCTTTTCCACACTGTGTTGTGATCTTGCCTGTTATTTTAGTTTCTAGTCACTTAACATAATTCAGTAATTTAATTGGCTGTGGAGATTTTGATATTAGATTTGCAGCTGAGGCTCTTAAAAGGAACTTAAACTGTGACAATGTCGCACTCTTTTATTTGTATTTTGGCAATGAAGACTTTATAGCTCTTAATTACAGGCAATTTGCAAACCATCTTGTAATTATTGTCAGACTATTAGCCATAAATTAAATCTAATTAGGTTAGCGTTAGTGGTGACCACTGTGAGAGTGCTGTACTTGACATGTGATTTAATTCTTTATTCTTCCATTGTGTTAATATTATTTTTTTAAGCCAACACCTCACAACAGGGAATAATCAGTCAATTAAAACAAAAGTGCAGAGGAAACTCAAACCCCTGGCAATTTTGAAGATGCCTAGAGAAAGCCTATCCATGTAAAGTAAGCACTGTAACGTTTAGTAGGCTAGCTAGCATTCAGCCCAAGTGTGTTTTACATTAGGGAATAAGAGAGTGATACTGTGCTTGAACCTGGCATGTAGTAACCTTTATGGTGGTATGAGAGGGGGTTGAAGTCAAACTCTCACAGCCGTTTTTAATCCTTTTAACTTTTTCATCTTTCACTCAAGCTTACTCTCTGGAGATTATGCTTTTCTCACGATTGTGATGAAGAACATTGTTCTTTGATGCCCCAGTAACACCTCTGGGATCTACTAGAAGAACACAGCAACACCGATCATGCAAATACATACACCTGACATTTATAAAAGAGACATTATACTGTCAGTATTCTAAGAGCACTCCAGTCAAACAAACAACATACCTTGAGCTTGATGACCAGTTAGCATGTGTACTCATGCACTTACGAGCATATCTCCTCTTTTATTTGCAAAATGAGAAAGGTGGGAGAGGTAGGGAATTGGATTCCTCCAAGCCTGCTGTTCCTAGTCAGTGAGGCTGTAGACAGCTGGGCGCCCACTACAGTTAAGATCAGAGGCCTTGATAACCTGGGCCCTGATTTATGGAGAGCAAGCGGCCTCTGCAATCACCTAATGAGGTAGAGAACGCAGAGTGTTTACATGTTTATTAGATAGCCAAAACCAGCTGGGGACACTATTTCCCTCCACCTCTCCCTCTCTCTCTCTCTCTCTCTGGCAGTCTCAGCATTGAGAATGTTCTGTCTCCATCGCATCTATCTATCTATCTATCTATCTATCTATCTATCTATCTATCTATCTATCTAGCTAGCTAGCTAGATAGCTAGCTATTTATCTACATGAGTCGCAAAGTGGATGCTTTGAATCTGTGCCACTCAGTCTCGTTGGAGAGCATCTTTGTCTCATTGCGGATTCTTGTTTCGATTTTGATATCTAACACTGAAAAAGGTCAGCTAATACTGAAAGTGAAAAACAAACCCCCCTCTTCAGATTGTTTCCAGTAAACAGTTGCTAATTAATAGTGATACACCCATGGGGGTGTAACAATGAATATTCGCTATTTTCCAGTCTGGCACAGGTATTTAATGATCCCCAGCAGACCCTATTGTCTGCTTCCACAACCAAACAGCACCACATACTTTGCCGTTCTCATTACAGGAGGTCATGGAAAGTGTCCTCGGAAGGGGCTTGTCTACCTCAGGGCCTTTTCACTGAACGTCTTGGCTTCATGCATCTCAACTACAAAATGTAACAGTTTTACATCCACCAACATAAAGTAGCACCTATCTTTGTGCTGTTTTCTCAGTCAGTGAGCAAACACACTTGTGTGCATCCATATATAGACATTTCCAATAACCAGTGCTCAGTGGAAATTGGATCTTATAATCCCTGCTGCTGGCTAGTCTCCTAAAACTAGAAGAAGGAACAAGTGGTGGTGATGGCGGGGGTTGAGATTTAGTGGTACTCGTATCATGTGCATGTAATGTCCATGTGTGCACACACAAATTACCTCTCTTTCAACAATGTTCTCTGGGTTACAGTGATAAATGATAAAATAACACACAAACATAAGCACAAAATAACACACTTTCCCATCAGCATCTCTGGAATCTCTCAGCACCTGGGAAAAACTGTTGGCTGTCCAAAAAAGTTAATGCACAACAGACCACTTTCTCTCTCTCTCTCTCACCCTCTTCTTCTCCATTTGGCCTTGTAAAACCTTCGCAAATCAAATCCGCTTTCCATTGGGGTTTTGTAATTGTTGTTTTTGATGAGGAATTGTGGTTCTGAAGGCTTTCAGAGCTTGTCTTTCAACTACAGGATCTCTGCTGCTACTTGGTTCTTGTTATCCACTGCTATGTACTAGTGGTGAGCAGATTGTGTCGGAATCCACATAGAATTTAAAAGAGGTCCACAGGTCTCCTGACTGTTTTTGAAGAATGGATGATCTGTAAGATTACATTGTCATTTTCCTCTGACTGCTTAGGCTTATGTCAAAATAGAGCTTGTCATCAGCTTCCTCTCATCATTCGTCTGATATTCTGACATTTTCCAAGAAAACATGAGAGTGCATTCAAACATAAAGTACAGTGGCTTGAGAATGTGCTTTGCGCAAATCTAAATGTTTATTTAGTGCCGTCTGCTCCAGCAAACAAACATTTGAATTTAGCATTTTATTATTCTTGGTATTAGAAATTCTACCTCAGGCCCATAGCCCTCTGTTCAATTTCTCTGGATATGCAGTACATGTGCTGTATGTGCATAAGAAACACAAAAATATACAAATATAAGCAATGACAAGGACACTAAGTCATTGCACAAGCACAGGCACACACCCAGATACGAGAAATGTTTCTGACTGGCTTGGATTGTAAACCTTCAACTGACCAACAACACCTCAGCAGCATTAGTCCTGCATATACACATACAGTAGGGATGCACAAACATACATTTAAGGCAGCAATGAATTTACACAGCCACAGTAACATACAGGCAATGCTGAAAGAGCCTGATCATCAAAATCTGCCATTTCAATTTCTATCTTCCCTCTCCTCCATTGCCCTTAGATGCCGACCGGCCGGCGCTCCTAACCAACCCCGACCCCAACAAATCACTCATTTTTATACAATTACCTCCCGCTCCCTTCCTGCGCATGGCTGGGTGCAAGTGTCGCCCGTCTGCCTGCCATTGTGTGCTAATTTTAGGCCCATTATTTGCTGTAACAAATGTGCAATGGGCAGAGTCACTTTCACATTAATAGTTTGCACCCAGAGGGGAAGTCTTCCTCCTCATCATGGATCAAAGGTCTCCTCTATTGTATCCAACTTCCTGTTTCCCCTTTTAGCTACTGTGTGTTGTTTTTTCTCACTCTCTCAACCTGGACCAAACTACTAGAGCAGTTCTGGGCTTCAGAGCCCTCAAATTGGACACTGCTGCGAATGACAAGCATGAGAAGATGACCTTTAACCTCCTGGGTGATTGCGGGAGAGCCGACAGGTGATTTGTGGAACTAGGAGGAGATGAGAGGAGATGCATAAAGTGAAAGCTCACGCTCTCGATATCATGTGTCCGCAGATGGGAGGAGAAATCTGCATTCCATTGTTGTACTGTCAGCAGAGGTGTCCAAATTTGATAAAATGCCTCGTCACCTTTCTCTGGTTCAACTCCCACACATGGTAAATGATAGAAGACTGCAGCTGAGGTTACCGTGACCTTGGTCTCTTCAAAAATAAGACTTTTCAAAGTAAAATGGGCAAGTGCGTGCTCTTGATAATCCTTTCATAGTCTTACCACATCACAATGTAAGGTTAATGCCAAACTGCTCTTCATTTTTCTTTCCAGAGCTTTCAGCCAAACATATCACCTCCAGTGATTTTTTTGGATGATTGATGTAACTATGTGTCACAGGAAGCTGTACGGTGTAACAGAATGGGAAGACCGTTATGTCACAAAGCTAAACAAATCTCCTCTCACCATTGTACTGCGAACAACTGATCCAACACATGTCTCCTATTAATCACATGGGCACGTTTGTAGAGAAAATAAAAGGCAATAAATAATCAAGCAGGGAAAACCTTCGCTCCCACTATGGCTTTATGGTCATCATTATTGCCAGAGTGAAGACAAATGATTAAAAGGTGCTTCTTTTTTTTTACATGTTTGATCTTATTTCCATAGTTTCAGCCATCATTCTTATGGGTAATTATAACACTGGGCAGTGAGATCTGGGAATATAACTAGAAAGGAGTCAGACGGAGCACACACAAGCAGATCAATCATGTTTTAAACTAATCAAATTAAAAGTAGAAGAGGGATACAATTATTATCCAAACTGTCTGTTGTAAACATCCATCAAAGTTTACAGACCGGCCTCCTGCTTCAACTTTAATCTGCATTACTTGTCATAGTTCAACAAGGAAGGATTTTACAGACGTTTCACATGTGCTCACGTTCAGTTTAGATTCTGTTAGCTTGCTGACAACCTGCAAATTTTGTTTTATCAGTGTCACTGTGTTCACAGATCTAAGCAATTATTTTGGTGAGTACGATGTTAACCAATATAAATAATGGCCAAAATTAGAAAAATAAGACCTCAGTTGTAATAAACTAGCATTATTCTTAATGTGAAACTATCAGCCAGTTTGCAGCTATTGTAAAATATAAGTTCCTTAAGTATTCGATTAGCAATTATCAAGTTGTCCTCATGAGAATTTTTGAAGGTCAAATCTCATCTCAGGGACACACTGCAATACTGTCATTCCTTTCAAGGTTACTAAGAATGCCATACTGACTGCTTTATTTAAAAAAGCTAGTGATACACAATGATTTAGTGAAGTGAAATACTTCTCTTTCCCCTGATTTTATTTTCGTCTGATGAGTGAGTATAAACAGCCAAGGATACTAGGAGTTTTGCTAATGGGTGATATCAAGAGAGCCCCACTTATCCATGGACTCGCCAATGCCAGTTTACACTAGTTTCACCATCCTCCAAAAGATACCCTCAAAAAAATCAAAATTGTGAATGTGCACACTTCAAATTACATTAATCTGCAAGCATGTTTCACACACACACAGTCATCCATACCCTTATACACACAACAAAAGTCATATTTTCTGATTTTGTCATAAACAGATATCAGTATATGACAAGGACTGAGAAGTTCCAATGTGGCACAGTGAGGAAGCATTTCTTTGTGTCCATTGATCGTGTAATTAGGGCCACACAGAAGGTGAAAGAGATTGCTGACTGCTGAGGGAATGACCTCTTGGGTGATGGGGGGCGGGGGGTGGAGGGATATAGGAGCCGCGGCCAGTACTGCGGCTATGAGAGTGTGTCATCTTCCGCTATGTGGCGTGTCCATGTTAATGCAGAATGTCCCCTGTGGGACTGAGCCCTGAAGACTTACAGAATGAGCGGTTTGCTCATGATACTTTAGGTCAAACATTCCCCTCCTAGCAGTCAAGGCTGATGATTTCACAGAAACTGTGTAGACAACCACAGTTAACTCACAGCTAGTGAAAATTTATATGCTGATTTTAAAGGGCGAAAAAATCTATTCATATTATCACTGTTGTATATATAAAATAAAACATACAACTGTTTGCTCCTTCTTTGCCCAAAATGACTAAAAGTAGCAAACTAAACTGTTTAGTTGACTGGAATGCAAATATTTGCTAATGAAAAAAAAAAGAATTTTTATTTCTATTTCTTTCTTTATTTCACATTAATAACTTTCTATCCTCATCATTTTCATTAGCATTTTGTCATCATTTTACATTTGAAATGGTGCTTGTGATTTTCATAATTAATAATAATAATAATAATTATTATTATTATTATTATTAATAATAATAATAATCAATCAGGAAGAAAAAAGGAGAGAGAATAAAAGGCCAAGGACAGAAGCAAAGTGAACTAGAGCCCAGGAGACAGGCGGCGAGGGAAGAGGGAACAGGTAACTTGGATGCACTCTGACAACAGACTGTATCTGCCTTTCCCATATATACTAAATTTCTGTAGCTGCTCCAGTGCCTATATGAAGGTAAACAAAAGTGTACAAGAAGCGAGCTATGTTATATATTGGACTGCAATATGATTAGCAAAAATATTCAAACATATAACCTGTAAAACAACATAGGTGTATAATGTATGCGTAATAAAGAATATGCCAAATAAACATGACAGCTTGTTTGTGTTTCCATAATTTTTAAAGGCAGCTATAATGCTTACACTTATCATTCTAAAGTTTTAATGTGACTACTGCAACACTTTATGTGTGTGCATGCATGTTTCATTGTGCATACAGTACATGCAATTTTTGAGTTACCATTGAATCACCAAAAAAGGAGTTTTGGATAAACAATTAACTGTAAGCTAAATTGAAGACCTTAAATTCACTTCTTATTCAACTATATTTAATTGACCTTGACTTTTAGTTTGTTCACCCATCCATGTGCTATAGCTTGTGTTTGTGCTGGATACTGCCTGCTTCTCCAACCTCAGCGCCAAAGCCTGCATGTCTTTCTCTGTTACTCCAAATGATGAGTTCTTATAGCCACACTGAGCTCTGCCTGGAACAAACACGGGCAAATTGACTTTATCCTCTTTTGTAAAGTTCAGGGGTCTGACAGACAGGACAGACACACGCAGATGGGAAAGAATATCTCTGAGCATCTGTATGTCATGGAGTCATGGGGCATCTCGAGGGGCATGTTTAGAGAGTATAGAGCAGGAGGCGGTGGGGGTTAGCGCTGTGTGGACTGGAGCAGACTGAAGGGGGGCAGGTCATTGTGCCTTCAGGCAGGTGGGGGTGGGCTCAGGAGTTAATTGGTAGTTTGGGGTTTGATGGTGAACGTTGGTGACAAGTCTGTGTGGCCAGACCCAGTGAGCCCCTGCTGCATATTCACTGTGTCGCAGGGCATCGCGGCAACTGTCACAGCTCACCAAAGCTGGAGAGATAGAAATAGAGAAAGGGGCAGTAAGGGGAGGAAAGAGAAAGATGGGTGGAAGAAAGAAGTGAAGGAAAGCAACTAGAGTAAAGATAGATTCATCTGTTTCACTCTTTTTCAGCTCAATAAAAACTAAACTCAAAAGAAGTATCTCTACCTCCCCGTAACAGTTTTCCTTCTTTCTGTATGATGTTGAAAGTGTCCAACTAGCTGTGCAGAAAATATGCTGGCATTCGGTTTATTACAAGTATGAATTGTTCACTTGCTTGATGAGAAGGGAGAGATATGACCGCTTCAAAGCCAGCTAGTAAGTGGGAGAGGGGGCCTGAATGAGGCTCCATGCAAGCATGACGCTGGGGTGACTCAGTGAAGCTCTGCTCCTAATTGTGGCCCAGGGAAACTATTGTAGCCGGGGTGCAGGTCACCCCGGGCCCCAGGAAGGTTACACTGGCCCTCTTAAACCTGTTGTTGCCTGGCGCTCACATAAAAATTACACCTCGTAAATATGGACAGCTAGGGAGTGTGTGAGGCAGGACGAGGTCGGTTACTTTTCTGAACCCTGCCCTTTAAACTTGCAGTCACCTTGATCCTGCTGCCGACTGCCTGTTAGGTTGTTCACTCACAGGGAGACAAGCAGCTGTGCACTTACTGGCTTGTGTTTTTGCTTGGTAGTTTTTTGGCACCTCATCTTGCTCTCTAGGTGGACAGCATTGAATCATCTTCGCACCTATCTGCATCCTGGACTTGCTTTGATGTGTTTCTGTATTTAAGGAGAAAAAACCTTCCTTTGACCCTCAGCTGTTATTTTTGTACATAGAAATTCTCTATAACACATGCCCATTAGATATCCATTGTCAGGGCACTATGTTAATCTTTAAATCTGTCTGTCAGTGTTTTTTTCATCTACTGAACAAAAATCTAATTTAGGTTTGAGAAAACTGGAGAAACATACCGTGTCAGGCCATGGTGACATTAAGTATTTAAGCTGTTTTATTGTTTTTATCATAAAAGAAAAAGTGTCTTGTGATGGATCAAATTGATACAAATTATCTGTCTAATAGCTGTTTGTTACAGTTTGTATGGATGCAGACATTTTCATTTTAAAAACTATCATGCCATATCATGGCATTTCATCAAATGGATGTGAAATGAAATAGCCAGACTTCATGTCAAATCACAACATCATCTTCCTCCTCCTCCTCTTCCTCCAATTTTCTTTTCAGCGCACAAAAAGACTGTAAAGGTTTATTATGTATTCTGGTTTGAATCCAGTTCACAGAGCACAAGGAACGTCTTCACATAAATATTCTCTGGTCTCTGTCTGTAAGGCAGTTCTAGCTGTGCCACTTGTGCATGAGGTGTACTATATGTGCATACATGCCTGTTCTACTAAGGCCTCTTTTGTCATTAAGGTGAGTAATGGGGATACAGGCTATAAGAGAGCCCAGGGAAAGGCATCAAAACCTTTGTCTGTCCGATATTGTTTTAGAATGTGTTTATTCAGTTCAAGAGGAGCCTCATTACTCTCTCTCTCTCTTTCTCTCTCCCTCTCTCTCTCCTTTCTCTGCCCATTTTCTCCTTCTTTGGTTTCCCAGGGACCAATGTGGGAACAATAGATGTACAATTAACGTGGGCCAGGCACGGGAGAGCAAGCGTTTGATGTTCCTGTTGAGTGGCCTCCTTGCTGAGGGCAGGAAAGCAATGTTTGGCTGTGTTCAGGCTTTACTGTGTGTTTTCGTTGTTTCTGAGGCATTGGCTCCCAGAATATTAAAATTCAGGCCATAAATAAGCTGATGGCAGCTGCAATATGCCAGAAATAATGTTTGCAAAGCCAAAGCCCTCATTATCTCCCCAAGGCCTAAAGTAGGAAGACAAGGGGTGGTAGAAGAAAGGAAAAATGCTTTTAGCCTCCTTTATGCCCACTTTTTCTCTGCTCCTCTTCACTCTCATTTCCTCATGTGCCACTTGCTCTTCCACTTGGAGGTGGAGTGGGAGGAGTAACACAGATATAGTCATGCTACACCTGACGCCCTAATGATAGCAGCAGCAATTGAAATGCTCTCATGAGAACAAATCCATTTTCCATACACATTTGTACCCCTTCAGGGCCAGCAATCGCATGGACTGTAACCCAGCCTGCATTTGGAAACAGGCAGGGAAACATGCTGGACAATTTGAAAGTCCATGAGAGGATGAACAAATACACTCATTTACACTGACACATATAGCCAATATTGCAGCCCAGTATTCCAAGGAATTACTTCGACATTGGACAATTCCACAACTCCTAATTTACATCCATTGCCAATATTCAGTGCCAATGCAGGATGTAGTGCAGCCTTTATGTAGCCCAGTGGATAGTAAGGCCTTGTTCAGACTAACACTAGCCCTGCATGAAAAAACGCAGCCCTCTCATTCATTTGAACCCCATTGCAGAGGTCTCCGGAAAAACAATGCAGGGTCATTTGGCAAAAAAAGTGAAACCTGGCAAAACTGGTGAGACACAACACAACATAACACAACACAATGTCACATAGACGTGCAAATGCACATTCATAGTGGATTACTTTGTAACATGAACACTGTATGTCTACTGTTCATTTTGTGATCGTCATGATGAAAGATAAAATAGTTACTGCTGTGATAACTTTCCAGAGTTGGAAAATCCTGTCTGTGTTTTCTTAATTTTTTATAACCTTTACTTAACCAGGAAAACCTCATTGAGATTGAAAATGGCCAAGATACATAAAAAGTATTATAAACCATAGTACAATGTTATGGCACTTGGCACCACCTATTTCATTGTCTCATGGCTATCATTAACAACACAGTCACCAACACAGTCCTGTGCGTTGCTTTGATGCATGTCTGACTTTCATGCAAAAGAATACGTGCAAACTAAAAGCTGATATTTAAACCCAGGACCTCTTTAATGTGAAGCAACAGTGGTTTTCATCTAAATGCCCTATCCATCCATCCAACCATCCATTTTCTACCCCTGTGTATCCTTTTCAGGGTCACATTCTTTGACCAAGAGGCAGAATACGCCCTTGACAAGTAGCCAATTTATCATATTCACACCCATGGGCAATTTATGGTTTCCATTTCACATAACCATTGGACTGAAGGCAGAAACCACACCAACACTGGAAGAGCATAGAAAATTCACATTGGTCCAAACTAGCGTGGTCAGTTTTGAACCAATGCAACCTTTTTGCTGTAAGGATAACCTGAGTAACCATCTCTCTGCCTACATGCACCACAATGTACAAAATCTGGCCACCAGATTCAGTACAAATCAGATTTGACAATGTCATTGTCTGCAAAAAAAAATAGTAGATATACAATGTCATACAGAGTAACAGTATTATCCCCAACAAAATGCATAATCAGATTCAAAGCAGATTCAAAATTGAGTGAATGTAATTTCTAGGACAATGAAACAAACTACCTGCTGGCTACCTGTCTTCAATTTCCCTTACCAAACATGTCTCTGCTGGGCTCAGATGTTTGGAGGTTCTCCAGAGACATCATCACAAAAGAGCAAAAAAGAAGGACTCCATCCATTGGAGTGGTACAGCCAAATAAATCCCATGGACATGAGGAGTACAGCCAATTCATCTTAAAATGTGGTCTTGATGAGAAAGGACATTCAATTACATGAACGCATTGTGATTGCACAATGGCCATTCTGGGGAAAATATATTGGTGAACCATGAATTGGTTTCGGTTGGCTGCCCTGGCAACTCGTTAAGTGAGCAACAGCATTTACATGGCGATGGAGGCCAAGTTCATAGGACCTTTTTTGGGATCAAGGGTTTGCAGTGGCCACAAACACATGCTTGTGTGGTTCATTTAGTTTTCAGCTTGGTGAATGATATCAACAATAAGCACTGCCAATTTATTGTCCAGTTTTACCCATAATCACAATTCTTCAATTCTAGGTGTCAGAAATCTGAAGTCATATGTAATGGGTAAGTGTTTGGGTGATAATTTATATCAGTTGAAGTCTAGCAGCTCCTCCCTGATGATGTGTGCCATGGCTTGAGCTGCTGCAACAATGAGAAGATGCTGTTTGGGCCACATAGAAAACACAAAGCCTGTGCATATGTTTGTACTATGGATGTGTGTGTGTGTGTGTGTGTGTGTGTGTGTGTGTGTGTGTGTGTGTGTGTGTGTGTGTGTGTGTGTGTACGTGCTGGGTACGTGCATGTGTGTGTGTGCAGTAATAAGCACACTAATACAGTACACACAAACACAAACTAGTAGCAAAAAAACCTGCATAAACTTGCACATACACAAATCGAGAATCAAATATAATATTGTATACACTTTTGGCCCAGTGGTGGCAGGTGCTTGTTCTAAATGTCAGAGTCTTTGATCACTGGGGTTGCTGATGGAGAGTGGTGAGGGTCAGAGTGTTTTTTTCATAAAAGATGAGGGAAAGAGAAAGACAGCGTGTCACATAAAAGCATGTTGCTTTGTTGGGAAAGCAGATTGGAGGAAGTGTATATTTAAGTGTGAAGTAATAAGGGTGTTGAATCCTCTCCAGGCAAAGCATAAGCAAATGTGAATCCAGCACAGATGCTTACAAACAAATCACATGCTCTCTCACACAAGCACACACTGGGACTAACAGCGGGTAGATTGATTAGGGAAATTTTGGTGACCAACTGAATTAGCAACCCTATCTATACACACATGTTGAAACAATTTGCTCTACTAAATACATTTTGGAAGCAGCACAATTGTTGCCTTGATTCACATATTCAAATTCAGGAACTTCTAAATTCCTATTTACTGCACAGAAGGCACAGCAAGGACATCAGCATGTTTGGTTTGGTGTCCAAAGCACAGAACTTGTTTTCCACTAATTGTTTTAGACTACTAAAAGAGTTGGTTGAAGCAAAAGTTCAATATTTTGGAGGATACACTTATTCACTTTCTGGTGAAAATCAATACCATGCTCATATTTGCTTGTTGAAAAGTAGGCTACAGCCAGCAGCTGGTTAGCTTAGCTTAGCATAAAGACTGGAAACAGGGGGAAACAGCTAGCCTGGCTCTGTACAACGGTAACAAAATCCACCCGCCCTTCTAAAGCTCACATCTTGTTTGTTTAATCCCAAAAATTCACCGTTTTATGGGGGGGGGGGGGTTATGTGCCATATTTCATGGCTTTGAGCAATTGCCAGGCAACCAGTGGAGACTCAAGGAAGTTACTGTGCCCGACCAAGAAATAGTCTGACATGTAACCACTGATGTATGAAGAGAGCTGGATACAGCGCGAATGCTCAGCCTTGCTACCAATTTTTATTCTAGTGGCCACTCGCATATTGCAACAAAAAAATCCCCTGCGTCCCAAAAAGCATTTTCCCCATAGACCAATATTATATAAAGATAAAACTGTTGACAGGACACATCAAACTGCAAATAAAGTCAGTTGTTCGTCTTTGTATTACTGTATGAATTTTGAATCCAGTGAGGTTTTACATTTGTAAAACTTTCCTAGAGCCTAGAAAAGCGATTTTAAATTTGTGACGTCATCCCAATGTAAAATCTATGGGCTGAGCAGGAACTCGTGCTAAGCTAACTCTCTGCCAGAAAACGAATAAGCGTGTTTCCCATCATGTTGAACGGTTCCTTGAAGGTCAGGGAAAGATTGCATCTATCAGCCTTTACTTTTACAGTATTCAACCAAGATCACAATCTGTTTCTAACCTTAGTCAAGTGCTGTGAGTTTCCTAAACAGCATAAAAATAGTAGTGGATATTGAAGGAAAGCAAATAAATACATTGACATTGACTGTTGTCAAAGTACGTTCAGTATGAAAATTTGGTGTTGACACTTTACAGAAACATTCAACATAAACATATCCTTGTTATGTTCATTTAAAAATGAACAGTCTTACAACATATTTTCGTAATATCAGCGTACATTTGCAGAGACAGGGCTTCAAAAATGTCCCAATATGCCAACCAGGGGGGGGGCAAAGAGGAGAGGAATTATAAATATTTTTAAACCCCCCAAAGCCCACATGAGTTCATGAATTGATGTGGAAGGAGTGACATCCTTTTCTTTTTTTTTCTTTTTTTTACATCAGTATTTCAATTTTCTTTTGTTGTGGTCGATCTCTTTAAGTATGTCTAAGACTTTCCATTTGGCTGTCACTTAAGATCTGTCTCTTATCCTCTAAAAACTCATCTAGTCCTTTTGGCAGCTAATGGAAATGGTGTGGAGCTGCTGGCGACTCAGATGGCATTATAGGCAGGGTGGCTTTAGTGTCAGCATGGAGGAATACCTTCAACTGATGGCTTTCAGGACCATATGTAAAGGAGGGGAGGATGGGATATTGAAAAAAAAAAAAAATCTCTAAATGAGGGTCACTTTATGTCACAATGTGGCAAAGATATTCAAGCCTTTGTGTACGCAAACAATGGGATTTGTACACCAAATGCTTGTCAAGTACAAAATAGTTTAGCTGATGTTGTGTGTTTTCTCCTCTTGTAGTAAGAAAGCAGAGATAAAGTAGTTTGATTCTGTACAACAAATAAACTCACAGTACTGAGGAGTGGTGAAATTTATCGGTGGCGCCTAAACAAATTGGCAAGATGGAAAAACTTCAATATATTCTGCATAGGATTTAATGAAACGGATACTACTCATGCAATTGCTGCCAGCTGCAGAACTCCATATGCAGCTGAGAGGGAGAGAGGATAAATCAGAAGTCAAATGCCAATACGCCATCGGCCAAATCTCTCAACCTGATGAAACACAAGAATAATCAGATTTGGAGAAGCTTTTTGGGAGTGGAAGTTCTGGGGGAGTTTGAGTGTTGGGTGATGATATGAGCAGAAAGGACAGAACAAGGAGTGCTTTTTCCTGACTGACAGACAGTCCCAAACAAGGCTGTTCTCCGGGGGTCTCGTCCCCAGACGTGATCGCAGCAGCTTGGAGAAAAAAACACAGAGGAGGGAAAAATGAAGTTCTTTGTCAAGGGCGGAGGATGCGTTGGTTGATTTGTGGGTCAGATAAGGATATAGAAATTTAGAGTTTGAAAGATTAATTAGTCTTGGCAGTTTCGGTAATGTTCTCGTGTGTTTGTATTGTGTAGACAACGTCAACTGAATGTGTGTCTGTATGTGCATATTTATGTTTTTCTTATTGCATTTATTTTTAATGCATACTCATTGTAGGTCATAGTAGTGTACTGTGTCCCCACTTAGTAAAATGCTGATTTAGGTCAGTGGTTAAGGTTAGGTTTAGGCAAGCAGTGGTTATGGTTAGGGTTAAGATTAGGGTTAGGGTTAGGGTTAGGGTTGGGGTAAGTCTCCAGGAAATTATTGTAAGTCTTTGTAAATACCCCAAAAGTGACTTAAGTAAACCTGTGTGTGTGTGTGTGTGTGTGTGTGTGTGTGTGTGTGTGTGTGTGTGTGTGTGCCTGCAAACATGTGTGCACAGTATTTCTCTGTTTATGGTTGTCCGCGGTGACAAACGTGTGTTTCTGTATATGTGCTGCTTGTTGCAGGCGTTTCATCTCTTGGTCCATCACTTAACACAGACAGAACAGCCTGAAAACAACACAGCAACATAGCTGCTTCTCTGTGAAGCCGAACATGAGACACTTCAGCTGTCATTACATTTGCACACAGCTTGGCCCATCTTATCACACACTTGCCATCACTTGGTCTGTCGCTGACTGTTTGCATACATTTTACAATGACATGCATTTATCTGTAAAGACTTAATGAAACGTGAGATTCCTCCTGAATGGAGTATGTAATAGTCAAGGACATGAATCATCCATCACGGGCTGAGCATGTTTAGACAGGAGAGTTTGTTACACTACTCATAATATTCACTGAATTCAATACCACCAGATTTTTTTTGACTGTATAAAAAAATAAAGTTAACATATGCAAATTATCCAAATTATATCTGCTAATTTGCTATACTTAACTAGCAAAACTTTTCCAATTAATACATAAAGCAGTTTTAAAGAGAAAGAAAAACTCTTTTGCCTTGTGATGTCTGTCATAATATGTTCTATTGTTGTTCCTCCTCTGTTTTATTGTATATAAAAGTGTCCAAAATAACTTCCACTCTACCAACATTAGAGTATCATGTGGGAAAAACTGGTTGTTCATTTCCCTCAGCAAGAACAAGACCTCCACCAGCCCAATGTCACCTGCAGTGAAAAATAAAAACACTAAACTATTTTTAAAAAGATCCAATTTTATCCACTTATAATGTTATTAATGATCATTTGATTTTTTAAAAATCTAGTATATGGAAATAGCACCATTAAGCACATATATGTGAAGTATCTGCAAATGTATTTCTTTAGAAAGAAACTGCTCACCAACCCATAAACTGTCAAAATAGTTTTTTCCACTTTTCATTAAAAATAATAATGTTGATCAAGGCATTTTAAATTTGACCTCTGTGAGACACCATACACATTAAACTCTGGACGTTATAGATTTTCTGGGTTAATAATGATTTGTATTCCTGAATGATTTGGTTTTGGTTGCATCTGATCATCTGCTTGTCACACTGTGGCTCCAACTTTGGACCATTGTTGAGAAATATGGAAACTACATTTAAACATCTGCTTTGATTATAAGCATAGTTTTAATACCTTTTGAATTTTTAATTTTTTAAAATGTTTTCTTGGAGTCATCGTGCTTTTTGTTGAAGTTGGAGCTCATGTAATTGTCTGAAACATATATAAGTCCATGTTGCTTATAATTATTTGGTGATTAGCTCTGTTACTAACTAACTGTGACAATGCAAACTGTCCACGCGGTGACAATGTCAAACTCAGAGTAGGCTTTCAGATGATGTCAACGGGCCAGCAGTTTTTGTGACTCTTACTGATCCATACTATTCAGCTTTCTGAATGAGAGAGCAGCAGCATGCAGTAGAAGGGGAGGGCGGGGGCAGCAGGCTACTGCAATGTGGAAAACACCGGTGTATCTGCGAGAAGGGACGTCAATCTACTGGGATGAATTTTTCTGTCTTTCAGCCTCAAGTCGCAGTAGCACGTTGATGTTGTTATATATTTTTTTTGTTGTTCTGATGTGTGTGTGTGTGTGTGTGTGTGTGTGTGTGTGTGTGTGTGTGTGTGTGTGTGTGTGTGTGTGTGTGTCACGCTGCAGAAGCGTCCAGGTAGGCAGCCTGTACACAGATCCGTGTTTCCGCGTGGAGGAGAGGCAGAGCGACAGCAGGCCTGATCCCGATAGAGTAAGATCATTTGAACTAACCCTTTAAAGTTTTGTTGAGACAAGAGGCAGAGGCATGTATGTTTAATTTCATTTTTAAGCTTTGAAAGAAAAAAAATAACCTAATTAATAAGGTGCTGTAGCCTAATATTCAGAAGTGATTGCATGTGATTGCAAAACAGGCCCTTATAGTTAATTATTCCCTAATAATTAAAATTAAATTGTTTAATTATTAATTGCAGTAAATTTATTTATATATTCAGCCTAATTTTGAACTTCACATGTATGTTGTAATGTAGGAGTAAAACCTTTTTTCTTTTTTTAAAAAATTGTTGATATTGCAAATGAACTTTTTTTCAGAAAAGAAATCTAAGAAAAGTAAATGTTTTAAAAAATATCACCTACGTCTCTTAATATATTTTATTTTAAATGTAAATGAAGTTCAGAGTTGGATATAAAGTTCAGTAAGTGTCTTTTTTTAATTTAAGTTAAAAGTATCAGAGAACAATAAAGGCGTTTTCTTAATTATAGTCTAAACAAATGTCAAGTTTTACCATTTTTATTGTATTATTCCGGAAAATATCGTCGTTTTTATTATTATTTTTTGCAGCAATAGAATTGGTTTTATTGTTGTTGATATTATACACAGTATCCTGTCATAATGTGATGGAAAGTGCCGCGTGTCCTGCAGTTCCCTAGCGCCATGCAGTGGCGGGACAGTGTTTCCAGTGCGGTGTGATTGTGGTCGCTGTGCTGGCAGGAGTGATTTATGCACACCGTGAGTATCACTTTTTTTTAAGTCCAGCTATGATTCTTTTTTTCCCCCACTTATAAAATCATTTCATGACTCTAAAAATATGAATCCTCACAATTTTATTTCTACAAAAAGTTTTTGATTTTTCTAAATTGTTGATTTGATTTACAAAATATTGCCTGGAGGAGGGGGAAAAAAATCAGCTATTTTTTATCCTCCGACTTGAAATATATCTTGTCAAAATAAACTTGAGTCAACTTTGATGTCAAGAATCAAACGCGTTTTAGCACAAAATCCGTTGCAGGAGGAAAAGCCTAATAGCTTAATTGGGTCTATCAAGTAAAATTGATACAATAACATCCCCTCACTCTGTTCAAAGAAAACTGTGACACTTTTTTTCTTTTTGGTCTAATGACCCCTGCAATTTTCCTCCACCCGGACTCATTTGCCGGCGAGTGGAGGAAATATTACATGGGACCATTTGAGGAGATGGTTTTTCTTTCTCTTGAAACAGTTTCTTCAGGTCGCTCCTGAGGGGAGTTTGAAAACATGTCGGCCCTAATTAGCGCTTCAGACATCACACACGAGTCCAAGAGTTTTTCAACTGTTTTGGATTTTGACATCTGCAGATTCTTACAAAAATCTCATATTTCAGAACAAAATAAATCCGCTATGAAGAGCGAATAATTATCTGTTGACATTTTCTAACGTTTGTTTTTTTCTTTCACAAGACAGTCTCTTCTTTTATCTATTTCACAATTGGTTTTTTTTCTAAAGCTTATATCGCATAATTATTATTTCTACGTGTTTTATAAAAAATCAAAAATAAATTCTTGTTAAAGTGTCCGCAAAAATCTTAATTTTCCAGCGGTGTATATTTAAATTTCTACTCCCAAACATTTGACTGAATCTTCAATAAAAACGTGTTAGTAATAACATATTTGACGCAGTTGAACGTGAAGGCACCACGGTCTCAGTTAACAGCGATAAGAGGAAAAAATGAAGAAGTCTCATCAAATGAATGTAACCCGATGATTATTTGAAAGAGGAGCAGCGTCGCTCTTTATGTCTGCCTTGTTTAAATGTATTCTTCCTTTCTTTCTTTCTTTCTTTCTTTCTTTCTTTCTTTCTTTCTTTCTTTCTTTCTTTCTTTCTTTCTTTTTGTCTATGAACACTTTTGCACAGTCCAAAATTAAACATATATATATTTAAATATGTATTTAAAAATCTTTACAAAGCAGGTCTTTTATTTTAAAAAATATTTTTTCTACATAATATGGAGCTTTAACATCAATAAATTCTCAGAAAAATGCAATATTTCAATATAACAATGCCAACTCTATCTATGATCCATTAATTCATTAATGAATTAAATCTTGATTTCCAACTTCTGTTCACCCCCATGCAAAATGATAGAAGAAGGAGAAATATGATTATGCGTCATGGCCATTTCAATCACATTACATCAGTGATGATACCAGTATCATAGCAATCATTTACCCCAGTTGCCTATTAATCACCTTCCATTAGTGTCTTTTACCGGGCTTTCAGAGGGGTTCCTGGATCCCAGTCCATGTTTCAGAACAAATGAGTCATCAAGCCAACCGCAAAAACGCAATAACTAACTGCCTTTTGTTCCCGTGTGTCACTCCAGCGTATACTTTTTTTAATTTGGGTTCAGAACACGAACACAAGCATCGATTTAAAATATGTTTTCCCACCATCAGGATTGGACTCGGGACAGTGTCCCATGGGATCCGGAAGGTTGGTGTGGGCAGAGGGAAGGGAAGGAGAGAGGGGAGACTCATGTGCAACACTTTAAAAGAGGAGGGTTCTCAATCTTGGTTTGTCAATGGGCCTGCTGACATGGGGAAACATCTGCTGCGTAGAAATAGAGACTGATGACTCAAATTGTATGGAGTCAGAGGGCCTGCCAGCTTAGATGGGGAATGTAATGGCAGAGAATATGGATATACGGTATCCGTTTGCCCCCCACGCCCCAAAAGGTACGGTCTCAAAACAAACAAAATGTCACTTTTCTTTGTTCATACACTGGTAAAGCAGAGCTGGCACATCAGGGTGTTTGTGTGTTACTTGAAAGCTCTAAAGATAAGCTGGTGTGCTCACCCCCAAGTGGATCAACACATGTCAAAGTGTACCTCACCTTGCGTGCTTACTGGGGCAACCACAACAAAACACATATCAGCAGGGTTGTTTGTTGTCTGTCTCTAATAATCAACCTCTTTGCCATTTGATCTGGCAGCTGAGAAGTCTGTCTCTGTCTACTGCATGTTCCTTGTTGTGTTGGTCCACTTGAGTGAAAATGGAATTTTTAGGGGCACGTTTCACCTCTTGGTTTACTCTGCAACAGCAGCTCGCTGATGCTTTTATGATTAGGACGACTAAATTAGAACCAGAGAAAGCAAACCAGGAGAAAGACTGAAAGGAAAGACTGAAACTGCTCGGGCAGCCAGGCGAGGATCACTTCTGACCGCTACCTTCTCTTATATCGATACGCACAGCCAATAAACCTTTGTTTCAAAAAAGATGAATGTTGTCATTGTTATTGTAATGATAATCACCATATACAGGGCTCATTGCACGGGGAAGCCCACTGTTCCTTGATAGCATGTCAGTTGTTATGATCATCAAGGTATACAGTCACAACATCGGGTCTAAGAATGTTTCATCAAATTTCTCCACCATAATAGTGTTGATTTACATGCAATTGTGAATCCTCCATGTGAATAACAAAAGGGAGCTGAAAAGCGGGGAGAGGGGAACGTGTGCTTATGTTCTCGGTTTCAGTCATGCTAGTAAGCTGATTTATCTTACTATAAGAGGCAGATCTTGAGAATATGCAAGGAGAGAAAGCTAATGGATCATTATTATGTGTTCCTCACTCCCCTATCTTTCTAATGACTGCAGGGCTTCGCGATTCTGGCTTTGATTTGGAGCCCATTCTCTAATGTGACTTGAGTGGACTAGCTGAGCTAAGACACAATTTCCAGGAGATTGCAGAGTAAGTGCCTCTGGCAAGACCTTTTTATTCATATGGCACTTGACTTTCTCTATCTCTCTCTCCTGTTCGGGAGAAAGACAGCAGGAGAGGGGGAGAAAGAGAGTTTTTCTAACGGTTATTGATTGGGTTTAAAAGGAGGAAAATCACTGTGAGATGCAGGTCAAAACACATGTTAAAAGCAAAATCTGTTTGCACTTGTTTTTTCGACGATCCTCTAAAAGAAGAAAGTTTATATTCGTTCTGGTGACTTCATGAATATGTTCTGTTTCTTCACAAAAATCAGAGAAAATATAATGACTCGGTGCTGGTGAGTCCAAATTTTTGAATTCTGATGTTTTTAATGATGCCCTATTGGTGTAAATATAATTATATGTACATCAGAAGAAAAGACTTACATTTACTTCTGTTTTCCTTGAAATTGTTCATGCAAATAAAATAATGTTTCCCAATAGGATAAAACAACAAAAGCATTGATGGATTTCTTTCTCACCTACAGTCTACGTATCACTATGTTGACCTAAATGGCACTGCTTTGTTTGTGTATGTTTGTCCCAAAGACTGTATGTTTTTCAGGAGTTTCCTTTTTCATCAAATGCTTCAGTAAGAAATGAGGTATAATGTCCTTATCACAGTTTTTATGAATATTGTTGTCATAACCGTGAACCCCAACAGCTGTTTATTTGTCTGTCCATATGACGTCTTTGTGTATGCTCGTTTATGTCAGTGTGTCACCTGTGTGTGCCCTAAATGCTTCCCTATGAGAAGAAGTTCAAAGATTATTACAGTAATTCATTAGATAAGTCATAAGTTGATTAAATGATTGGAACGTAGTAAAATCAATGTTGTATTGAACGTATAGTCATAAGTGTATCCTACGGTACAGTAGACAGACACAAATGTATAGTAGCTACATCTGTTGACTAACAACTCTCCCTTGTGGGCATGGAGGACATTGCATGAGTGATGAAAAGGAAATGTCTCCAAATCATGTTCACCTTTTTTTGTTGCTGTTTCTAAGTTTGCAGGTTCTCTCTTCTTCATGGGCTCCATCACAGCTTTTTCCCATTTTAAACCCCACAGTTTTCACTGCCTCACAGTTTAACAGTGCACACTTTAAAACTGATGTGATCCTTCTTCCAGTGTGTATAGTTAAATTCAGAAGAGTCTTTTTACAAAATCAAAACGTGCTAAAATGTATTTGTCTTGTGTCATATCCAAATACAAAAACTGATTAGACATTTCATACTTTTTTTGTAGGTATTACATGAATTACATTACAGTAGCAAAAAAGATCTGTAAAACACTACATGTAGTGCAGTGAAAAGTACTTTTGTATTTTTATTAAATAATCATTAAATACAATAATAAGCTATAACCACACGCAATGTAGTTGAACAATAGGCTGTAGCTGAACAAAACACTGTTGTTGCTAAGCGACACAAACAGGAGTGTATAATTACCAGTGTGAGTGGCAGTTTTCCATCAGCGTATGTAACATATAAATGCGCTGTGATTCAGTCACAGGTGTGCCGTTGTTGGGTGTTTTACAGCTGCTTCAAACATGTCTCAGCCAATCTTGGCCACAGACTGGAGACTCCTCCTAATAATTAGGGGTCAAATAATTAATGAAATAATGAAACAATGAGACTAGAGAGGCTGTGTTTTACATCTCAGAGGCGTTGATAGGCCTCATCAAGATGCCAAGCGGGGGTTGAAGTGTCCAACGGCTTATTGGTTTTAAAAATCAGCCAAAACATTTTTGTACTGAAAAATAAATGACAAACATGTTTTGTCAGGACAAAAAATGTTTTATTATGAATCAAAGATGATATATTATTCTCATGTTTCTTAAATAGTAAGTCTCTATGTAATGATTTTCTTTCAGTGCATTAATATTCGCAAGTCTTATGAGTAACAGGAGTGCTTTGATATGTCAGTGATGTGATGATCAACGATTAACAGCTGTCACAAGCTTATAGCTAAACATTTTTGACTGTCAGCATTCTGACATATGTGGAAAATGAGACTGAGCCAAATCATGTGGCCAAATATGATATAGCCACCCACACACACACACACCAGTCAAATTGTTTCCCTACCATCAAAGAATAGGCTCAGTCTACTGCTCAGTTGATTTTAGTACAGTTATCAATATCTGAAAGAAATGTTCTGTTTGCCATTGAATGATAAAATGATTCAAGGACTTTACAGGGCAGACCTTTGAAACCTCTATCATCAATTAATCAATGACATACTTGATACTTTTCTTGTCATCTTCACTGATGAAACATTTGCTTCCAGTCATACAAACACACACACACACACACACATACATGCCAGTCAGTCACCCTTAAATTATTGCATCAAGCTGTTTACAAAGTATGCAGTGACTTAGTAGATGCTTTTTTGTTCATCACTTACAAGCATTTAATTGTTCAACTTTACTGTTTGAAGCTTCAATTAGTGGAGGTCGATAATTATAACAGTTTTTTTTTTTTTACAATTGCTTAAACATGATTTTGAAAACAGGGCTCATTTTGTCAAAAAACGACACACAATTCACACAACCAAACACACACGCAGCAGAACATCTGAGATGAGATCTTTTGCAAAATGAAACACTTCATTCAAAAGTATACAATAATTCATAAAAACCCAATTTTGTCATGGTATGGCACACACATGGTTCATACGATCTGATTCAGTTTGAACCAGTTACACACTGCTGTGCTCGGTTTAAAACACTTTTATCATTTCTACGTTTTTAATGATATTTTCAGAGATAATGTTAGAGTAAAGTACATGAAAACATTGACCTACCACAACACACAACAGCAGTACTGCACACTGATGAAAATATTTATTTCTCTCCACATTGAAAAATCAGTCAATACATCTATGCATTTCCAAAGGTTGCATTTTGCACTGAAAATCAGAATAAAACATATTCTGAATAGAATATAACACATAAACACAGACAAATTAACATTTGAGGGGACAAAAAAGAAAACATAAATTTAAAAAAAAAACCTTAAGCATCATCTCTTCACCTAGCTTGATCTGGCCATAGCACTAATTCCACATCACAAGCTTGCACAGACCCTGCATCAATTTGGTTGCAGGCCTCCTCCATAGCTTGAATGACGGGCTTCCACCGCCATGCCGGAAAAAAACTCCTCAATAGGGTTAAGGACGGGAGAGCGTGCTGGGAGGTATCGGAGTGCAACTTGTGGATGCTGATGAAACCAGTTTTGGACCAGAGCGGATCGATTGAAAGACACATTGTCGCAGATGACAGTGTATCTCATCTGCTCTAAATATGTGAGTATGTGGGCCATGTTGTAAGGACCGAAGTTGGCATAGCAGTGGAGGACCCCATTTTGTGTGATTGCAGCGCACATTGTGATGTTACCACCATGTTGGTCGAGACATTTAAAATAGCTCTGTGGCCAATGATGTATCTCCCTTTTCTTCTTACTTTTGTCAGGTTAAACTCAGCCTCATTTATGAAGATAAATTCATGTGGGACTGCATCAGCATCCATTTGCAAAACTCTTTGAAGAAAAGACATTGTGTAGTTCAGCATAGGCCTACTATCAATTTACATGTAAAAAGGTTCTTACTTACCTCCATATATTCATGCCGCAGGTCTTTTACTCTCTTAGAATTTCTTTCAAATTACACTCAGTGGAGTTGTTTCATCTGTATGTGATGTGACGTGATGTTTTTTAAGGGTTCAAACCAGTATTGATAGAGAAACCTGATGGATGTTATTGAAAACTGTGAGGTCATTTAGAATATTTGTTTGAATTTTTCTGAAGGCGTATCGTATTATTGGCCAAAACCATGTTTACGAAAGCTCTCTGAGTATATGGGACCCCTTCCTCCTTGTCCTCCTCATCTTTTTTGTCCACGTCCTACAGGTCTACCTCTTCCTCTACCTCTACCTCTACGTCCTCCTATTCCTCTCCCTACCCCTCTTCCTCCGCGGGCTCCTCCTCTCATCCTCCGTCTTCCTCTCCCTCTTACTACAACGTTGCCGTTCATTTCTGTTGAAGACAGGTACACTCACCTTTTGCGTTTTTATAGTGATTACACCTGATCGGTGAGTTTACAATTAAGCACCTAAGTGTCTATACACCTGACGGCCGTGTTTGATCAACTGGTTCATAGGTAGGTACTTTGAAAGGCAGTGCCTTGAAATAAAAGATTTCTGTCTCTAATGTAGATAAGTTTATGTAGTGTTGCAAAACACTGTGTGTAGTGTTTTGCAAAAAATGTGAGGCTGAGAATGTGCTTATAGTTGTGCAGATCTGGGCTGTGGTTTTGCTCTTTGAGTGTCAGGTTTCACTAACTGTGTTATTTTTAATTTTAGCGTGTAAGCAATCGAAAAAAAAAAAAAGTAATGCGACAGTGTGAGACATTCTTTTTTTTCAAGCAGTAGCAGAAAAAAGAAAACTTGCACCAAAAGTTAATCTAGTGGGATTCAGATCAGTAGAATGTGTATAGTAGATGTGTGTGTGTGTGTGTGTGTGTGTGTGTGTGTGTGTGTGTGTGTGTGTGTGTGTGTGTGTGTGTGTGACAATTCAATAATTCAAGCCATTGATAAAGCACATGCAACACAAAGAATTTTTGCAAAATTCCATTTGTCATCCTCGGTTTTTCTTCTGGGTCTTCCTTCCCCACTCAGCCTCCCTGCATTGCCTGTGGCATACAGTCATCAAGGGGATTAATGTCCTTCAAACTTTTATATCCGACATAAATGACAGATTGTTTTCTCTCTGCCGTTTTGATGTGTGCAAGAGAGGGGCGCACGGGGGCTGCTTTGAAGTCCTTGGAGCTTTTATCTTCCTGTATTTACATTGGCTAAAGTGTTAAGTGGAGTTCTCGTTTGGCTTGAAGGATGTAATACCCTGCAATGAGAGATTTACAGGAAGGGAAATTGCAAACTCTATGTGCTCCTTTCTGTGGGCCCCTTCTAACAAAAACTATTTATGCAAATGCAAAGGCTGTGGATGGAAAGCACTCCGAGACGAAATTAGATGTTTTCAAACAGGCTGCCGTGCTGAGTTGGCAGATGTTCTGTCGCTTCAGAAGGGACCCTTTAAACAAAAGCTGTTGATGGCTCTCTGTGTTGAGTGTGAGCTGCGCCAAGAGCTGCATTTCCTTGGAGCCATCTGGAAGATAGCTGAGGATTTGCTTGGCTGGAGCTGGCCTAGCACAGGAGCACTGGGAAAGTGATTGCACTAATTGAAAGGAATGTTTATATTTGTACATTTTCTCTCATCATTAAAATGTAGATGGATAGCGGTACATTTACAGCAAATTTATAATGGGGAGATTTGGGGGGAGGGGGATGCATTTTTATTGCTTTTTGAACTGAAACAAAATGAAAGTTTTAACGTCATTGTATTTATTGCTGGTGGCAAAACTCTATAGGTGACAGAGAGCTCAAAACCTCACTAAATCAAATCAAATCAATCACCTTGTGTAGATCAACAGGTAAGGAGGAGTCTGGATTACCAACCAGGCAAATTGGACAACTGCCCAAGAGCCCCAGAAGCCCAGGTCTGCTCCATATAATTTGGTTCTAGATAATTTGATTAATTGAAAAATCTGTGAGGAATTTGCACCACTGAAGTACAATATCAACTATCTTCCATCTTATGGACTTGGTCCTCAAGAGGGACTCAAAACTGCACTGAAAACTGAGGGCAAGGTAGTTTTAGTGGTATTATTCTATCATAGGAGTATTGTAAAGTGGCAACCAACAATAATTTTCATTGTAAAATAGTGAAAATAGTGAAAAATAGCCATTGTTATTTCCTGAAGCCCAAGATAACATTTTCAAATTACTCGTTTTTTTCTGACCAACAGTCAAAAACCCAAAGATGCTGAGTATACTATCATGAAAAATTGGGAAAACTAGAAGATATTCACATTTGAGAAGCTGGCACCATTGAATCTTGGGTATTTTTGTTTTAAAAAAAAGACTTAATCAATTAATTAATCAACAGAGTGGTTGCCAATTAATTTTCTGTTGATCAATTAATCAATTAAGTATTTGATCATTTCAGCTCTAGTGTACTACCCTTCAAATAATGATCAAATAATGATCTATCTATGAAATCAGTAGGAGTGAACAGACCTGAAAATGTAAATGCACAAGGATGGAGGCTGATTCATGTGCACCACAGCAGGAATTCCTCTAACACAGGAACAAAAATATAAATAAATTGTCATCCCGCAGACCACACTTCTGTTATACAGCAAATAACACATCTGCATAAAATGTGGTCCAGTCTGGGGAAACTTAAAAATTCTATGTCCTTTCCAAATGTAATCACCAACAAAGGATATCAAATTAAATAAATCATGAACCCTTTATAAAAATGTGTGTACAGACACACACTGTGTACAAAACAAAAACAAAAACTGGACTGCAATGGCACAGGCTGTGATGCAAGTGATGCAAACACAAGTGGTAATGTTGATTTCATATCAAAATTATGCCGAATTCTTGTTACACAAGTCAATACCTCCCAAACCAGTCTCTTCAGATGGCTTTCAGACAGGGTGAAACACTAGTTGAAAGTGTTGCCTAATTATGTAGCTGCCCCAATGACCCATTTATCTTGCCAAACCTGGTTACAAAGCCATTTGTAAAGTGGTCTCGTTAGAGGCTCAAACTCATTTCTCTCACATTGGATGGTGATGAGTTGACCTGTACCACCCACAGCTCTTGCAGAGTCCTGAACCCTTGCTGACCTGGCTGGCAAATCAGGGGTCAGGCTCAGATAGGACCTACCACGTTGTCCACCCCCCACATGACCACTGGCTAAAGGCTGCCATGACAGACACCAGACAGACAGCAGGGTATTCAAGGAGTGTGTGTGCATGTCTCTTTCCTTCTCTCTTTAACTTTAGAAAAAGTAGCAGCTATCTGCCACCATCTACAAGGCAGTGTGAGGCTACAGCCCCCAGCTGCCTCCACTTCAGAGGGAGAGGGCATGTCAAAACAGCACATGGCTCTGCCCTGCCACAGTCACGGCTGCAAGTGGAGCACTCTCACGGGTCATCTGGAGTGACAGAATGGCTGCGGCCCTGATCCTTAACGCACCTCTGCTTTGTTTATGGCTGTTTTCTGGCGCCCAGGAGACAGTTTAGGCAGCTAAACTGGCTCCCTGTGGAGTCCAGAGTGATGCAGTTAAACCTCTGTCAGGTTCACAAAATTGTAAATGGTGTAGCCCCAAATTAGGTATTAAACTTCTTTCCGCAGGTCTGAGAGGCTAACAGGCACAACACCAGGTCCAGTGTAGCAAATCTGATGCTGGTAAGGATCAGTAGCCAGATGGGTAAAAGTCCTTTTAGATACTCGGGTGCTCAGGATTGGAATAAGTTCCCTAAAAGCATTAAACAGACTACAAACCCACTCAAAACTAAAACAATACCGATAACCTACCCCTGTAAAGACAGTTGTGTAGGCAGAGTTGTATGTGGCTCATTTAATGGATCTGGGTTTTTTTGTATTAGAAGAGGTGTGTACTTTAGCCTGTTATCAGAATAATACCTGTAAATGCCTAATGTGAATATTTTCTGTATATTGATGTTTTTTGTGCTTTAACATGCTGCTAATGTCGTACTACACTATCTCCACACGCACGTACATGTATACACCTCCTCACACCTCCACAACAACTAACTCCAACGAGGACCACAATGGAAATAAGTCCTGTGACTTTCTTGTGTTATCTTAGATGTTCTTTTAATTGTGCAGGCATATAGTGTTGCAACCATGTAATCTGTCCTTTTCAAATGATTTGTCCAATGAATAAACTAAACTAAACTAAACACCGCAACATTTAAATTACACAAAACATATTAATTGCGTTTTATGAAGTAACTGAAGTATACCTATAATAATAAATACTTGTCACATGAAATAATTTAGCAGTTTTTTCAACTTTTGCAACTGTGAGTCAAGCAGCCATTCGGCCCTCATGTTTTGAATTCAGGTTGTCTTTTTTTGTGTGTCAATTACATCTTCTGTTATTGTAGATTTACTTTTATAATTGTGACTGTGTTACTGTAAATTAAAGTTGTAGGTATCACATGAATATATTGTAGAAGCTGTTCATTTGGGATATTCTAAACAAATCTAAAATACATTTCCATTAAAGGCCAGTATTCAGTTAAAAGATGCAGTATTTTACATATGTGTGTCAACAGCAATAAGCCACATTTTAAGTGTTAAGCTGACCTTTTCGCTCTCCTCAGAGGGCTTTTTTGAACAACCTTGTCATCTCATGTGATGCACTGTTGGCAGACAAGCGAGATAAAATGTCATTGACTTCTAATTGTGTTTGCGCTAATGCTATGTCAGGCCAGACCCCGGC
The DNA here is from genome assembly GCF_910596095.1 of Thunnus maccoyii. Lineage (NCBI taxonomy): Eukaryota > Metazoa > Chordata > Actinopteri > Scombriformes > Scombridae > Thunnus > Thunnus maccoyii. Next base: position 15,767,555 of record NC_056551.1, read on the forward strand.
CTCCTTTGTCCAGTCTGTAGGCCATTTGGCTGCAGCAATGCACTTGGCAAGCCAGATAACATTTGAATGGCCATGGTCTAATAGGCCATCTGTAGAAAACACAGTGCAGTCAATTAAGAGTCCACTTTCTCCAGTTGTGATGGCCATTAGACAGCCCCACTACAACAAGTGACTCTTCAGTGGCTTTTACTCTTCAGCTACCCGCTCCTTTTCATTCACAGTGTCCTCGAGCTGCCCAGTCCGTCAAAGACTGACTTATTGTCTAGTTTTGTCGTCCACTAGGCTTTTTCTAGTTTCTATTGAAATTTTCCACTCAATAATTTTATGTGACCCTGATGGTCAAATAGAACCTCCTTCACTTCCTCTTTTTCTCTCTCTTGTCCTCACATATTTTAACTCCCCCACTACATCACACAAAAGGAGCATAGCTCTTACCTCCCCTCGAGAGGACATCCTTTAGAATGATTACATACACACAATGAACTAATTTAAATGCCCTTAACATTTGTTTGACAAATGCATTTACTATTTTTCATATATAGTCCTTCACAAACCCAACCTCCTCCCCCCAAAGATACAACACACACAAACAAACACACACACACACACACACACACACACACACATACACACATTCACAGGAAGTTGACTCTCCTATATTTAATACTGTTTCTCATTTGGGACTAATTTTAAAATCATGTAACAGCTGAGTCTGACAGCACGCCTGTGAGTCCCTTAAAGGATAGGTTCACATTTTTTCCAAATTTTTTTTCCCCTCATTCTGTGAAAAAATACATTCCAAAGTTTATCTGAAGATAATATGAGGCTTCAGCAGTTTGAGTTAGTCAAATCAAGAGAGTATGTTTTTGTCTTTGTAGAACAAAATCCGCCCTTTGTATTTCCACAGTGTGTCTGTGCTGAGATACAGAGGGGATTCTGTATTAAAAAGGCTGTAACTTTGGGAGATATCTAGTTAATTTGTTTAACTCAGATGAATGAAGTCTAATATTAACTTCAGATAAACTTTCATTAAGTCTCTTAATGGCCAGTGTGAACAGGAGGAATGATTACAGCGAGCAAAAAGACATTTTAATGTAGCTATGTGGACTTCACTATTATTTTAAGACAGGCTTAAAAAGTTGTGAAACCGTCCTTTAAATCAAACATGCCACTGTGACATGAAATTTCCAGGAGAACTTCAGTCCTGATGTTGGCTTCATTGGGAGCAAATACAGTATTAGACTAATGTGGCACTCCTTGTTTTGTGGCTTGGTGCCATTTCCTCACCCAGTTAGTTTTTTTTTAACACTGACTCATGCCAGCTGACAAGATAAGTGCAGGGTAGTTTAATCTAGAAGAATGCATCGTATTTTACGCAATTATCATATGTTTTGAATAAAATAATAACATGAAAGTCAACCAGTAGTTTGCCTCTGAAATGTAGAAGTATGAAGTAACATAAAATGGAAATACTAAAGTACCTAGAATTGTACATAAAGAGCAATACTTTGCAAAACATTTCACTACTGACTACCAAAATAAACTTTGACCAAAATTAAAAAGGAATATAACACAGTCTGTATTAAAAGAGAACACCGAACACAACATCATTTTCAAGAGTTTTAATAATTTACTAAAAAATAGTGTAAAAGTAACAGATATCTCCCACTAATGTGGATCTGTTTGATATTCAAAGTGATGACAGATGTAACAAATTTTTGCAAACTTGCCTTCATCTGTACATTTGTGTACACTTTACTTGGCAATTTAACCTCTTGGCTGGAATTAAATGAGTTTTGCACTGTATACTGTATATCAAAAAAGCTCACAGCAAAAAAATACTTTGATATGAATCACTTGAAAGTAAACCAACCAGCATGAAATGTACAGCTTTAAGAAATTCCAAAAACACAGCTGAAAAGTGTATATACAAGCATGCTAGGAATCTAACAAATAGCAGACTGAGGGAAGCGACGGGCCTTTCTAATGGTTTGCTTGACATCATTTAGGAGAGCCAATGAAATAAAGCATCATTCTTAAATATTTAATAACCTTGCAATGTTCAAATACCATGATCTTCTATTGCCTATTTCAAGTTTTTTAACAGAAGAGGAACATTTTATAAATATACAGTATACTGTATCTCCTGCATCAATTAGTTTAATTTAAACTCATTAAATAAAAAAGGCAAAATGTTCAGTATCTGTAGAAAATAAAAAAGAACAACTAAAATGCATTTTCTTTGATAAATGTTCATACTGTGTCCACTTCTAAAGAGATGGTTGTGCCCATCACCCTTATCATTAAGTGCCTGCATGGAAGAGGTAATATATATTTATGTATATACATATATATATCAAATTCTATGACATGATACAATTTGTATAAATATGGCATCTTTACAGTTGCATTAAAATGACAAATTTTATTTCAGATCCCGAGACTATTAACAGTCAATTGGGGAAAAAAAGGCCTTGTTTAAGTTTCTCATTTTCTTGTTTTAAATATTAAAAATAAGTCTCAATTCTTTGCAAATGTATGTCTTACATTATAAACAACACATCTGTCTTAACTGGTCAAATATTTTCCATCGTGTTCATATCTACAACACTTTGGAAGATGAGGAAAAAAAGTGCCATTATCAAATGCTCCCCCCTTTGGAGTAGATGAGGACGTTTGCCCCATTCAGAGTAAAGGTACAAGTTTCATTAACCAACCACAAGTCCCAAGAAGCTCAACAGTGCAGTTCTATACAAAAATGTAAAAACACCACTAATGTAATAATGCCATGTGTTTGTGGTGGCATGCCATTCTGCTGGTTGTATAATATGGAGTTATGTGGCCCTGCACGGATGTCCCTTTCTGCTTCTCTGTAAATGTCATCCACAGATGCTTCAAATGCCAGTAAGATGCCACCCATGTGGCATTTAATACTATTTTGATCAGGAGAAAGTTAATATTGTGATATGTCAGTAAAATGGGCATAGTTGGATAGATCCATCTGTTTTCTCCATCAGAAAGCACCATAACTGGCACAGAACCAGTCCTGTACTGGGTTTGCACGGGCTCGTGGTTAACCGAAGTTTTCATTCAGAGCAATTCACTCTTCTTGTTCATTACATTCCAGGCATGGGAGAGTCTGATTTGCCCTGTCCTTTTATTTGGCCATTAAATCAACGGTCTATTGATTTAAAGTCTATCCAAAACAAGAGAAGAGCTCTGGTGCTCTCTGGTGCCCAGAAGGAGGAAGCGTAGGCACAGAGGAAATGAAGGTATAACGTCAGTCCTCTAGAGTCCAAAAAGCTAAAGCATGTTCAGGATGGCGTTGTACATTTGGATCAGTACAGCCAAGTGGACGGGCAAGCAGGACTGGCGGTCTTGGGTGGAAGGTGTACATGTCAGCCAGGAGAGGGCGTTGTACTGCTCCAATACAAACCTGTAAAAAAATATAATTTTAGTCTTTTAGAGCTTTTAAAGATATTTGAAATAATCTATATTTTGTGTGTGCCAAAATCCATTTTTCACTTTCAATATTAATTCAGCTGAGTCACTCATTTTAATTAGTATTTGTTGAAAATTAATCACAATTATATAACATGTAATTACACTTAAAAAATGTTTTTTTTTTCACAATTTCTTAATGAGTTATTTATTGTTAATCATGACAATGATTAATAATCAACCATAAATATAAGTTTTATTACTGTTATCGGAAACAACTCTTGTTATCTCTTATCAGTTATGATACATGTGTAAATACTGCTGATAATTTTTACTGATAAACAAGTAACATTAACACACACGTGTCCTTAGAAACCATGCAATATTTATTTAAAAAAAAAATGTTTTAAATACGTAGATCTCTGTGAACTACTTAAGTAAAACCATTGGCCACAGACTATGACTAGACGGCTTCAGGAGTTTAGACTCGTGTTGTGTACTTACCTGAGCACATCAGAGGTGGTCTTTGAGTCTAAGGGGTGAGGGGTCCTCTTGGTCTTGTCTGACACTAGCTCATCTGACTGGGCTATGGAGATGTGGTGGTGGAGAGAGGCCTGAAGTGAAGAAGCAAAGGGCACAATGTTTACACATGCTTGGCTTTAGTGAGCAGCTGTATCCCTCTTTAATGTTTAATCACACAATTAAAGCATTTCTGCATGAATTCTTGATCTAATCAGTAAATCAGCATGTCTTTTCATCTCTGTGCTTTTCTCTCCCTCTTGCTCAAATCAAATGAGTTTTACTGGCTTTTCCTCTCACAGAAACACACATACGAACACATGCAGTGCTTTGAGTACCTTGAGGAAAAGTGGACACTGGCTCTCAGCCTGTGGGCAGGAAGCCCAGAACCAGTGAGGAAGTCCATTCGCTTGTGCGGTGGAGACGTAGTAGCCCAGAGCCAGTGGCTGCTGCTTTAGCTCCTCTGGTGGATTGTCCCTGGACAGCAAGCGCTCTCCCTGGCTCTATACACACACAGGAGAAGGCCAGCAATTAATTACCACATTCAATGTGATCCTAACAAATCCCGGGCCATGGCCTACATTATTTATTCATCAATCTACATCCTACACTGCACTGCACTGTCGCAGTTAAACAAGAACAATTCAGTTGAAGAACCAGCTGGCAGGCAGGTATGTAAAAAAAATTAAATTAAACTGGTTCAAAAAGTTAATATTATCGTATATTTATGTAAAATTGAAAGACATCCCCTGCAGATTAAGTTCAGAAATTGCTGCACCATACCTGCTTATTATTTGGTTTTGAGTTGGTGTGCTTGAACCCAGAATTAATTTATGTCAAGTCAGATATTTCTAGGTTATAGTATGCAAACCTAGATCTAGATATGTAGCATAGTATAGTACAGTTTAGTTTTAAGGTTATACATACAGCTTTAATAAGAAAAATACTGTTTTTAACCAACAAACTCTCCTTTTGTGTTTTGTAATGAGTCAAGATTTCCTGGTAAAAAAAAGACTGTTTTTTGCAAAAAAAAAACCAAAACCATAAATTTGCTTTCGTTCCCTCCAGGGAAAAGTGTAGCAATGATACACACAACACACACAGCTGATGTACACATGTGTAAAGGTCACAGCTACACTTTCCCACAGTTTGTCTGTACTACATGAAATGTGCTTTAACACGGCACAGGTTGTCAACACGCCTCTTCTCTCGTGCCTTCAAGACAAATTCCTCTGCTTCTGTTATACTTGGCAAAAATCTCTGAACTGATTGTTGTTTGATAATAGGATGTGTTGAGTGTCAATCAAGACTGCAGAGAAGTGGCCCCAATGCAAAAGGTCAAAATCAAATCTGAACCTGAAGAGGTATGCATTTCAGTTCCATCAAAACACCCCTTTAGTGCACAGAATTGTCCATAAGTCTTTAGTTATTTCAACACTGCCCAGCTTGATTAAATAGACAGATCAAAAAATCCAAACAAAATTATTCTAACAACCAGGTCAGATCTCTCTTCCTTCCTCTGCAGAGTGAAAGCAGCTCAATTTCCTTCTTTGAAAACAATGATTAAGTAGTAATGTTTTTTTCACATGTAGGGGCGTGAGGGCATGTAATTGTTTTCCTTTGTAAGAGGGTGTCATTTGCTACAGCTGTGAGTCACTGTAGGTGGATTTCTTTCAGAAGAAACAAAACACCAGCACTCACAGAACTATAGTCTTCTGATTTATTCTGAACAAAAACGAACACTAGAAGCCATCATCAGTGTCATTTCTTCCTACTGGTGTCTGACTCACCCTGGTGTGCTGGAAATGTGATCCCATTCCCATCCCGGACGGAGAGCCAGGCGAGGGCACAGGAGAGGTGTTCGGGGGAGAGTGGAGGTTCCCTGTGATCAGCATCATGTCATGGCCAATGTCATTTTCCAGTTCATCAGCAAAGGGCAGGTCAAACATGTCATCTGAGGGATGAAACAGAAAGAAAACAAAGTTCTGAATGTCAGCACAGAATTTAAACTTTTATAATCAATGACACCTCCAGTTTGGGGTCATTTATCACTGATAAATTCATCATTGATATTACTACAAAGGGGCACGTTTTTACTAAAAAGGCACAATGTGGTCAAGATCTGGAAGTTAATCATTTTATGCACAAGCCACGTGTGACTGTGTGTTTTAGGACAAAGATGCCACCTTTTGGTGCAAAAAAGCCAGTGAATAAAGTGTGCACAAAACTAGAGTAGCCCTCTGCCTTAATTTGTAACTTATTTCAATATATCTACAACATTTTGAAATGAGAGTTTAGTTTTACCCATGTCTCAAGACATAATCTTGTTGCTCTAGTATAACTGTTATGCTGCAAAAACTAATGGTTACCGTTGTTGTCCTCAGTAGGGTAGGAGCTCGGTGCCAACTGGGTGGTGGCAGAAGTTGGGAAGACTAGGATGTGTGTACAGGAAGCATCCTGAGGTGTGTTCAGCTGCGAGGTCTGCAAGTTCAGGGCGGTGCTGCGGCCAAACACTGACCCCATGGTCACTGCATCTAAGTACAAACATTCAACAATACAGCGAAGGTGAAGTGTCTATTTAAACATTAGTTTAAATTAGCTTTAAAATAGAAATGGTCCACATACTGTATATGTATAATAGCATAATTTATGTGATTATACATGTGTATTCATAATTACTGTATCACTATTTTTTAAGTTAATTTACACTTTTTCTTATCTGCCAAATCATATTTTGTACCTAATCTGTGTCTAAACTAAACTAAACTAAACTTAACTAAACTAAACTAAACTAAACATCCCCACTGTTGTAACTGTTTGACAGATGAATTAGACAGGCTACTAACCAGGCATGATCACCAAGGAGCCCTGCGGCTCCATGGCTACCAGGCAGGCGCTGAGAATAGTGGGGGAGTCAGCAGCTGAGATCCCACACATACGACAAGCCTCCCTCAGCTGGCGCCCTATTGAGTGGAGAGAGTGCTCCCCAAGGAGCGAGCTCCAGTCTAGTTGAGAGAGAGGATGGGAGGTGCATGTGTGAGAGGGAGAAGAAGATCAAAGCCGAGAGGGATGGAGACATGAAAGGTGTTTTAGTGAATCATACAAGAGGGTGCTAAACAAAATTACAGGAATCCCAGCATCCATTTGAGCAGACAGACTTATAAGGTGTAAAGGACAACAGACAAACACAGTCCTTTGTACAGATTTTTCCAAATGAATGGGGGGACTGAGTTTGCGTTGAGATGTAAGACATATCTTTGTTAGTGTGGAGACTTCACACTTACTCTAATTTATACCTTGCAGTATATCGGGGAAATTAAGTGATAATGATCATAAAGTAAAGCTTTATCCATTAGAAGGTAAGAAAAAAATATCTTGCAACAAATAGTATTGTATATTTCCTATGAACATGACTCCTAAGTTTTATTCACCAAGACAAGCTGAGTTACTCACCTTTTAGCTCTCCATGCCCCAGTCTGCCTAATCGACCAATCACAATCCTCCATGGCAGTGAGGTCATCTGGATGATGCCAATACACCACTCCCACAGCTTCTGTAGCCCCATCTTCCTGGCTGACACCTTCGGACGCCGTGCTCTGAAGTGAAAAAATAATGAAATACTTAAAGATGCATGAACATAATAAACGAAGAACAATTAAGAGAATTAAGTACATAAACAACTTTTCCACACCTGTTGGGTACATCAATGTTGATAATGCAGGTCTCCAAGAGCTCTCCTTGTTGGTCAGTACAGGACACCAGGATCCAGCGCTGGTCATGTGATAGGCAGTATCCAACAAAGAGCACATTGTATTTGGGAGGGATCTCTGCCCATATCTCTCCTGGTTCTGGCTGCTTGGGACGGGTTGGACCAAGGACAAATGGGGGACAGTACAGCTGCAGTGGGCTGGGATGCTGGAGGAGGAAATTCAAAGGCATCAGCAAGTATATTACAATGATTTTCAGTGTATGTGAATAAAAGAATATGATTGTGTACATCTAAATACATAATTTCAAGAATTTCCATGCCTACCTCTGGACTCTTAAGCACAGAATTGACAGTGGACACTGGTCCAAAGCCGGTCAGGGACTTGATGTGTGTTTGCTGGGGCATCAGACGTCTGCATTGGGAGTAACAGGAGAAAGCCAGGGAGCGCAGGTGTTGAAGGTACAAATGGCTCTCCCCACTAGCAGGCTGGAGAAGGTACTGGCACGGCACCACCTAAAAGGAATGGAAGGAAAAGATGATGATCACAAGAGCAATGCAATGGTTCAGGCAAGTCTACTGTAATGCAACACAGATGAATTTTTGTTCAATCCTGCCCAGAATAAATCAAAGAATCTTCTTACCTGTAGCATCAGTGCAGGTCTCATGGTCTCAGGCAAAGTCTGTAGCATCTCTGTGTAGCAGCGAAGAAGCCCTAGTAGCCAAATGCTTCCTGCCTCTACATCGTCAGCCTCTTCTTCCTCTCCCCCTTCATTTCTTGTTCCACTTGAGCTGAGAAAAGCATCCACTATGTAAATGACAATAGCTGGTGGGTTGGTGTGGCTGTCCATTGACTCAGCCACAGTGGGGATGCCGATTCTGGATTGCTCTGCAGTGCTGAAAGAGAACAAGAGAAAAGTTGCTCTGTAATTGTACTTGTTCAAATGTGTGGAATGAAATTTGTGATGAGGTAATTCTTCAGTAATTTGTGTCTTACAGTTCAGGGTTTTCTGCTGGTGTGTTGGCTGGCGGTGTGGCACTAGAAGGCCCTTTAGACTCGCTGGTTCCTCCGTGAGTTGTCTCCCCTATTTGGCCTGAGGTTGCTCCAGTTGGGGTCGAAGCGTTTGCTGAACTGAGAGTCCCCGGTGCTGGTTCTGCATCAGTGGCCCAAGCTTGAGGCTGCCCAGCAGAGGCAGACTGGGTTGAGGATGTGGGGTTTATGGGAGGCTGGACTTTGGGAGGCAACAGAAGACTGCTGTCCAAAGGCAGGCCTGATAGCTGGGGACCTGCAAGAGAGATTATTGTACTTACAAATTATCCTAACCTGACACGCCAGATGGTTTGTTACAAGGAACCATCTGAGAAGTTGGCCATAGAAACTGTTTGGAAAAGGGCAGGCACTTGCAAAAAATACTTGGCCGGTGATTGGATGAACCATCTGTCTATCAGCGTCTTAACTTGCGAGGCAGCTGTATTCGTGACACTTGGTCCGAATCACCAGTGGTTCAGATACAAGCACATAAAATGAAGCCTGACAAGATGAATTCTCACATGATCTCCTGATGTTGTGATCTTGCGAATCCAGCTGCCTCGCAAGGTAAAAATAATCCATGAAGGATAATACATTCAGCAGTAACTGACATGGCCATACATATAATAAAAATGCAATTATTCTCACCTAGCTGCTGCTTGCAGGCATAAGCGTAAAGTTTAAGTTTTCTGAGGTTGTCGGTGTGTTGCTGTCCAGCCCAGGGTCCAGTCAACCACTGGTCCACGTCCAACTCCTCCAGCTTTTCTGGCTCCACCTCCTCCCCCACACGCACAATGCCATCCCTGGACACTTTGGCCAGAGGACGGTGCTTCCCAAGGCGGCACGTCTGTAAATGGGGTCATTCTCTCATTAGAAACACTTATGACATTAAATATTCACAATCTAGGCACAGTTTTAGTGTAATGTGATCCAAATATGCGATGAAATTCTACCAAGTTTCTGATTCAGAATCAAATCTCCTACCTCGTAAACAGCGCTGAGCTCCTGGAAGAATGCCCGGGCTGCAGCCAGCAGAGAAGGGCTATTGGGACACAGCACCAAATATGCCACATCCCTCTGCCCACCATAAGGCTCCAGCAGCAACTTCTCCCAGAAAGGCAATGCCAAAGGGGACAACGCTAAGAAGTCACGCTCCCGGTCATAACCGAGTAAAACTGTAGGGATGGGCAAGGGCTCTGGTGACTCCTCCGAACCTTAGACAAAAGCAAATTGTGAGCTTTTTAGTTGGCTACAGTCTAATGCCACTTTCTCTGTGCACTCCACACCATCACTTCAGACATTTAAAGTACTACAAATAACATAAAAAATTGAGACAGGTAAAAACGGGAGGAATGTCTTGGCTAACCATAGGAGCCCCTTCCAGCCATCTTATGGAACTGCTGCCAGGTGAGTGGACCCTGAACATGCTGGATGTTTTCCCAGGTCCGCCCTGTTCTCTTCTTCTGGATGGCATCCTGTAGGAAAGGCTGCAGCGAAAGCAGCATACGAACCATATCTTGGGACGACAACATGCTCATGTCCACCACTGTAGAGATAAGCAGACAACCACACACACAAGAAGGATACATGAGCATAAATAAACAAACATAATACACATCAATATACAATTTAGATCACATAAATGAAGTTGTGCAGGTGTAAAAATAATATTTCCACCAAAGTCTTTCTGACCTGTGAAGTAGAACTTAATTTATGAGAGTTTATCACATACTGTGTGCTATCCAAAGGATGCGCTGCATTTCATATCATTTAAATCCTTTATTTAGCAGCCAAATCATGCTTCTTACCATTAGTATGAGGCCAGGAGTGAAGAGCTGTACTTCTGACAACAGCTGGATCTACTTTCCCTCCTGTGGGATTATCCACATACTGCAGCCCTTGTTCCAGAGCATTGTAACACTCCACACAGGCATCGCTCCCATCTGCCCACTGCTTTTCAGACATCCAGCTTTGGAGCAGTGCCCCCTTGCGGCCATGGCAGGAACAGCTTATAGGGAGATGCAGTGATGCCAAGGAAGAAATGGGCTGGGAGCACTGTTCCTGTAGGAGGATCATGACTGACGGAGAGGCAGGAGCTGCGTCCTGGGGCCGCTTGGCTCTTGGGTCTCCCATAGTCGGGTCCCGCCGGCAAAGAGCCAGCCTCCTCTCAGCCGCCCGTCCCACCTCAGAGGAGCGACCATAAATATCCAGCTCGTCTTCAAGGAAGAGGCCTGTACCGTGGGCCAAACGCCTGTTCACAATGGCACTGAAGCCACACATACAGCGGTATTGATCCTCACAGGTGGAATCAGGGATGTACACCCCCACATCTGCTCCTTTGACATTCATATTGCAGGCACAGATACAGCAGCTGTCAAAGTTGCGATCCTTGAAAACATTGAGGACGGAGTCTGAGAGCAGGAGGATAGCATACAGGCTGTGGGCCTCAGGTAAGGAGGGTCCTGGCCGAGCTAGGGGTTCTACTGAGCTAAGAGGCAGGCTGGTGGAGGGGGTGGAGACTGGTGAGCTAAGCTCAGTACCATCCTGCTTCACTGAACCTTGCCCAGAGCTTGCAGTGTTAATACCCCTTGGTGTACGCGGAGTGCGTGGAGTGGGCACAGAGAAACGAGGAGTGGCAGGAGAGGGGAGGATGCCAACAGTGGTGCTCACAGAAGCAGTGGTGGCACTCATCTGGCCATACTCCTGGTCCGTGAGGGTGTTGACACTGGGGACGTTTCTGGAAAACACACATATTGGAGGAAACAAAAACAAATAGTGAGATTACTCTGTCTGGGCAGCAGCTCTTTATGGTCATGCTGCTCCTTAAACACAAACAGAGCACAATCCTTTGAACTAACACTACCATCCTTAGAGCACTGCACTCTTTCTAGTGAGGTCTAAAAGTCAACCTCACACTTCAGAAACACCAGCACAACATTTTAAAAATCTTAAATAAAAGCTTTGAAATAAAGACATGATTAAACTTCATTAACATCAAAGATCTATTGGTCACAAATGCTTGTCATAGCTGACTACTCACGTGTATCCATCCCTGATGAAAGTGGTGTTCTGAGGATGCATGACCGTGGGGAAATGCTCCATTTTGGGCATGAGAGCCCAGGATGGACGGTAGAAGCATTGCTCAGGAATCTTGAGTGGTGGTAGACTCTGGCTAGGTAGGCAGGAAAGTGGAGCAAACATGGAAGAGCCTATCTGTGGCTGGACAGAGAGTAGTTTTAGTTAGTAACAAAGAGACACATTTTATTGTACTGAGTGGAAATAATCAGGTAGGAGTCCATAATAATTCTTGAGATTATGTTTCATATATGTATCTTGTAAGTGTGCCTGACAAGAATGAAGGTACAGAGGTACAGAGTAAACCATGTCGAATTTAATAAAGAATTATTGGGGATAACCTAGAGAGAGGTTAGAGAGGAGGCAATATTATTGGGTCTATCTCCCAGTGCCAGTTAGTTAGTTGGTTGGTTAGTTGTTAAACTATTCCAAAGTATTTTGGACTGTCTTGTTAAAGATTTTGTGAGTTATTGAATGAGGACATTGTCCTCCATTTCCTGAACTCAGTTTTTAGAAATGGTTCCTTTCTCCCAGACACATTGTAATCCAATGGAAGGCCTTTTCTACATTATTGAGCTGTGGTGGAGGTAGTGGTACTGAACACAAGAAAGTTATTAGTAGAGGTTACTTAAAAAGTTACTTTGTGGTCAATTTATGTGTGCTTGAAGTTAAGGAGACTAATTACCATTACCATTACACCACCAGCAGCCACTGACACAAAGCGTGATCCAATGGATTTAATGCCATATTTTATAATATTTTATTTTATTTTTATCAAAATACCATAAAAAAAATCAAGATCTGCTCGACTAGGCAACATTTATAGTTTATTAAAGTTGTTGTGATCATGTGCCCACTGCAGCCTTCTTATTGTTAGCAAATCACATTGAATTCTGTGATTCCTGTTAGCTTCAAAAAGTCTGGCTAACCATCTCTGATATGTTTCATTTACAACATGATCATCCCCAAATGAATTAGCACTGAATAGATGTTTATTATTTACCACATCATATTCAGAGGCAGCAGCACAATACAATGAAAATCTATTACATCTGGAGCCAGCACTCGGTTGTCATCAAGTCACTTCAGATCCCATCTATTCTAATGTTAAATTGAACCTTTCAATCCTGTTTGCATGTTTTACATGTTGAGTTGCACTGACGATACTTGTTGTTTGAAGGAGCTGGGTGTTTGTGTTAATGAACAGATGCACCAAAAAGTGGCCACTAAGTGCATTCTGCTATAATTAGCATTTCCCAGCGCACGATGCCCGCAGTCAGTGCAGATGTCTGACTCACAACACAGAGATAGTTAATTAGTGAGCTACAGGTATTACTGAAACAATTCCAACATGATATGTAAGCCTGACCAGCTGCTGAGTAGCTGGCTGCCAGTTAGTCAACATTTCCTTATATTAACTTCCCCTTGATGCCAGAATTTGAAGTGGATTTCAGTGATTTATTAAAGTCATTAAAGAGTCCAAGTCACCCTATTCACATACTTAGATGAATATTTTTCACTTCACACTTACACTGCTTACAAATACACTGCTGTATTTGCTGTTAATCAGGTACCAATTCAGAATGTCTATTGACCTTCTTTGACAACAAAGCCATGTTTCTCCTCACCTTGAAATCCTCCTGCCTGGGACTGATCATGTCCTCTTCCATCTCCATCCTGTATTCAGTAAGCTGGGCGGAGGCTAAAGGCGGAAGGTGGTCAGCTGCTCCGCTGGGTGCAGGGGGCTCTTGGCTTGGGGTGTCACGATACGTCATGATGGGAGAGAAGGCTGGATGCTGCTCTAGAGAAGGTGGGGTGGGGAACATCCGCTGGAGGTCTGCTACTGCTGAAAGGAGACAGAAATGGTGAAAGAGACAGAGAGAGGAAGAGGAGAAGGAGAGACAAAACATTTTAGTTTAAGGAAATTATAATTGCAACAACCCCAAAAAAGTATAAATGCAGCAATAACTATACATGAAAGCAGTAGATAGATATTAATGTATTTCATTGAGATTTTAAAACTAAATATTCATCAAAGTGACTCACTTGATGGATAAGGTACTGCAACTCTCCCTTCCTTCCCCAGAGGGCGATCTTCTGTCGATACTGGTAGCTTGGTTGAGTGCTGGTTGGGGTAAACAGTCTACAAATTATTACACATAAGATTAGAGGATCAGTTTTATTAATTACAATATTTTGTGCTTCTGAATATTGAAGCATACATCATACTGAATGATGGGAGAATTATACTAAGAGCTGATATTAGTGCCTCTAGTGTTTCCACAAAATGTTTTAGTGGAAAAATTGTTGCTTTTCCCACAGGCTAATTATTTTTACTAGAAATTCAATTATAGAATAGACAGGGGATACAGTACATCTTGCATGTGATATGTTTGGTAAAATAAAAATGAAATATATAAACCATGATGCCTCACCCCTAGCTCCTCCTCATCTTCATCAAATATGTTGTCCAGATCAGAGATGTTGACTACCAGGTCTTTTTCTCTGGTCAGAGAAGGATTGGCTTTGGCAGCTCCGTCATCCTGACTTGATTCATCTAAAACACACAAACAACTTTAGGCCAATGGCTCAAAAACTAATATATACTGTATGATGTATACTGTATACTGTAGAGTATGCATATGATGTTGAAGGTGAAGGCTATGTCCCACCTGATTTTGGAGCGGAGTTAAAAATGGACATGGCGTCTTTCCCATCAGGCAGTGCGCCATTACTGGTGATTTCCTCTCCCTGGTGGATGGATTAGAATAAAATAAGAATATTCATAGTTTAATTCCAGATTAATTTTGCAAAATAAAAAGTGAAAAGCTCCCGTTTTTAAAGAAAGATTATGTGAATAATGTGTCACATGCTGTTAGTGTTAGCGCATAAGCTTAGTGATGAAAAAAGCCTTTTGTGCACAAAATGTTCCTTATGGAACCAAGTGTCACTTTTTGTGCCATGGAATGGATTTCATGCCACAAAATTATGAATCATTTCACCATTTGGTGTTGAGCATGTAGTGTATAATGGGTTTCTAGAGCTTATTTAGAGCTCGCTGAAAACAGCTGCCTGTTGATGAGAGTGATGAGAGTGAATGAATAAGAACTGCCAGAAACCAAAACAATGAGAAAGACACCATAAAACTTAATAGAGTGGAGAGAAACTGCAGAGTCGAGTGATAATTCTCTGCAGGTTCATCACAATGAGCAACCCCCTCACAAAGAAGTAGTCATGTGATACATTGTTGTTATAAAAATATTGATTCTAGCCATTAAGTTTTTCTGAATCTTTACTATTACTGCATTGTGTTTTAAACTGTGTGTGTACCTTGGCCTTCTTGCTGGGTTCTCGCCCTTGACTCTTTAATCTCTTGGAAGTGGAGAAAGTGTACTCAATGTCTCCTTCCTTAAAGTCGTAGGGATCATCCCCAGGCTCCCGCAGTGCCTCCACAACTGGCTGCTGGAACAAACCCAAAGTTTGGACGTGGTCCCTCACCCTCTCCTCGGAGATTTTAAATCTCTTGTGAGTCTGTGTGTATAGTCTGGAGGAGACGAAGAGACAAATGCAATCAATTAATGTGCAGTGGTGGTAGCGTTTAATCCTTCTTTTGTGTCCTCATATCGCATATCTAATCTCATATCTCTAGGATAACCCACATGCTTTCATTGGATGTGTCACAGTGTAGCTCCAGCACTACCTGACAAACATAATAAATACCCCCAAATCCCCCACACTGTTGATGTTTTATGTCTACTATGATTCTGGCCTAGGCAGCACTGTGTCAAATATTTGCAGAAGCCTTATAATCTGCCTTTACTCTATGCAATCACCCTCCTCACTGCACCTAACATTGCTGCTATTGTGTATCTCCCCTACCTCTTTAGCGGAGTTCCCTCAGTGGCTGTGTCCACCTTCACTTCCTCTAATTTATCAATGGGGAGTTCTGCAGGTCTGCAGTCAGTCTTATCAGACCTGGGAGTTCTGAAGCCTCTCCACCAGCCAGCCCCGTTCTCCCTCAGCCTCAGCAGAGCTGTATACACAGCTGTCTCGCTGGTTATCACCCCCAGCCCTGAAGCCCCGTCCGGACAGACATGCATATCCACAGGCCCATCCAGGACCTCTGGGTCCTGCACCCGGGGATGTGGGCTGAGTGTGGGAGGAAGCGGAGACATTGGCGAAAGGAGGAGGGACTCTGGAGCTTTCCTGCCATTGGAGAGAGGCTTAGGATATTTGCAGTTCGCCAGCGTAGCCAGAGGTTCCAAGGGTGGCTCCAGTGCCACAAGATCACCGAGCTGAGGCCCTCCTGGTGAGTCCTGTTCCAGAGGGGTCTCCTGCGTGACAGATACACGGTGGTGGAAGGGGATCATGGCTGGCCTCTTGGACTGTTTGTCAGCCTTCTCTGTCTTGTCACTGGTCTTGTGTTTGGGCAGGGAGGGAGGGTATAATGATGGGCCAGAGGACTGAGTGGTATTGGCACTAGTCTGGGGGTTGGCAGTGGACGTGGTCGTCATATTCAACTTCTGCTGCTTCAACCTGCAACAAAGTCAAGTAGATTAAAATCAGAAAAAGCAATCAAATGAAAACCCTCTAAATAACCTGTTTTATGGTAATATATTATATACTGTAACACTTGTTTAATGACACTTCTTCATTATTTCTCTCCCAGAAAAGCAAACTATTAGCTGATTACATTATTATAGAGATGTTGCTTTAATCTCAAAATAGTCTTTGAGCTGCCAAAGCTCACTCATTTTTTATTTTCCCCTCTTTTAAAGCCCCGTTTATTGTATCACAATTCAGCCAGCAAGGCCTTTTCAGACAGCTGTAATGTTTCTGAGATAAAAGGTTTTGATTTTCTACACAGCAGCATCTCTTTTCTGATTAACATGATTTTACTTACTGTGATATGACATTTATAGGACATTAAAACTGCATTAATTACAGTATATTAATACTATTGGCTTTTTTTGCATACTATATTGTATTTTGACTTAGGTTTGAAAATTTCCTGAACAAAGTAATAATTGCAAATACTTAAATATGTTTTTTTGTAATAAACATGAAAACAGGGCCAGTAAAACGCTGGACATATTGAACAGCTTGAATGCAGCTCTGTAGTACCTGGAGCAGCTGCAGGGCGCTCTCGCTCCCAGATCGTTGAAGTCCCACGTGGTTACTCCATTTGGCACTTCCTTCTTGGGCGTCACGTCAGTTGGCTGATTCCGTCTGCAGGGAAGAAACATATCCATGAGGGCGCCAGCTCAGTTGCATCACTGCACTTCAATAATAATCACAGCAAACAGGGGAAACAGACCCAGCGATGGTAATAGTAACTTACACATGCTGAGGCTGGTTGAGATAGCACTCCCTCCAGGCCTGATGGACCACATGGCAAGTCAGCTTCTTCACAGAATGCTTTGGGCTGATGCTGGTGACCCCCATGCTGCTGTCTGGTGTTGGGACACTGGAGACGGAAGTCACAAAGCCACTGTCCGCTGGAAAGATGGAGGGGAAATAAACATTTATTTTATTTATTCAGTGTTCAGTGATCTGTTACATAGTTTAAATGGATGTAGTTCAGACTGTGCAACTAATTCTCTGTACGTTGTGTGTATTTGTTACCTGAGCAGGGCTGCTCTGGTGACGTTGGCGGTGTGAGGGGCACACTGCAGTGGTTCTGCTCTCTGGTGAGGCCCTGAGCTGCAGGAACAGGTGGAGGCTGCTCCACTGGCAGGTCCCCCTGGGCAATCAGCACAAAAGCAGCTGGGTAGGTCATCCTTACTCCACCTGAGAAGATGAAAAAAAGGACATTATATACCGTTACGATACAACAGAACGGCCGCTGCTCATTTGTAACTGCAAAGATTATTGGACCTGTCAAAACTGAGACTCAGTTAAAACAGTAATTATATTTTTTATTATGTAATATCCAATTTGAGTGGAGAAAATGATACATGTCCCAGTTGCCTGGATATGCATTGTACTTGCTCCTTATCAATTAATAAAATCACACATGTTCACACACATTGCTCAAATGAAACATATCATCTGAAATCCTTTTACATTCACTTGTTCACTATCATTTCAGGCAGCCAAGACTAGACAAGGTTTCCTCTTTAGATGCCACTGGTATCCATAGGAGTTTTGATTATAATCAGGTCAAACCAGCGCTGTGGGATCAGACTGATTAGACAAAGCTGTTAAGAGTAACTCCCTGGAGCTTTTACCCCATCTTCTCTATCTTAACTTTCTGTCTTCCCCCCTCTCTCCTCTCCTCCCTTCAGCTAATTCCCTCTTTTGTGCTAAAAGATTGTGAAGATCGTTGCAGCCAAAATGTACTTCACTAACATCCGATATTACCAAAGCTCAAACTACCTAGGAGTCTACATGGAGGCTGAGGGTAATCAATGTGATGTTGCTCCCTCACTCTTTGCTCTAGTAGAGCAACATCACTGTGGTCTAATGTTTTTTATTGCTGTTCTCATGCTAAAAAGATCTCCAGCGTGCTTAACTATGTGCTGCTATGCAATAATTTCATGTGCAGAAGCTAATTTTGAGTTTGGACTGACTCCACAGCAAATTTCTAAATACTGGGTGAGCTAAGATGTTCCCACAAAGCAGTAAATTCTGGCATTTTTCACATTCCACATTGTTTTAAATGCACCAAACACTTTTTCCATACCTACGATGACCTCCACCGCCACGTGACAGTTGCGATCGTAGACCTGGCTCGCTTCATCTTTTTCCTTCTCTCCACTTCCCTCTTTCTGCTGAAGTACCATGGGATAGAAGTAGCTCCACTCCTCCATCAGCTTCCGTGTCGCTGGGTCACTCATCTTGTAGGCCTGGCCTGTTAGAGTGCCGCTCAGACCGTACGGGCTCAGGATCACTGCAGACGGATAAAACAGATATGAAGTGAGTTGTGAAAGATTTGAAAGATTGTTTTGTTGATTTTATTTGTTGATTTATTTTAAGATTTTTTTCTTTATTTCTTCATTGCATTGACCTTAATCTAATTTGTAATGTCTAATTCGCACTTTGTATTTTGTGTTTTATGTAAGTGAAGCACTTACTGTACTTAAGTGTAATTTTGAGGTACTTTTACTTTACTTAAGTATTTCAAATTCATGCTATTTTATACTTCTACTCCACTATAGTTCAGAGGAAAATATTGTACTTTTTACTCTGCATTTATTTAGCAGCTATGGTTACTTTAAGTAAAATGTCACAGTATATAAAATAGTTAAAATTACACATTCATGCATCTGCTACATATCAGCAATATAATATGAAATAGTGTAACATTCACAGGGACTGTTTTTCTGCATTGAGTACTTTTACTTTTAATACTTTTGAGTACATTTTGGTAATAATACTTTTACTCAAGTAACATTTTCAACTTGTAATGGAGTTTTCTTAAAGTGTGGTATTGCTACATTTACTTGAGTAAAGAATCTGAAAATTTCCTCAACCGCTGCCGATCTACCATGATCATGTCCATATTCTGGTTAGTGTGTTCATTTAAGTGAGAACTGCTTGTATTGTACATAATCATCATTTACATAATACATTTCTAGTTGTACTTCATTGTCATTGTTGGATAGATGCTTACATGAATTGTGTTTTGTTCTGTGTCTATATGCCATAGAAAAAACAAACAAACAATGGTTTTGTATTATTACCTTGTACTGGTGTGATGGAGGTCTGTGCAAGGCGGATGTGGTTTTCTGTGATGTGGTACGCAGGCTGGTGCTGGGCAATCTCCACACTTGTGCACACGTTGCTCTCCCCATGGAGGAAGAAGGAGAAGGAGCATGACAAGTGTTCACTGGGGAAAGAAGGCAGCAGAGGTTTAGACCATGAGACCGCAGATAGGGAAAAACAGCACAGAAATGCGGCGAGTGTGTGTACAGTAAGCTGATCATAGAAACATGTGTGCAAAATCTTCACTGTGAGCGTCAGCTTGTACTCCCCATGAAAATTTAATTGATTGCCAGTACGAGTTTGCATGCTCTGAACTGAAAAACAGACACTTCTTTCTTGTCCATTTCAATTAAATGTACATGTACCTAAACAACTGTTGACATAATTAAATTGCGATTTAAATTGAATTGAAATTAAATTCAATTATGTTAAATTTGAGATTAAATAAACCCATAAATCACATCTATTGAAAAACAAATGTACAACATGAATACTCTGGTCTTTTAGGCAGCAGCATGACAGATGATGAGTGCTTTTCTCCAAACAGTAATTTAGAGAACACACTCAGAATGTGTCTTTGTGAAAGCCTTGCTGAGCTCTACCTACATTGATCAACTTCATCGTTTCCCACATAGGCTCCTTATTGCAGGTATAAATCCTCATTTGCTTATGACTGATTGTCATGGCTACATGTTTACATATGCGGCGCTCTCTTTATTACGCAGCCCAGGCATAGTTCATCATGCATAGCTTTTTTTTTAATCACAGAGGGGTAATTGTTGGGGCCTTGTTGCAATCTATATACCAGTGGGCGGGCTGGACATCATTAATACCAAGACGGCTTCACTGATGTATATTTTTAATCTATAAAGCTCCTTACTACCTTGGTATATATCAGACTGACAATAAAGTCAGCAGGTACTGTAATGTCCTTGTGATTACCCTGCTGCCTATGCAATATCTCCTTTGCCCTGAGGGAGCTAGACCTCTATTTGAGCCTTAATGGATCATCAAATTCAATAAAATGGCCAGTTCCACAGTCACTCATGGGCAGAACTAAACACAGTCTTAAGGGAGCCCAATACTGTGGCGTGGACCATGATAGCCTCCAGATGGCGCTGAGTGCACCCAAAGAGAGCAAGAGGCCAATTTCTCTGCTTCATAAACATCCCTGATGCTCCTTGAGGAAAAACATACCATCATAACAGCAGGTGGTTTGAACACAGTTCTGCACAATCACAGGAGGAAGAGCAGCGGCATACATATGCACGCAACAAACAGGCACAGGAGCATGTCGCCTTCACACTTATAGTACAAGCACGCACACACACTCTCGCAAGCACTATTCCGTCATCTCCACAATTCACATCTCCACAGTACATGAGTCGAAATGCTTTCAATGTCACTGCCCTCCAACATTGTCCTCAGTGCATCATTACACCATATGAAGAGCTATATATAGCTGCATGGGGAAGCTCAGAGGAAACAGCAGCAAGTCAGGAGTACAGTTAACTGTCATGCGCATGTGCATGAACAACAAATATTTACATTTAAGGAACTTTAGGATTACCACATGCTCAAATTATCTTCTGACTGTGTTTAATTCCTTATTCTTAAATCATAAATAAATGTGATTCAGGGTGCCTGAGACACACAACTTTTTTTAAAGGTTTTTTCTAATTGGCTGATTGACTGATTGACTGATTGATTTGATATATTTCACTATGTCACACTTCCTGTTCTGCCTGCCTGCACTACAATCATAATGTAACAGACCTCCACAGATTAAATAAGGCCGGGAAATGAAGCATCCATTCAATTTTATTTCCTTCTCATGGTGATAATTCTGTTTATATTGTTATTAAATATTTTTATGAGGTGTGTGTGCGCACTGATCGGGACTGATGCGTGTACAAAAATACGACTTCCTCAAAACCCCTCATAAAACGGCAGCTCCGACCAAAGAGCAGGGAATTACCGTTGGAAATCAACTCTGCTCTCTTTGTATCTTTATCTCATGTTCTCCATCTTATAATCAGACACGTAGCAACAGAGTTAGTGGCTGGATATGTTTGATATTTCAGCTGGAATTACAGTGTGCTGATAAGGCGTTGTTCACCTTTGTACTGTCAGTTAATTCTACCTGATATATATATGTTGTTATAAAGCAAAGCTCCTGGTGAAAACGATTACAGATGTTTAATATTGTAAGAACTAATGTGCAAGAATTATGACTCTCAATCTATTACACTATTATAACTGCAATAATGTGCAGGAATGAGCAGAACTACAAAAAGAGCATCAAACTGTAGGCTGACACAGCTGGGAGATTGATGCTCCCTGTCCTTTTACAAAGGGCATTTTCCTGCACAGTAAGCGGGTGTGAGTGTGTGGACACACAGGGCTTCTTGCATCCTCGGGGACATTTGTGCAGTCGGCAAAGCGCGCGCATGCGTGTGTGTGTGTGTGTGTGTGTGTGGGAACAGTGGACAGAGATGTGAGGCAGCTGTGTATGCTGGGCTGTATGAGTACAGGTATTAATAAATGAAGAGGAGTGATGGCTGAGACTTGCCTCAGGGCTGACAGTACTGGAGAGAGATGGAGAGAGGAGACGGAGAGAAAGAAAGGGGAGTGAGTAGGGGGCTGTGAAAAAGAAGTGAGAGTGAGGAGAAAGAGAGGAGGAAGAACAGAGTAGAAAGAAAGACAGGAATGGTAGAAGAGGGAGAGAGAGAGTGAGCACTAGAGGTAGAAAAATTAAGCAAACGCATGAATCAGACTGACACAAAGAGGGAAGATAGGAAGGTAGGGAGGAAATATGGAGGACAAGGAAAGAAAGATACAGTATAAAATGAGGAGTGAGAGCAGAACGAGAGTGAGAGAAAGAGGAGGAGGTGAATAATTCAGTGCCACGCACTGCAATTGCTGCACACATATCGATGAGATCAGAGTTTTAATGGGTGGCTACTGAGCACAATTTTATGGTGAAATCAATCAGGGAATGTCGAGCAGGAGAAGCACCCACCCACAGACACATCACGTACTGTCCTCGTGTGGAAAATGTGCATGCATGTCTATCTCATTTGGCTTCATATAGTACGTGTGTGAGTTAACAGCATAAATTCAGTCAAATCTAGGCTATCGCATGTGTGCAAATGTGCCACTGCCTACAAGCATTTGTGTAAGTGTGTGCATGCAGAGGAAGACACAAATGTACACACATAAACCTAGTTATTATAATAACATGTGAACACATATGTATACGTCTCATGCATGTTTGAATTCCACTGACAAGAAATGAGGAAAATGGACTCATTCGCGTGACAACATGTGTCTTTTCACCTCATCACAGCGCTACCAGCCAGCCAGCCAGCCTGCCAGCAGGGGCTCTGGTTAATGTCCGACATGCATCATGGACTTGACACACACACATCTGTGTGTACAATCACATGCACACAACATAACAACGGTTATCTTGGTTGTCGGGATGATGCTCATGTCTAACCCAGAGGGAAAAAAAGATAAAAACAGAAAATGGTTCTCAGATTAAAGGAGATAGAAAACAATAAACAGTAAAACAACTGTGTGCAAGACACACAGAGCTTCTGTTTCCACTGTTGCAGGCATTGAAAGCCCATGATGTGATAACTGCTTGTTGTGCTTAGATATCATTAAAGTCATAAACAGAGATGATCAGATTTTCTTATATTCTCTCCGATCTCCTCAATCTGTACGTCAAATTCTTTGACTGCCACCACAATTATGAGATGTCTTCTGCACTCTAGTAGCTTGACCTTTCCTACACGATCGGAAAATATCTCTTGGAATCACCGCTGCTCTGGTATACGTGGACCAATGTACAGGATGTTTATCCTCTTGTAAGCTCTTGTGAGCAGCATGTACACACATGCTCCAAAAGTCCTTCCACTGCACTGACACAATAATTATTCCATTCAAACAAATCCTGCCAATCTACCAAATATGCATAATACGCTCAGTCTTATGCAGGTGTGTGCATATGCTCCTTCATTCACACTTAATACACACATACACACCACTATTAACACGAACATAAGGGGGATGCAGTCAGCTTGATGTATTATTCAGTGGCCCCCTGTGGGTGGCTTTGGCCGGTGTTGCTATCACAATGTTTGTGCTCAAACACCGCTCCAACTACTTATATGGATTCACAATGAAACGATGCCATGCTCAAGGACACAAACCGTGCATACTCATTGCCCTTTCTATAGGCACAAGATGCAGAAAAATATAAGTAGTTTGCAGCTGAAAATTCAATTTACTGTTAGTCATGAAAAATTGCAGAAAATGACTTAGAATACTTTGTCACTGGGCTATTCCCACACAGATGCTGCCAAGTGAAAAAGTCTCAAACCTCAGTACCAACATCAATGCCAGCTACCACAGGCTTTTTACCTTCATATCTGTGGTCCTAATTAAAAAAGAGGAAAAGGATATGTTGGTAGGCTGTTGCTGTGATGTATCATCGTCCTCTCTATTGATCTATGTGTCTTTTTTCTCTCTCTCTCACTCTCAGTGGGCTTACCTGGTAATATTAGAAATCTGGGGGATAGCTCATTACGTGTTCTCTGCTTTTTGTCTCAGGGGAGGCCTGATACACATGTAAAACAACAAGTTTCAAAGGGGAAAATGCAAATAGTTCAGTAAACCAAATATTTAACAAGGGTGCTTATGAATGAAGGCATGACTCTCCTGAAATTTTGTCTTAAAAGTGCAAAATAAATAGATGAGATAAATAGATTTCACAACATTGTTAATTGTAAAAAACACATCAGATATCGTCTCATTTCTCTCCGGCACATTACATATTATATTTTTATGAGTCACAGTGCATGTAGTTAATCAATGAGCCACTGAATAAACCTGAGCTGCTGTATTTAAATACAGTGAGTTCTCTATAAAAAGCCTTTTCACTCCTCAACTGTAGCACATTTGTATGATAATGACATACACAGTTACAGTCATAGTCAATGACTGCAGAAGTGGTGTTGTGGTTTCTATTGTTATGTTCTTCCTACAGACGCATGCTGTACATTTCAGTTTGACCTTACACAGAAGGAAGAAGAAAAAAAAAACAAATGCCACAACTATAAAGACAGAAATGACCCTCCACCTGAACACGCCTTGTCTGGAATTCAAGGAATTCCAGGAACATCTGCAACATGGCTAAATTTTATTGTACGAGCCAACATGTTTCAGCCACAGGAGTGTGGTCCTCGTGGTTCAGACCAAACAAATCACTTAAGTGCCTGAGTTAGTTTTGAATTTTTCGAATGAAATGCATGAGGAAGTAGGAAGAGTTTTGAAAGTTTGAATGTTCCTTTCATTGACTTTCATTTCATCATAAATGTCCTAAATGTGCTCTATATCTTAAAGTATGCAGAAGTGGTGGATTCCCCCCAAAAAAGTACCGAAGGCAGACAAATAATGAGGAGAACAATGAAGATGTCTTCTTCCTCATGGTGCTAGATTCCTCCTTTAACTCACTGATAACAAACACTTTCTATATTCAAACGCTCTAATCCAAACTGTTTGACTTTTATTGGTGTGTTTTTCACAAGTAGCACTTTGGTCAGTCTACCAATCCACCTTTCATTTACTAATTAAACCTCATTCATCTACTCTGCCTGTCAGTCTGCAAGTTTCCATCAATCAGCCACTCAAGGGGCCATTTACCTTGTCAGTCACCTTTGTAAGCAGTTAAATAATCAGCTGACCCCTGAGTCAACCAATGAGAGATCATAAGACCAGACCAGACACCCATCAGATATTTTGCACTTTTAATTACCATCAGACAAGTTTAACCATGTTGCACACATCATATCACATTGTGATTGAATGAAGATGCTAAATAAGGGAGAGGAATGTGACTTTCTTTCTATCACTCTGCGCAACTGGGAGCTGTAGTAACGTTGAAGGGAAGTCCTTGGAAGCACCAAGGGAAAGATTTAGCCAAACATACCAGTATGAGAAAAATTAGGTCAGTAGGCAATTTTTTCTTTTTTTCGTTTTTGTTTTTTTTTACTTGCTTGTCATTCTTGCTGTTTCATCTTGTCAGCCTGATGTTTGTGATTAGTTTTGAGTGAAAGGCTTCCTTCCTTACTTGCATATATCCATTTTGTTTTAAAATTGTATGACATCTTATTACTAAAACAAAAAGAACAGTAAACAAACTATCTTGGTGCATCCCTGGTGCTTTGAGTATCAGTAATGCGGAGGTCAGAGGAACAGGGTGAGACAAGAGGGGATGTTTATATATTTATATATATATTTTGTTTTTGTTTTTGTTTTTATTTCTGGAGATTCCTGTGACCTTGAGATGTGGCCTAACACCAAATGTCTGTTGCCTAGGAGATGGCTAATATCTCAATGTCATTGGTCCCTGGAGAGGAGAGGAGAGGAGAGGAGAGGAGAGGAGAGGAGAGGAGAGGAGAGGAGCGGAGAGGAGAGGAGAGGAGAGGAGAGGAGAGGAGAGGAGAGGAGAGGAGAGGAGAGGAGAAAGTAGCTTTAACAGGCAATACAACTTGTTTCTGTTTCATGGTCAAGTACCAGAGGACATCTTTGTTATGCTGTAAAATACGAACATTATTTATGCATGAGTGTACAGCCATTAATGCAAATTAAAGCTCCGAGATTAACAAATATACTGTGTACTGTACTTGGCACGCGTAGAATTGACTGAACTAATGAGAGGGACAGACTCCAATACATCCATTCAGCCGTCTATAGTAATGATTAATTTACGACCCCCCACCTTCTCTGATCCCCACCACCCCATTACACACACTGAGCCTCCTCCCTGTCCTCTGTATCCATGTAACTCTCTCTTTCTCTTGCTCCCCTCAGCGTCTGATGCAATCCATTGCCAACCCAGAGTGCTTTCCTACCATTCAGACACAAAGAGAGCAGGAGTGTTGGGGGGGCGGGGGGTGGGGGGGCAGAGGAGGTTTGGGAATTTTCTCCTGGATGTGCCAATTCTCGCCATGCCCTGGGGACACATACGAGATAAACACCAGATAAGCCTGACAAAGGCAGCAGCGCCAAGGAGCAGGAGTTGGCACGAGCGAGGGGGCATGGCATATGATATGAGCACTGAAGCGCCCCCTGTTGGGGATAAAAGGCAGAGCATGGAAGAGCAGAAGAGACAAAGGAGCTGGTTACAGCTGAGGCAGGAGGTCAGACTATGCCCAACTGAGCAATACCCCCTTGTGGCATGAAAACACTGATGGCCAGGGATCTGCAGAGGGTTCCTCGGGCTCACACTGTCAATTTGGGGGCAACACTGCTATTCTGAGAACAAGGGATGATGACGTGTGTACGTGTGTGAGGGCAACACATGTTTGCATGTGTGCTGGAAGCCGGCAGTGGAGAAATGTGGAAAGAAGAAGTGTCACGGTTCACTTAGAGAGCGTGACACACGCGACAGCAGCAGAGCACAAGTATGAAATGTACAAGTAGTGCAGGCATTGACATAAGATTTCTATTTGTTTGTGTCTCAGGGTTCAATAATATTTCACTCCTTCTCCTTCTCTGCCTCTCCTTCCAGGATGTTCAATAATTCAAAGACAGAAGAAGTCAGGATTGGCTCAGCAGGGGGCGTGCCAGCTGACAACATATTCATACAGAGCTGTCAAACTGAAGAGGAATTACATGATGTACAAAAGAAACAAACACACACACACACACACACACATTCACATGTGAATCTTAGCACACAACCAAACACTGAGCGTCATTTCAGAAAGAGAACCTCCATATTCAACATATATTTGCATGAATGCGGTATGCAAACACACACAGGGCAGTGTCTTCACACCTTCTTACTTCCTATCACCACTTTTCTTGAGCCACTTTTTTTCACTATGTGTCCCTCTCCTCCCTCCTCAGTTTACATCAGCTCTGTTATCAGATCTTTCATTGACTCTAGGTTTATTTTCTATTTGGTAGCTTTTAATGTCATATTTGGTGGTAACATGTGTTTTGGTCATTATTCTTTTCTAAGTAACTGTTTCCCAAAGCCCAAGATGATGTCCCCAAATGTCTTATTTTGTCCCGACAAACAGTCTATAACCCAAAAATAATTTGTTTGCTCTAATAGAAGACTAAATTAACCAGAAAATATTCACATTTGAGAAGCTGGAATCAGAGATTTTGGACATTTTCTTTCTTAAAAAATTACTTAAAACGATCAATCGATTATCAAGATGGTTGGCAATTAATTTTCTGTCGATAAATTTGTTGCAGCTCTAAACAACAATAAACACAAACTTCACAAACATAAATATGGATGCGAATTATATTTTATATTATGGTTGACAAATTTCAGGAAAAAATAAAAAGTGTTGGACCAGCATGAGCCACGAGAACAGCTTCAATGCTCATCAAGTTGGACTGAAGCTGTTCTCAAACTCTATTGGACACCATTCCTGAAAAAGATATCCCCTCACATGGTGTTCTTTGTCTCCAAAATCTCTACAGATGTTCAGTTGGGTTGACATCTGGTGACTGTGAAGGCCATAAAACATTCCTTTCCTCTCATCAAACCATTCAGTGAGCCCTGTATGGAAGCATGTCTTGTACCAGTAATTTATTCAGATTTATGTACCGCATATTGCACCATGAGAGTGCTTTCAGGTAAAAAAAAAAAAAAAAAAAAATCACAATAACATCAGGCTTGCTCGAAGCATTTCTCCGAACACTATATGTATGAAATGTAAGTGACGCACACATTCTGTTGAGATGTCATGCAGTGTGACTCACTGAGGGATTTCAACCTGCTCTGAACAGCTAAACCTGAGTTTGCTACAGCACATCACAGCAGACTGCGTATGTGTCAGCAACTTTCTAGATCGTAGGTTTCCGGTGAATCTCTTAATTTGCACCACATTTGAATGAAAATACAATTTACAGCTTTCCGGTTCAAAAGTTACAAAGTAAATAGAAATAAAAGAAAGAATGATTTTCGCTGCCTCTAAGCGATATTCAAACAGACTTCTAAAATGAGCCATTTGACAGCTAAGTGGTTTCCTTGGAGCCATTTACTCAAACACTGCATTTGAGCACCGCTATTTTAGAGATGTAAGGAATGTGTCATTCTCACCAGCAGGAGAAGCTGAAGTGGGCAGACTGAGCTGTGAAAGGGGACTTTAATGGCTGAATCAACAAGTTCTGTCATCACACCCAACCCTCTTTTTACTCTGTTTCAGTCTGTCTCTCACATTGCCTACACAGTTATACAGTGTGACAATGTCACACATACACAACTGCCCAAAGCCGCGAGAGCTCGACTAAGCTCAGCTCTCACCTCTTGCTAGCATTCACTGTCCTAGTTTTTAATAGTCTCACACCATGAGCCAGCAGTTAGAACATCAAGGAGAGGACAAATACTGAATCACATGAAAGCCATTCACACCACCTACCTAGCTGTGTCACTCTTTGACATGCACACACACACACACGGTCATTCACATGTGCTGTGTATCTCTCACAGCCAAACGCTCAGTCACAAAGATACAGTTACTAAATATTATGAAGTGTGTGTGTGTGTTGGACATTTTACTTACCTGTTGCCCAAAGACTTTTCTTCCAGTTCATGTGGCTTGAAGAACCACTTCCCAGTCCTCACAAAACCCTTATCCATCAAACATCTGCAGCAGCAAAGAGAAGTAGAGAGAAAAGCCAACAGAGGAGTGAAAGAAAGAAAGTCATTAATTGGACATTAAAAAAGAGACCCAGAAACACCTGAACGACATATTACACTTCATATATAAGAAATATGTAACAAATAGTGTTCTTGTGATGCTCAGACAGGTTTTCACACAACTTAATCAAGATTTTTAATGTTGTAGCTTGCGATGAAGTTGTGTAGAATTTTAATACTATGCAGGTTGTTTCTCAAGCAGTCTTGTCATTAACAATGGCAGCTTTCATAACATCAGTTTCTGGTCTTCTTATGGATTTCATAGCTTATATGACTAGAAAAAGCAAAGAGTATTTTATTTTTAATTTTTGTTTTGTTTTTGTCCCTTAAAAAAGCTAAATCAATAAAAAAATATTAGTCGCAAAAAAGTGTGCTAAATTTAGAAACTTAACTGGAAAAAATATATAATATAATAGATAATATTGATCCTAATTTTGGCTCTCTGCCTGTTTGTACTTTAATATTTAAAAGCTGCAGCTCCGACTGTCCTGCAGCAACATGAGCAAAGTCCAGGAAGTGGCATTTATGACAGGTACTTCTAATCTGCATGCCCCAAAGCAGTGTGCAATTTTACACATGGCTTTCCAAAATCTTTACTTTCGTCACATCAAAATTTAATTATATCAAACAGTTCATGCTCCCTGTCTGGCTACCCTGCCATCTGTTCACTTCTTCGCCTCATCTCATACCTTTCACAGACAAAACTCATTGCTCTCGGGTCTTTGACTTGTCTCTGTGTGCAGGTGCCAGAGAATCCCCTGCTGGATCCTCTGACCCACGTTAAGGAATTACAAAATAATTTGATGGACTCCTCTCCACTCAGCCAGGCTCAGCTATCCAAAGCTTTGCAGCCCCCAGCTCTACCATCTTTGGTGCATTCTTATCAACACATTTTCTTATCCATAGTTTCTCCTCTCTCTCTCTCTCTCTCTTTCACTGCCAGCCTGTCCGTGCCCTGGTTGCTGCTCTGACAGGATCTACAAACCACTGTGGTCCAGTGGGAAGGCCAGGAGCCTGAAGGAAACACCAGCCTACAGTATCTTTGCATCTCTTTGAGCCCACACATCTTCATACATATGGATTCACTGCAAAACATTTAGACCACAAGCCAGTTGGTGGACACTGTATTCATTAATGCTGCTGAATACAAACTGCTACACTTGATCGGTACAATGGTAAAAAAAAAAAACAGTCTGCAGGTCAAGAATGCATGGTAGTGCAGTAATTCAAAGTTCAAAAGTTACTGAACCAGTCAAATGTAATTCATGAATGATTTTGATGCTAAATATGTTAAGGCACTGGGTTACTTGATGTGCCAAATAGAAATTGTGCATCATGGTCATTTAACTGGAGTAAACAATCTGTTACGTATATCCATGGAGCAACCTCTGTGAGTAAAAGCTGAAGCTAATGCTGAAAAGCCTCTAGATGCAGTTCCTTCAGTGGATCAAAAATATTCTTTGAGTTTATTTATTTGCACAGGTTAAAATCAAACAAGAAAAAAATCAATGTACGGGGAGAGGAAAAAGCCTAGTTGGCTTATTGATTACCTTTACCTAAATAATATACAAACATAAATATAAAAGTCACACTAAATTAAAGCTTCTTTTAAATATGCTCTAAATGACTTCATGAGAATAATAATTTCATAAATTTGGACCCCTGTGCCTGATTAAAAATGAACCTCTGCTTATCAGATGTTTGGGAAGACAAAGTTCAACCAGACTATCAAATTAGATAGTCTGGTTGCGTGAGAGTCAATCTGACAAAGCATTTCTTAGAAGAAAGATTCTGTGATGAGTTGTGAGACATGTATTTTCCCAGACTACATTGAATTGTGAAAATTAAGCATAAATTAAAGAATAATAAAGGGTATGAAGACAAAATATCTCAATTTCCCAATTTTATTGAGTAAATTAGGAAAAAATATCCTTGATGATATTGAAGTCAACGGGGTACAACTGACTTCTCTCTTGACTATAAAGCCAAAGTTTTGTTGGGTTTGCCAATTTTGCTCCTTCTAACACGTAACCTGTTGTAAATTGTGTTACTTTTGCCACAAGAAAATATTATAACATCAAAAGGGGTATGTTTGTGAGCATATTTGCCTGATTGACAGGTGTCCTAAGCTATCAAACTTAACTGAGATGGACTCTACATTCCACCTCACCTCCACCACAGGAGGAAGGCACCCAAAAAGTGTTTTCAAGCCACAGTAACTGTAAAAAATTGAAGTAAACCCAAATTCCAGCCTTTTTACTGTAAAACATTCTTGTAGATGAGATGATGTCCCTGTTTTCCCCTGATTTAATTACATCCTGTGGCACAGTATTGACAAGTCCACATTGGAAACAAGCATTACATTTCACTATCATATGCTAAACTCTGAGTACGATAAGGCTTTACGGATAATTTATGTCCACTGATAACAAATAATAAAACCCATATGAAAGTCTGCTGCAGTGCGCTCCTATAAATCTTGCCGTAACTCCATTGGCAGATGTCTCACTGTCTTAAATCAACAAAACATCTGTACTGTCTGTCTAACCGATTACCCTGAGACTTAAACCAACCACTAAACCCCTCACCTTCTCACTGTTATTGCAGTCTTACTGTATGCTGCAGATTTCAAGGTAATGAACCATAGAAGAGAGCTCTCCTGACCATTACAAGCCGTACTAGTTCTTTCTGCTAACAGGGACTCTTATCTCTGAAGTTTCAACAAGCAAATTCAGCAACTCCTTGTTCTTTGTAATCTGTCTGCTAACATGCGTCTGTTGTAATGTTCCTGTGTTATTAAAAAATTCCTTACTGCTTAATTTGTAATTGTTTGATTAAGACCTGGTTAATTCAAATTATTGTTCATTTTTAGTTAAAATAATTACAAAACTGCCAGTGACGATGTTTATTTCAACTGTATGATATTAAAGAGAAAGTGTAAGTGATCCCTACCTGTGTTGAAATAGTGAGCTATAAAAGGAGTTAGCTTCAAGGTAATAGGAAGGTTAATTCAGCCTGCCCCCTATGATGATCACTGATGCTTAACTTAATAGAGAGCAAATATGTGCTGCTTCATTTAACAGATGGCTCTGACTCAGAAAGGAGAGCTTTGGCTACTTGAGCAAGTGATTCAGCGCACAGATTATAATTTCATTAAGGTGATGCTGCTAGAAGGAAACTAAAGCCGTCTGTCAACATGACTTTTTGTATAAACGTCATTCTTGGTCATTTACGTAAGAGATAGAAGGAAATGACATTCAGAGTGGTCATTAAAAAGACTGGT
Organism: Thunnus maccoyii; assembly: GCF_910596095.1. Taxonomy (NCBI): domain Eukaryota; kingdom Metazoa; phylum Chordata; class Actinopteri; order Scombriformes; family Scombridae; genus Thunnus; species Thunnus maccoyii. The sequence goes on from NC_056551.1 coordinate 15,800,052, forward strand.
AGATGTTAAAGATTTATTATATTATATCATTAAGTAAGGAAATCAAATAATATCACATAATTGTTTTAGCTTAATTTTATAATCTTAATCCTTTATCAACAGAAAGTTTTACACCATCCTTTCAGTTATTTTATTTAATTCACAAAACCAGATTTTCCTCATGAACTTAATGTGATAGAAAACATAGTATAAATCATAAACAACTAGAAAGTTAATTAGTGTGAACGCTGAAGCATTCAAATCTTCATTTATTCTCTTTCTTCCATATGTTTTTCAATTACTAAATACTTCTGCATACTTTCAGCAACAGAAACTATTGAAATATCAAAATGTTCAGCTCTTTAAAGACATTTATGCTATGACTTTTATTCATTCTTGCATATTCCAGTCATTTTGTATATTTTTTTTAAAAATATCAAAATGTATAATGGAAAGTCTATGGGAGGAATGTTTGAAAGTTGATATCTCAAAAACAGAAAGTGCTGAAGTATTTATACTTCATGGACAGCTGCTCCATGTAGAAATGCTTAACATATTACAACATGGTACCTATAGCGCCACCATGTGGTCAGTTATTATGAGTTTTACGTTTCGGCTAAAAACTCACGAACCGTGAGGTGTGGCAAAACATCACTTATCAACACCAACAACAAAATAACTTATCGTTTGTCTGTAATTGGTTACCAAACTTTTGAAGGTGTGGCCTGATGCCCTTAACGGGACATAACTCTTCAATGCTACATTGGATTGCAACCAAATTTGTGAATGTTGTACGTACAGCCACACTGCACAAGTGTGTAGCATTTGATACAATTCTACCTAAAGGGGCGCTACTATAATATTATAACATATTTATACAATTCTGTTGTCTTTAATAAAATGAAACTTAATACACAAGTTCCCCATGAATGTGTTCACGACATACTGAGGCATGGTACCAATAGCCCCACCTTGTGGCCATCAGTGAAACAACACAATGCTACTTATTAACTGCCATATCTCTTAGATGTAATATTCCATGGTGACCAAATTCAGCAAAGTTGTACAGATGAGGATGCTGAACAAGTCTGTGGCATTTGATACAATTTCACCTGTAGGTGGCGCTACAAGATTTAAAAAAAAAAATGCTGCTGCACCAAAATGAACAAAAATGCAGTTCAGCTTCCAATTCTGCCAGTTTTACATTTCAGCTTCTGGGTTTTTCAGCAGTGCAGTGCAATGCATTTCAGCTTTCAGCTTTTTCAAGCAAGATTCATTTCAGGTTTCTGCATTTTCAGCAATGCTTTGCAATTTATTTCAGCTGTCAGTATTCACATGCATTTTCCCCAGGAAATGCATTTCATGTTTTTTTTGCACTGAAGTAGAACATATTGCACAAAAGCTGAAGTTATATACTTTGTAGAACATGTAATACAATCCATGTAACTTCTCCTGTTATGTAACATGTTTTCCTGTTCTAAGAATGTCATTCACTTCCTGTTTGCAGCCATCGCTCTGCAGGTAATGAAGGCTTCTGGGTAATGATTTTACCTTTCCAACAGGTTGTGTACGGCCTTGAACAGGAGAGTCCGGCACTCGTAGGACAACCCACACTCCCAAAGCCCCTCCTCAGCCACTGAAAGAAAGGGAAAAAAAACAATCATTAAATTATAAATCTCAATATCTTACCATCTCATTAATATAACCAGTGATGATATTTTCAGGGACAGAGAAACATCTGCACACACCAGCGTGAGGATAATAAACAACACATGATTCAGTGTTGCATGTTTATAGCTGTCAAAACATGCTGCATGTGCAGAGACGAGGAAACCTGCACATCATATTAGAAATTGCACTTACTGTGAAGTCGTGCGTGTGCATATGTGTGTGTGTGTATATATATGTGTGTGTTTGTGTGCATGCACAGAGGGTGCTTGGCTGTGCAGCTGTCAGGTTGGCTGCAGCGACAGCCCAGTCAAACCCCATGCAGTTGTCAAGCTCATTTAGCTAGAGAGCGAGAGTGTGCCTGTATCTGTGGAGGTTGACACACATGCTTGCGTGCTCAGGTTTGTACACGCATACGGAGTTTCAGTTCAGCCCTTATTTTTCCAGTGAAATTTTTAGGCAATGAAGACAATTTTGGTCGAATGAGCGTCACTTTGCCTGAGTCTCTGACATGTCAGCAGCCAGTTCACATGCGTGCCAAATGTGTTGTGAACAATTCTCTTGATTTCTTTAACCCCCCGACCCTACCCCGACACATGCTCACATTTCCCTCCTCCCAAAAAGGAACACACACACACACACACACACACACATGCACAGACACACATGCACAGACACACACACAGCGGCCAGTTAACAGTGTTTCTCTTTGTTCTTTGCCATATACCTGCAGGGCTGCTGGAAGAACTGGAGGATTGTGGGTGGGTGTTGTGTTTGCTTATAGGGTGGTGGCAAACAAACCAAGCATCACAGAAATACACAAGAAAAAAGGAATGAAAGACAGAAGCAGATCGCCTGGGGGATGGGTGGCATAAACCCCGGTTGAGGTTTTCTCTTTCTCCTCCTTCTCCTCTACCTCTTCCCTGTTTTTTTTTTCTTTTTATTGATGTTGTGTATTCCTTTCCCCTTCTCTGTTGCTTTGTTGATATTTCCCTCCTGTTTTTTTTTTCTTCTTCTTCTTCATACCAGAGTGAATGAAATTTCCTTACTCGCCAGAATTACCCTGTAACCATGGAAACGCTGGCGGTGAGAACATGGCGCCCTGGCATTCAATTTCAACACTGGTCCCTCCCGCCCCTCACCCTCCTCCTTCTCCTCCTTCCTCTGTTCTATTGCTTCCAACACCCCCCCTCTACCTCCTCCTCCTCCTCCTCCTCCCCCTCCTCCTTCCTCCACCCCCACCCACCCCTCATTTACTCCTGCTTCAGGGCTCAGACAGGAAGCTAGCTCCAGCCAGCTCTTCTACAGAGGAGAGAGATAGAGCGAGCACCATGAGCAGAATGCCAAGTCTCCAGAAAATCCAGCTCATTAGCTCTCACTGTCTCAATATCTTCTTCTCGTACTCCCTCTCTTAAAAATCCCTCAACTTTTTCCCCCTCCGCCCTGCCAATCCTCCACAACCATCTGCTCCTGACCAACTCCACAGCAGGCTCCTGACCTCTATTTACTCCAAAACTGTGTCACTGACTCCTCAACCTCACATTCCACTAACATTCAAGAACTGAACCACACACCCCACCAGAGAAAAGGCTTAAAGGAACTTTTCCACATTTGCTCCGCTAATTCCAGCATGTGATTTTGTAGCTCATAAGACAGCAGGTACAATGTGTTTGACAAATCCCAACAGTGGTAGCCAAACAAACTTGGGTGCCTGGAAAACATGCAAACCACATCAGACACTCCTGTTTGTATTCTAGTTGTCAAAGAGCCAGCTCAATGCACCATATCAACACAAGGTGTGACAAATCACTCTTGCAAGCAAACAAGGTCAAATATCCACTCAAGCACGCGCACACGACCCCATACAAACCTTATACATATAGAGAATGGAGTGTGAAATAACATGATGATCTGAGACATTAAAGTAGTGGTGTCCCATAGGGATGTTTGAGGCATATACTTGGAGAAAACACCATGAAACTGTCATTTCAGCAACAGTCAGTCAGTAACTGCCATGTTTTGAGTTTTACTGCCTGTTAATCAGAGGAGGAACACAGATGGCCCAAGGGAAAAGCGTGCAGTAGACTCTAAATGCACAGCAAAGTGCAATAGGGCTTTAAAGCATCATGATCCATCATTCATCACAGCCTGAGCTACAGGGAGCTAACTGCATCATGCCTAAAAGATTCTAAAGGGACTGGATGTAATCGACCACAGTCTCAATTAGATTAAACTGAAGGCTCATCAGTTTTGGGTTTTTATTGATTTTCAGTGATAAATAGAAAGATTTTTGGAAAAAGAAGCAGATGCATTTAAAAAATATATTTTCACACAGGTTTTAAGTCCCACATTGAGCAAAAAATCATGTTTGTTTCCAGTGATAGAAAGTGAAGGAAAAAAATGGGAGAAAATGGGTGATAATGACTAGCTGATAATGTGTAACTAAGTGACTAAAAAAAGAAACAATTTGATAAATAATAATTGTTAAGCAACAGTCTGTGCTACAAATTACATTTTTTTGTTACTAATTTTATTAGTCAGCTTTTCACCAGTTGCTTTAATAGTGAAAATAAACACAAAAAATTGCTGAATATTTATAACAAGACTAAAAGTCTACAGCCATGCTAGCGGCTCTGTGAGGCTGTACATAAGCAAAGCATTGCTTTGACTTAAATGTGAATGTTAGCATGCTAAAATGCTCACAATGACAATCACTCCCTCTTTCACTCATTTACTGATCCCTGTATAATAGACGATAAATTGTTTATTCAATAGTGAGCTGCAAATTGATAATTATCATCAGTTTGCATCATTGATGTCAGCTGTAAAATCATCGGTAATTTTTGCATTTTTGCATTTTTGCAATAAAATGCGGCGCACTGCATTGTGGGATTGTTACCATTTTTTATAATGAATAAATTTACTCACTCATGATTTCAGACACTCAAATAAAATGGTGGTGGGTAGGACTATATAGTAAGTAGGGAGTAATTTCTTCATTTATGCTCATATTTCCTAATTAGGAATAACCAAAAAGTAGAGCTGTGGTTGAGAATGTAGTTAGTTAGTTTTGCAGGTATTTGGTCATAAACCAAAGTACTGGATACATTTTGACTTGATGATGGTGCTGGATGAGAAGTTAAAGGGAACAACCAAAGTTCGGTGCAATTCATCCTGAGGGGGACATGACATGAAAGTTGAGACACCTCACTCAGAACCACAAATATTAACTTCATGGAGTCAACACAAGCTTAATGTCTTTATCTGGAGGACATAAATATCTGTAGATATTTATCTGAGATAAATATCTGAGATATCTGAGATATTTCAGTCTGGACCAAAGTAGTTGACTGGCTGACAAACATTACCATCTCTTGTTGCTAAGATGCCTAAAAATACATTTGCTATAGTTTACTGGTTTCACTCCAAACTTCATGACTCTATATGGAACCAAAAACAGTCACAGACACAGGTCACAGTGTGTATGTGTGAGCATGAATGCTTGCTTCAGAACTACAAACATCTCAGCGTAAGAGGAACATCAGGAATCAAAATTGTCAGAATCATTATTAACGTGTGCATGTGTGTTCATGTTCGTACTTGCAGTGCATGTGAATACTGGTTCCCAGAGTGCCTTTGTGCACATGCAAGCTCCCAATGTGTGAGTACTGTCTGTGAGTGTGTACAGTGAGCTAACCTTCATATAAATGCATGTTTGTTTCACATAACCTTCCTCCCCCCATCTCCGTGCCACGATTCTCTTAACTGCCGCACCAACCCAAACACAAACAAGCAGTGATGGAACTGGGTCGCCACTACCACTGTATTCCCACCTCTCTTTCTCTCCATCTCATCATCTGTATCTAACCCTATCTTTCCATCCCTTTGTGCGTCCCCCTCTCTCACTCACTATCCATCTCTTTCCCTGTGTTGCTCTCTCTCTCTCTCTCTCTCTCATTTTCCCCACATCATCTCCCCTCTCTCTCTCTGTCCTCTCCCTCTAGTCTAACACCACTAGGGGGGGTGACAACTCACCACCACAGTACTGTGCTAACAAACACAAAGATGGTATTGATCTAAGAAGGGGAGAGAGGCGGGAGTTGAGGTGTGACAACATTCAGTCTCGCACACGATGACCCCTCTCCACACATTTCCTGCCTCCTCTCTCTTTCTGTCTCCCTCCCTCTCTCTCTCTCTCTCATTGGTTCATTTGTCTTGGATCAATAGCACCAGGAGTCTTGGCGTCCAGTGGTGTCTCTGCAGTGTGCAGGCAATGAGCGTTTGTGTGTGTGTGTGTGTGTGTTTGTGTGATTTCACACAAACCCCACTGCCACTTTACTAATTAGCTGCCCTGCTGAATGTCTGAACAGAGGTTGATCTCTGTTTGCTGTGTGTGTGTGTGTGTGCATGCATGCATTAATGCGTGTACTATGTGTGTGGAAATGTAGTGCATGCGGTGCGTGTGCATAGCCAAATGCCTTTGCTTATGTGCTTTTACTATTAAGAGAGAGAGGCTGCAGGTGGATATAGAGTGAAACAAAGATACACACGGGCATAAAAGGAAAGAATGTATGTGTGTTTGTGTTTTTGTCTGTGAGTATGTGGAAGTGGGCGAAAATAATATCCTACCTATCTGTTTCAGGTCCTATCTGTTTGGCGGCACCTGGAATTTGCTCAACATTCTACTGATCAGATTCTTCATTATGTTATCAATTCATATATAATTCTGTCATCCTGTCTTTTTCATGCTGTATTTCTGTTATCTGGTCTTTTCTTTAAACACAACATCTGTTCAATCAATCAATCAATCAATTTTTATTTATATAGCGCCATATCACAACAGAAGTCATCTCAAGGCACTTTTCACATAGAGCAGGTCAAGACCGTACTCTTTAATTTACAGAGACCCAACAATTCCCCCATGAGCAAGCACTTGGCGACAGCGGTAAGGAAAAACTCCCCTTTAACGGGTAGAAACCTCAAGCAGACCCCGGCTCTTGGTGGGCGGCCATCTGTTGCGCGTTTGTCCAACCTAGAAGAGGGATTCTTCCTGTTGCTCTTCCTGAGGTTTCTTCCATTTTTCTGAAGGGATTTTCCTTATCTGAATCAAGGGTCTAAAGATAGAAGATATTGTATTGTTGTACAGACTGTAAAGCCCCCTGAGACAAATTTATGATTTGTGACTTGATCTTATGAAGCTGTTCAAATATTTACTTCAAGTTTTTAAATAAATCAGATAAAAAGTTAAATTCATACTGTTTCCTGTGAAGTTTTCAGTGTTTCACTAAATTCGAATTCTATAATTTTCAACATTATATGTGACACATTTTTGTAAAAGGTAACATTTAAATGATCCATGATCATTTTGCTAATGTGTGATTATATGGAAAGACAATAAAAGAAAATATTGCATAACTGTGTTGTGTGTGTGTGTGTTTGTTTGCATTTTAACACTTGACAACACACACAACCAGGTGATGATATAATGTTAAGTGCTGTGGGAGAAACTGTAGACGTGTCATGTAACGCTCACACTACATTTATATGATACTACCTAACACTGACATGAGTGTAAGTGGTTTTTGAACACCCTGAGGTGCTGTATGAGGTCTAAAGATGTCACCCAAACAATTTATAAGGCCATAAAAGCTGACTTTTTCAAAACACTGAACAGGCCAGAGAGCAAGTTTTGAATCAGCACAAAGAAAAGTAGTCGTTGAGTCACTGATATTGATCAACAACCCTGCAGATATATTATTTTGATTTTATGTTGCAGTTCAATAAATGTTACTCCTCAAACCTTAAAGAATGATTCAATTCTGGTTTTTGATTAATTTATTGATTGGGGGCATTCAGACACCAGCTGGTGGTATTTTGAAGCAGGGGTTCACTCTCTCCACTGTGTTTTCTCGTTCTCTTGACCTCAGTAGCATTTCTTAAAGGAGAAATCCCCACCCAGGATAGGTATTTATGTGATATGAGGCAGTTTGGACATCAGAATAACAAAAAAGTAGAGTGTGCAGGGAGACAGAAGAAGCCCAGAGGGGATTACTTAATGCCTTTACCTACAGTATATAGAGCTAGCAGGGCAGAGTCATTGTGCTGGCACGGAGACAGAGTTAATGCAACTATTGTAGGCCAGCTGAGCTTCACGACCCTCAATACAAAACATAAAATGTATAACTCGTTAAGAAAAGGAGCAAAACACCTTTTCAACTGCAGGAAGTTTAGCTAGAAATCAGGATGTTATGAGAATTATTATTCTAGAGCTTTACCTCTATTTGCACTGGACAAATCTGTGTCCAATTTAGGTTATTTGGCCATAGTTGTAGTTTTAGGAGTGGCACGCAAACATTAACATATTGAATCTTTTGTTGTTCCTGAACTTTGTAGAACACAAACTTTTAAGCTCATCAGTTTGTGAGTCTTTTTTTTTTTTTGGTCCGAAAGTCCTTACTTTTTGAAAAAATGACGCTTTGGTGAACGTTCAGTGAGGAGCATCTCATACTTTGTTTCATTCATAAATTCTTACATCACCATTATTATCTTTATGTCAACTTTCCATGAGCCAAGTGATCGTTGGATACTCTCTTTAAGATGATTGCTATTCTGGTGTTCTCTCTTTTAGATCCACTTTCTTGCTCTACTCCAGCACCACCAGCAGTGTGTAGGGTAGCCTGTCCTCATTGACTAACATTTAATGGAGATGCTTCACACTGATGAAGTCTTATCACAATAAATATCTCACTAAATATTGTAATACATTTACATTGTCATACACAAAGATCTATCCTTGAGCTGTCACCCACTTGCACTAAAAAACATAAAAAATAAAACTGAACTTTTTTTGTTCTTCTGGAGGTGATGCAAGGCTCTATTACTCAATAATTGCTTCTGTGGCTGATCATGAATGCTTTAGATTGTGTGCAGATAATGATTGTGTGTGTTTGTCATCAGACATACATTTCAACGAAACCTAGCAGAGTCTCCATCCATTAGCCTCGCTAATTCTTGAACGATCAAAAGATCTCCTTAGCGTCAGTTTGAAACAGCAGCCATGGCTGTGTTATGAAAAATTAATGACTTTATTACTAGCTAGTAACTGACCTAATTACTAGTTAGGGTGTAGTTGTCCAAATAAAGGGAGGGACTTTAGGTAGGAAGAAAATTTGCGTATCATTGTGGTTCAACGGGCTCAGGTGGTCTGTTGTAACTCCTAGTTTTTTCTTGTTTTCAGTCACATGAACATCAAGCTGGCTGATGTGAAAGATTTCTCTACACACAAGAGCACATTACAGGATCAGGCGAGGTCAATTAAACATGAAGGAGCATCTGACACCAGTAGCATAAGGACATGGCATCTGACTGTGCCTTTTATCCAGTGGTGTGTAAATACTGTACATTTGTACAACCCATTAACCATCGACCACACAGTTTACATTGTGCATACTGGTGTACTGTATACGCTTATTCAGAATCTCTGCTAGCTTTACTGTATGTTTTATACACACAGGAGTAAAACTGTTCTCAATATCAAGAATTTATTATGTAATATGCTGTTTGTAAGATTGTAAAGTATTTGATTTTATTTCTTAAAATAAGTTTTTTTACTAACATGACCATGTAAAAATACATTCATGTTGTATGAATGTATATCACTGGCATTGGCCCTATTTTTAACAGAAAGACTTTACTTTTTTCATTGTAAATTGATGGCAGAAAATCTAAAAACAGCCCTTAACTGTAAATTTATAGACACTCAATGATATCCACTAATGTTAAATGCATGTGAAATGGTGTAAAGTTTTACCGCATATTGTATGTAAATATCTTGGGGGTTTTTTAATAGTGTCTCTATCTACAATTTCTGACATCAAAGGCTGGTCAACACTCTACAGTGCTTGAATTATCTGTTATCTGAGGTATAGAGTCTTTACTTATACAGCCATATTCACACTGTAGCATTTCATTTTACAACAAAACAAAGACAGGGCCATATTTTCTTGAGACTTTTTCCACCTCATTGCTGTTCACTCTTCAGATCATTTAACAGCAAACACCCTGCACCCTGCATCCTCCACCCCTGTCCATGTGACAGTCACCCACACATTCTCACGCTCTAGTGACACCATTTCCTAAACTTTTCAGCGACACCTGTCAACACAGCACAACAGAGTGTCTGCCATGTCTCTAAGCACACTAACACCACCACTTTAACAGGAAACCCTGCGGGCTTTCGAATTAAACAGATAACAGTTTTTTTTACAACCTTTAAACTGGAAGTACAATTATGTAAACTGCCTTTCTTCTGTCCCGTAACAGGTTATCTTTACAACTTCTGGTTAAAGTCTTAAATATCTCCTTATCAGTTAGTCCTGCATGTGAGCTCTAACGTGCTTTCTTATCAAGTAATCTCATCTAATGACACTGCTGAGGAAGAAAGCTGAGACACTTTTAGAAAAAGAACCCATATACTGTCACTGACATACTGTGCACACAAACAGACACAAAACATGTTTACATATACACATTCATGAGTACATATATGTAATTGCAAACAGGTTGCATGCACACATGGCAGGTATTGAAACCCAGAAAGCCTAGAATGTACAGAACAAGAGGCAGCAGTGACAGCGAGGAGGAGGAGGAGGAGGAGGAGGTTGAGAGAGAGAGTGAAGGGATGAGGGGGAAATCTGGAATCAATTAGGTGACTGAGCTGAAGTTGCTTGCATAGTTGTGGGGGTGAGTCAGGCAGAGAGGCAAGAGAAGGGACCAGGATGTGAGCGTCGTGCCACGAGTGTGTGTATTTTTATAAACACAAGCGCACAAAAGCAGCTACAGTATAAGTGTTCGGTGACACGTGTGATTGTCCATGTGAGCATTCTATAATCTAACTAAAAGTTTTTGGTTGTCTCTTTCCCCTGACAGCACCACTTGGAACAGCGGAGTCAAGTTGCAGCCAGGAAAGCCCCACCTCTCCTCCGTTGAGGTCAAAGTGGAGGGTAAGAACGGGTGGCTGGCACCGACCCAGGCCATGTCAACACAGCAGTTCTCAATACAGTATTCCTTTACACAACTTCCCCTCGTTACCTCTCTGCACACCGAATTCACAGCACTTTGTTTTCTACTGTTGGCTCTGATGATGGGGGAATTTGACTTTAAAAAGAAAAAAAGAATAAAGCACACAAGCAGGAGCTTTGTGAGCACATGTAGAAAACTGGTTTACATCTCGCTGTGCATGCAGCTGAGGTTTGCAGAACAAATTTGAATTTGCAGACGTAACAATGTGCACAGAATATATCGTGTGACAACTTTAAGTTAACAATGATTGGGATTTATTCACAGGGGTTCTGCTATTATTGCTACACAGCTTATCACACTGCTGCTAGTGGTGACCTGGTGTGAATCCTAGAAGCATAAAGCACCTCTGCAGGCGTACATAAGGCATACTAATGAGAGGAGGTAGAGGAAAGAGAGAAGTAAATAAAACAAAGTGTGAGCAAGACTGTACATGTGTCTGCCTGTGTAAAGCAAAAGCAAAATTAACAGGAAATAAAAGGGAAAGTATACACAAAGCGACAGAAAGAAAGATAGAGGTGTAACTCTCAGAGGAGTCAGCTTCTTCATGTGCAAACAGGGATCTATTTCACAGACAATGCTGCATGTTTTACACAATCAAGAGGGAGGCAATCATCACGGGCATGAGAGGACAATAAATAATTGAAAAAAACACTGCACCATTATGCTAAAACACCAACAGTTCAACTATTCTCATTTGAGTCAACAAGACAGGCAGCACATAACATTAGTCCGATGTTCAAATCCAATTTGTGGTGCTTCACTTTTCAGAGATTAAAAATCTTATTTCACATTAGCTGGTTTTCTGTTTATTTCCATAGCAAAGTAGATTCATATATATTTAATCTAGTAAACAAATATGACACATAAGCTCCTTAATTTATTAAGCATCTCACCAGTCAGTCCAGTGATACTGCGCGTGATTCCTGTCATTACTGTAACAGCATGTTGACAGTGTAATGTATAATTCACAGGATATTTACTGTATTAATGCAGTCAATGGTGTAATTAGAGTGACTGGAGAGGATCTAGCTGGGGCTAATATGCGAACAACAAGAACACAAATGAGATTACTCTCTAATATAACCTGCTATAAAATGCATGTGTTGGTGTGAGAGTAAATATGTGGGACGTGTGGTGGAGCGGTGGTGTAGAGGGATCAGAGGGGATAGTTGGTGTGATAGAAAAGGAAAACAGACAGAAAAATAGAGAAGAAAATAGACAACAAAGGAAAAAAAATAGGTCTGCATGAAAAAGGAAGATGACAGGAAAGACATGACAGTGAAGGTAAGGTAAGGAGTGGGTTGTGTGTGATGCTGAAAGTAAAAGAGGAGTGTGTTTGTGTGTTTGTGTGTGTGTGTGTGTGTTGTACGCTGGCCTCTCACCAACCCTGACAATCAAAATGGAGCCAACTGTGCAGAGAAAAGCCAATAGAATTATCCCACACCCCTGCGTAATTTGACAGTCACTTAGCTCATTCAACGCAGTACACATACACACACACACACACACACACGCAAAGCAACACCACACACAAATCTTTTTATGTTTGGGATGCATGCTAAGTGCTAAGTGCCAAGTGTTTTCCCATAAGTCGCTGGGTAATAAATAAATGAATGGGACGCCAGTGTCTGAACTGTTTTCCACACATTGTCGCGAAAATACATCTTGTCTCTGGCGGTGGCGTACAGTCACAACTGGAATTTTTGATTTCAGCACAGAATTAAAAGTTAGAAGAAGAAGAAAAAACAATGCAAAGAGAGTAAGGAAGAAACTAAACTCAGCAACAAAAGAAATATTCTCTACAGCTTTGTGACCTTACATTTGTAATTAATAGACCCTGAGTGGTAAAAATAAATTAAAATTACTACACTGTGTTTGTTTTTTCTATTTTTATGTCCTTATCCTCTGCATAAAAAAAAAGACTTTCTCTAAGAACTCTGTATTTGTTGTTTTAAAATGCCTCTGTCTCAGTTATTACAGGTCTATTCGCTGACTGTGTAACCTTTAACCAGTAAGATTATAATATATATGGCTTCCAAACTGCAGCACGAATAAACAGCTGAAGTACAATCTCATCCTGAATTCTTTTCAACGCCTCTGTAAACTGTTTCCTCTCAGCATTAATCCTGTTTGTCAGAAATACACAGGAAGTAACAGCAACTGTTTATTACAGTTTACATAGCGGAGAGTGGTGAAGACGACTTCTATTTACAGTTTGCTATTTATGTAACCAGATGTTTCTGAGTAATTCCAGTGGTGGTCTGCCGTCACTGTATCTTCCATGTGTCTCCGGTCCATTTATAACTGGATTCAACTAAGTATTAAAGATAGAATTTCACTTTTTTTTTAATGAGTTGAATGAGTCAAACAGGGGGAGAGAAATGGCAAAAAGCCAAAGGCACTAATTAAAAAAGCTGCTTGAAAATGTTAAATAACATCAAAAGGAAATAGACCTGAAACCTTCACCTCTCTAGAAAACCCACAGCTCCTCCTCTCTTCCTCTCGCTTTTACCTTTTATAAATTGTTGCTTCTCTATCTAACCAACCACGACATCGACTTAACACTGAACTCTGCCTGTGCCTGTTCATACTGGGAAGCTCTCCATGTAATTACAGGAAGGTGGACCGATCTCTTTGTGCTCACAATATTTTCACTGGCAGTGTAACTAAACAGCACCGCGTTGGAGGGGAGAGGTTATTGACAAACGATCAAAAAATGTGTTGGACTCGTTGTTCCAGGGGAAGTGTTTGTGAAGTGGGTGACTGCAGCAAAAACTGTTTTTTTGTTATCTGCAACGCCATCTCAAATGAGGTCTGTCCAGGACCTTGATACTTTGAGTGGTGTTCAGGTAGAGTGAAGTGACGCTTCCTTTGAAGCCCATTCATTCAGCATGTACGCGCAGCTGTCAAAATATTGTGTCGAGTGTCAAGTAGCTGCTAGTGCTGGGACACGCAGAAGCTGAGTATCTAGCAAATTACAGCACTGTGACCTGGTGATTAAATATGTTTAAATATTCTGTTTATCCGTGTAAGCAAGCTACAGAGACAGACAATTAATATTCACTTTGTCTGCTGCACATAAAATAGAGTCTGACAAGCGTTTTAGCCGATGCATATTCAAATAAAACACTAACAGATTAAAACATAAGAGCATGATATCATTAATCACTTGCTAGTAGTGTAAAAGGGCCCATTTCTGTGGTGTTGACCCTCATGTTAAGCCACAGACACTTGAGCACCTCATTAGAAGTGAATGGGCCTCGAGGTGGGAGGCAGGGCAGCCATTGAGAGGCTTAGCGGGACTCCACAGGGCTTCCTAACTGCCACTAGAGGGGAGAGGAGAGAGAGAGAGACTGAAAGCAAAGCTCTCTCTCTTTCTCTCAAGGATGAGCGGGAGATGGAGAGCTCTCCTCTCTTCCCAGGCAGGCCAAGCTGCAGTTCATTCATGGGAGTGCCTACAATGTCTATGCCAGTCCCCAGTCTGGTCATTAAAGCACTTATGATCTGATGACACATTTTTCAGTCTCTCATAGGATTGCAGAGATCAATAGTTAGTGGCAATTAAAAAAAAAAAAACAGCCAATCAGCAAAAATGTATCTATATTCACCAGTATATGATGAATTTAATGTCTTGATCAATTGTATATTTTTCATTTCTCACTTAACCATAATATGATTTTGTTGGTGAAATTTATATGTAGGATGGAAATGTTTCCTAAATGATCATTTCTGCTTTTTTGGCTCCACAGTGTCTCATTATCTCAGTTTTTATGGCAAAATTACAGATACTTACCATAAATTGAAGAACAGCTGGTTATAAAAAGGGTGTGGGCATTTATGTCAATGGCGTCACCGGGCAGTGCTGTCAGAAACTTAAAATTACCGAAAGCTAAAAAAGGACAACTTCACTGAATAAACCAAATGACTGCAAGATTATTTTTAATGTATCTCTATTCTGACTTCATGCGTTAAAGTGAGATCCATTAGTGCTTTAAAGAAAAAATTCAGCGCTATGAATATGATGATTTCTTTTAACTAGGTCACCTATGTAGTAGAAATGTGCAACTGTTTTTGAAATCGGTTCCCTATGACCAGAGAAAAGTGAGAAAAAGACTGTAGATTCCCCACACCTACAACAACCAGAATGCATTGCTCACGTCCCGTCCAATCAGACTGACTCTACTGACGTTATGTTTATGGCCGGCACAGCGGCGGTTTAGCAAAGACTGAGCAGCGTTATATCTCTTTACTGAGGCTTATTTTCATTTACATAATGTTTTTTCTCATTGAGTCTCGCTATATCATACCACTGTGTCTCCATTTGGGCTTGTTTTGGGAAACAATTGTGGATGAAGGGGTGAAAAACCGCAACCAAACACTGTTTTTAAGGACAAGGAGCCAGATCCTGGATTGTACTACCCGGGCTGTCTTTTGGCAGCTGTAACGTAGCTCTGGTGGCGGCAGCTCCCTCCTCCACACTGTTGTTACTGATTCCACAGTGCAATATTCAGCCTTGTATCATGAAACTAGTTTTTTTTCCAAATATGCTGATATTTTAAAGTATTTAGTAGTATGATATTTTAGTGTCTGCTTTTCCCTATCAATGGCGTAACATGGTAGATGGGAGTGTTTTGTAGAGACCCACATTTGACAGTCCTTGAAGGCACCACTACTGAAAATGAGGAAATATAGACTTTTGCCGGATCTCTGGATGCAGGCAACATGGCGGGAAATGAAACATTATTCATTTGCATATACTACCCACAATGTAATGATACAATGCTGGTTCAAAATCAGCAAAGTTTCCCTTTAAGATACTGAAGACTGTGACATACTGAACACATTCCTGATAGATAATAGATAGAGTTTACATATGCAGGCTTCCAGTACCCAAAAATGAAATTTTCATAATTGCTAATTGTTTTAACAAACAGCTGTAGTCCCTATATGAGAATAGCTGGCTATTGTGGAAACACTGATACTGTGGTTACTGCAACAAAATCAGCATTTTCTGCTGGTGATAAAAACGCCAGGGGAAAAAATCAATTTGGCCGTTGTAGTCACTTGATGCAGGCTGAGAGGCCTCACAAACAGATATCAAAGGCAGCTGGCTCGTCTTCAAGAAGGAGGATAGAAGATAACAACAGCAGTATTCATGACATTTAATCACCCTTCATTTATTTAAAAATATATGTATATTTAGCTTTTTTGTTGTGAAACCTCATCTTAAAGTCAGATTGAAATAAGATTTAGAGGAGCTCTATTCTTGTTTAAAGAAAAATATATTTTTTTTAGGTCAAAATATTCTGTTTTTTGTCATGCACTTTAATTTAAACTAATGCTGTATAGTATCACACTATGACATACAGTTGACATACATTTTACAAACCAAATACAATATCTGTATGCTCATATTTACACTTTAAGTCCTATAATTTCTCTCACATTATCTCACTGTGATCACAGAAGAGTGTCTGACCCACTCTGCACTCCTTACTCTCATATACTTTTTTTTTTTTTTTTTGCATATATAAGTTACTGCGGGCAAAAGATAAATGAACAAAATGTGCTTTTACTTGGAACTGAAATGGGACATGAAGTGTAGTGTGGGAGCTAAAGACTCAACCTGAGGCAACATTAACATCAGCCCATGACTTTTGATGTCTATCTCAAACATTAATCTCCCATGCATGCAAACATATCAAAGACAGAGTTCATTGATTCTTTGTAAGCGGCACATTCTGTTTATAGTGCTTCCAAATCACGCCACATACTGTAACAGACCATTACAGCTCAAGACTGAGAGACATGTTTCCTTTCTAACTTCAGCGTGAAACACATCACTTCTAAAAACACAGCAGCCTTTGTAAGTAGCTGCAAAAATACACAAACAGAGTCTGTTTGTTTTGAGGGTTTCCTATAAAACCTGTAATCTATATTTGCACTAGATTGTTGATCTTCTTGAAAAGTAGAAATGTCATAATCTTGCTCTCATTTCCCCTCCCTTCCTCGAACTTCCCTCCTCCATCCACATCACAGTTTGCTCCACCCCTCAACCCTGGTTCCCACTTTTGCACTCTTCCACACTTCCACACACAGATTCCCTTAACTCTCAAATATCCTCACAACGTCTTTAACGCTCCTACTCTCTCTGTCTCTCTCTCTCTCTCTGTTCTTCTTTCAGTCTCTCCATCTCTTTCTCTCTAAGACTCACAAAGCTCTTATTCTTTCAGTTTGTGGCTTTTCTTTCGAAACTGAAAGCTTTGCGAAGGGAAAACGTCCACCCCCACCCCCTTCTCCTCTCAGTGCAGCTGGGAAACTTCACCCTTACATCTCATCTCTCTCTCTCTCTCTCTCACACACACACACACACACACGAACACACACATACAGAGCACAGGGTCAGGAGGTCACAGGCCACGCCCTGACAACCCACAGGGGGTGGAGAGAAGAAGAAGAGGAGGGAAGGAAATTAGAGATCCTCAGTCCTTCCCCGCAAATTTACAGACAAGTAAACATGACTGAGGCAATTTTTTCCTCGGTTCTCAACCTGCCGCCTTCATTCCTTGTTTCCTAGTTCATTTCCCCTCCTCCCTTCATGTGTATGTGCCCCCGTCTATCCAGGCGAAGTCAGAGGAAAAAGTTTTGCCCCAGTTTTTTTCCTCTTTCACCATGAATTTTGCAAGAAGACTATAAGATCTGTAACGGCAGTTAGAAGCAGTCATAGCTGAAGAACAGACTGATCTTTTCTCACAGATGTGAGATGAGAAACAAGTGAACAGGAGGTGTGAAATGACCAATTTTCGAAATAAGTATATGTTGTTTTTCTTGGCAGGACGGCAAATAAGGAACCACACCAACTGCATATCTAACTGCCCAAAGAGAAATCGCAGATGTTCTCTCTCCCTCCAAACAAACCACTTCTTTTCTTCTTTTTGAAGCATGAATTCCCGTCACACACACACACACACACACACACACACGCTCTCCCCTCCCTTTTCTCTCCCTCTCTCTCACTACATGTATCTTCCCCTCCCTCGTCTTCCCACTCTTCCCGCCCATCCTCCCCTCTTTCTCTAGCTCATGTTTTCTTTTTCTTTTTTTTTTTTCTGCTATCATGGAATTGCCGCTTTCCACATGTGACTCACTTTTTCACCAGCCAAAGCCAGACAGAAAAAAAAAAAAAAAAAAAGTCAAACGCTTGTGTCTTCTCTCTGCCTCTATGGCTCTGTGTGTCCCTCTCAGTAGGTGAAGCAGCATTCCTTCAGGGGGCTCTTATAACCTCTGTAGGTCTCCCTCTTTCAGTGAGGTTGTTCCCTATTGAGACATGTGTCAGCCGGCGACCTAGTTCCCGATTCAAGCAAAAAATTGTGAGGCTAATTATTCATTCCCTCTGTTTGAGTTTTGCCTCTGAGAGCTATTCCTAAGACAAACCCCTCGAGGAATAAAGAGAAGGAGTAGGCCTTGATTGGCAACCGTACACCCCCACCTTTTATTTGCCAAGGAACCAAGCGTGCTAGCAGACATTCGCCACCCTAACATCACAGAGAGCAACCCCAAAAACAAGGGAGGAGAGAAAAAATAACGCTCAACAAAGCCTGAAAAGAGGAGGAGTAGCAGGCAGGAGGAGGGGGAGGGAGAGGATGGAGAGAGGGCTGGAAGAGGCGAGCGTCAGAGGAAAGAATGAATGCCAAGTAAAACTTGTTGACACAGAAAAGAGGTTTGGGAGTCAGTTTCAGTATTATATTTTTTTTTATCTTAAGATCAGAGTTCTTCTAACCTTTCTTTTTTAAAGAAACTTTTTTAAAAAGTATCATCAAGGCTCAGCGGATTCAAAAAAGGTGAAAACCTGCATCTTTGTCTTTTCACTTTTATCGGTAAATGGATGCCTTTTAGTGAAACACACAGCACAATCATAGTATTGCGTCTATGGAAAATGACAGCGAAGATGAATATGTGCTTTGTACTTGACAAAAAATGTTGGTAGCAGGTTGCTGATCTTAACAATGAATATTTCTCTTTGAAAAATACCTTTCCACATTCACTAGAGGCGTCTCTCACTTTCATTGACTCCCTTTTATTCACTTCCTGCCTGTTTTATTTTACCCTAATTGACCCGTGTGGCCCTTGTCTTGTTAATCTTTAACGCCTTTCATCCAATTCCTTCTCACCGATTTATGGACTACAAGTCATAACCTCTAAAGGCTTTCTAATGAAATCGGTGTGGGGGAAAGAAATAACCACTTTCACCCACATTATCAGGTCAGAAACACATTTTCCTGTCTGCACACTGGTACCTGTTCTCTCCCACTGCATTCAACATGCATCCTGGGAGGATTTGCTCAACGTGTTTTATTAAACTGGAACGGTGCTGAGGAAGGAAAGCAATGTTGTAAAGCACTTGTAACCTCGCCTGTGACAATCTTACTCCTTTCTCTTGTTTAGGTGTTAAATGGCCAATGTCTGCTATCATTATGATGGAATCAGTAACAATGGGAAATGGGAGGAGAGCCGAGGTGAAAGGGGATCTTAAAGTTTTAAATAATGTGATGGACCCAATAGTCTGTAACCTTACAGGTAAGGTTTCGCATCAAGTGGTGGCAGTTACTGTATATTCAGATGCTCACTGTCATCATCAAAATGCTCAGTTGGTTACAGCTTCACAGGACAACATGTACATGAAAGTGGCTCAAAGTGGTGATCCTAAAGTGTCAGCACTTTAGGATCACCACTTTGAGTCCTGGCTGCGATAATCAGAGAGGTGAAATGGACACCGGTCTCTATTCACTTAACAACTGCTGTTGAGACGCACTTTAGCAAAACACTTCATCTGTCACTGATTCACGGATATCATGGTGCTATTAGGTGGATAGGTGTAAATATCTGTCATGTATGGGGAGGTTGTTACTGTCTAGACTGCACATCTGCTCAGCAAATCAGCCCCAGAAAAATAAACATATAAAAAATGTCACTTTAAGAGAATAGTTTGACATTTTGGCAAATGTGTTGCTCGCTTTCTCGCTGAGAGTTAGATGAGAAGACTGATAGCACTCTCATGTCTGTACACAACATATGAAGCTACCGCAAGCAGTCGGTTAGCTTAACTTAGCATATAGACTGGAAACAGGGGGAAACAGCTAGCCTGGCTCTGTCCAAAGATAACAAAATCCACCTACTAGCACTTGTAAAACGTATTAAATTAACATGTTATATATCTTGTTTGTTCAATGCAGAAACCGAAGTGGAAAAAAACAATTATTTCTGGTTTTACAGGGGGTTTATGCTGACTATTACTTCATATTATCATCACAGTGACAACCAGCGGAGACTTCTGCATACAGCCAAGAAATAGTCCAACACATTACCCCCCTAAAATCACAAATTGTTATTTTTACACTTCAGTAAGCGTATTTCCTGAATTATCAACAATTTCTTGAATGAGACTGACTTTTTAATGTTTCATTTGAAGAAGATGTAACTGTGTAAAACACTACTCTACTTGAATGAATCAATGTATCATAACTAGTGTAGTTCCAACCGAGGGCTGTAAAAAAATAATCTTCTGCAGTTTCAATTTGCTTTTTGTAATTTGCAATTTGATTTTTTTTTGTAATGCAGAAGAGCAACAAGCACAAATGTTTCACTTTTCTAGTGCAGGCATAACATATTCATTCTGCTCTTGCACTGCAGGCTCCAAGTGTAAAATACAAATGTAAACTACACTGATTCGCACCCAGTAAGAGTCACGTAGATCCCTAAAATAAACAGGAAATTATGTACGACACATTAATAACTGAGCATCTTCCATAGCAACAATAACCTCAATCTAACCTGTATTTCTGTAGCAGGTGGCAAGTGGTGAAGAGGGTTTGTCTCCACAGGCCAGATTATGAGGTCACAGCCAGACGTGGACAGATGGAGGCAGAGGTTAGCCCTCCCTCCTGTGCTCTGCTACACACACACACACACACACACACACACATTTGGCAACCATTTTTTCACAGGACAATTACCTTGCGACCTCTGCCAGCCCACACACACACACACACACACACACACACACACTCTTGGCCAATTACGGACACACACAAGGAATGGTAACAGTCACAGTTGAGCCACATAGAAACCTGTCATGGTGAGTACATACACACTCAGCAACCCCTCCAGCTCCACAAAATATGGCAACCAGCTCTGTTTCTGAAGGGCACAGCACCCAGCTGCAGCTTTCTAACACAAAAGACAGACAGACAGACTGATGACTGAGACTCTCCCCTACATATTTGGCAGAGATTTTTTTTTCCCTCCTTGTTTAAACCCAGTGCCTGAAGTCATGTCCAATTCAGCCCTCTCTGTTCTGTTAATTCCATTATCTCTGATTATTTTCTCATAAGCATTGCTGCTCTAATCCACTTGTTGGTCACATATCTTTGTTGCACCAGCTAACCATTGAGCTGATAATGGATATGCATGACCCAGGTTTTTAATTCAGTGCTATCCCTCTTTGCTTTCACTTTTACAAGTAACAGTGGTGACAAACTGAATGATGTTAAAAGACATTTCCTACTCAGATAACGACAAAAATTGCTTTGCAGGTGAGTGATTTGTTACATTCAAGATATGGCATTAAATTATCTCCCCACTGCCTTGTACCCCCGTGCTTTTTAGTTTGTAGTTTTTTTTAAGACCATTTTGGAATTAAATAAGCTCATAATTTCTCTGAGACAGTGTGTTTAAGGCTCCCGTCCCTGGAACAACATACACCCCCAGCTAGGATTGATTCCAGTCAGAATCTTTTTCTGCTGGATTTCCCCTACTTTGTATTCCTCTCAGCTTTACTACAGTTTCAAGAAAGAAAAAGGAAAACTCAGAGTTGTTGAAGGCTCACTCTTGGTAAAAAAAAAGACATATAGATATGTCGTCTATGAATTCCCGATTGGAGCCTTACAACAAGAGCGACATAAATATTTTAGATTAAAAACATTTACAAGACACACAAGATAAATATTTTAGCAACCTCGGATGAAATTATTCTAATCATACATCATAGATAAATTTGCCAACATCTGCTAAGCAGTGTAAAGAGAATGGGCCTCTACCTCTTCCTCCTGCTCCTGCATTCACCTTGACCACATGCTGTTTTGGTGGCACACAGGAGCACCGCCTATGGTGTTATCAAAGTCATCAGCCTTTAGTATTCTCCTAACTAGATAACGCTACACCCACATACTCTTCGGCAAATCCATAATCAATCCTATTGTAGTGCTCTTGTCTCATTGTGTCGCTGTGAATGAAGCATATTTGTGGGCTGACAAAACAAAAATGACATTTCCATTTTTTTTGTGATCTAGCTGATGCTTTTATTCAGAGTAATTTGCGATGGGTGCAACAGCAGAATCATTTGAAATTCATAAATCACCAGCCCACTGTAAAGACAGCAGGGTTCAGTGCCTGCACAGCACATGTATTAGCTATTACTGAGTCCTTATTTGTGCAAATTTTAGGAATGTTTTTCTTGAAATTGAGACCTTTTTGTACTATTAGAATGGGAAAGAAATAAAAAAACATGCATAAAACTGAAAGAATATACAACTATCACAAAATATAACTCACTGAAAAAAACAGCTCACGGAGAAAAAGAATCCTTTTTTAACTCGATTGTACAGCATAGTTCACTTCCTTTGAGATTGAATAGGCCTACAAATTTAATAATACATGAAATTTTACACTATTTCAGGATCTCCAGACACCCTGAACAAAAGACTGGATAAAGCAATAATAGGTAAGGTGAGAAGTTTAATAAAACATGACTATTTTGTAAGCAAATATGAATAGAAGCTGAGATATAATTCAGATATAGGTTTTGAAGTTGCAATAGAGGAGAGGTAATGACTCCTGCTCAATCTAACTCAGGTGGGAAAGTCATTCCTCTACGGGGAAGACAGGAGACAGCAAGGCCACTGCAGGGACAGGGATAAATAATTGGACAATTGTACCAGAACACAGGAGTCTAGGTCAAAACCTCAAAGTATAGAGTTTTGTTTTTAAAGTCAGCACGTACAGTCATGTAGGAGCAATGTGGCAGGAGGATTTAAGGACACTGTGGGCAATGTCGGGTGCAGCTTCACAGAGAAGATGCAACGACTGAAGAGATGTCACAATAATCCAGACTTGAGATGAGTTTGAATAAAAAAGAAGGCAGCAATGCGGTGACAGATAGATAGAGATATGGTAGAATTCAGATTATTGCTGTGATGTGAGGCCAACAAAGCAATTTGCTCTCTAAGTCACTGCAGTGCTGTCAGTATTGATATGGAGGTCTTGCACGGGGCTTGCCGGAGAAAAACAGCAGCACAGTCTTGTCAAGGTTGAGCGTCTTGGCAGAGAAGAAACTTTATCAGTCCCCGTGTGTCATATTCTCAGCTGTCAGAGGATGGAAAGTAAAAGGCAGAGCGTTGCCGGTGTCAGAGCATGAGGAGAGGCTACGTGACGTGAAGACTAGAGTCTAGAAAGAGAAGAAGGGGAAGCCCAGTAGTGAACCCAGGGGAACCCCAGTGAAGAAGAATGAAGAAGAATAGAGCATCACTCTGCAGCCTTTCAGATTGTCATCAATAATTTGGAAATAAACAGACAAAGAATAATAAAAAAGCTAGGAAGTAATGAAGAAAATTGTTGTTTTTTTTCCTACAGCTTTTTCCAACAGTGATTTTTACAAATGCTGATTATTTGTCTAAAAACTGATAATGGAGTACACAATGAAATAGATTAAAATTACATGTCAAATAAAGAGATACGGTATTCATGTAGGTCATGGGAAAATCAAAGCAGCTATTATTTTTTACAAGATTTGTTCATTTAAAAAGTCATCTAAGGTAGAGAGGTGATTTTCATCAATGTAAACTCCATTTTTTTTACATAATTTAGAAGTCTAGCTGACATATCGAGGCTGAGGTTAATCTTTATCACTGAAAAATACTGAGTTCACAGTTCAAACTGATCTTCACCCTGATTTAATGTGCTCTTGCGTCATTACGTTTCATCTACTTTTTGATTTAACAAAACACTGACGCTGTCTTGTCTCCCTGAAGTAATACTAGAACGTGTTTAAATGTGTATTTGATGAACATATATTCATTCCATTTCCATCAGTGTTTTACGTTAAAAAACGCTGATGAAAACCGTCATCAAACACCATATGACACCTTCATGCATCCCAGATGACACATTATATACTGGCACATCTTGCTAAAAATGTCTTGGTACTTTCCAAAGAAATTATCATCGTACATTGTGGCTACATGATTTCTTGGTAATTTTATCAATTCCTCATTTTAGACTTTGTGCTATGTTATGTGATCCGGTAGTAAAAATGTCACCACTGAGTCATCCGATTCGTGTCTAGGGAAGAAGAACAACTATAAATTATAAACAAACCTAAAAGTTGGCCATATGTCTCTTTGTATACACCCTACTGTTTTGTTTTCAAAAGAGATAATTTATATCTGTACTTTAAAGACTAAGTGGGCTATCATTTGGTCTTAATGTGCCTGTCTTTGGTCGGTGTGATGTGGCTACTGACTGTGTAGCCAGCTGTGACTAAAACCTTATTTACACCGGACATGACTCAGACACATTTTTTTAGTCGTTCTTCTCTCAGACTAAAAACACCTTAATTTTAACCAACACTGCTGTCTACAGCAGGTAGATGCTCCATCCCCCTCACACATGCATCCCAGTGACCTGAAGCATCTGTTTACACTTTAAATTTCATGAATGAATGCGTCATTTCACTCACAAGCCATTTTAATGGGCCCCTTTTACAGCAGAATATGTTCACTTGCCATTGCAGGAAAAGCACAGGTGTAACTAATAACATTAATAATGACTGCATTCTATTCAGGGTATATCAGCGCCAGGGCTCTGATATTAGATACTGTATGTTGGCTCACTGGGACATTTCACAGGCATCATTAATGTTATTAGTTACACCCATAGACTGTATATAAAGTTGGACATGGTGAGCTGTGACGTCGCCCATTGGTTTGCATTGGAGCCGGTTTGAAGATCAGAGTTGCGGCTTATGGTCAGCTACCTCAGACTTAAGCAAACGCTAGCCTACTGGGAACATTGAGCAGTGCACACTTGGGCTAATATTAGCTACTTTGGTGAAATTGTGCTAACAGGGCAGGTATCGTAATCAAGTAACACTAAACTTACTGAAATATTGGGACAGTAGTCAGACTCAGTGCAAGTCCCAAACTGTCAATCACAGCTGTCAATCAACGCCCACACAGCAGACATGAAAGCTATTATAATTCTTCAAATCTTATTAACAGAGATATAATTTCCAGAATGACTACCAGCACACTTCTTAGAGGGCCCGAATTTAGCGATTGAGACCATTATGACTCAGTGAAAAAATAAGGATTGGCCTAATATTTCTAGAGGGAAGATGACGCTCTTTGAATGGGAGTCAATTGGAGCCAGGGATTTTTTGGAGCCAGGATCTAGCGGCCGTCTGTGACATTTTGCACTGTAAAGTACTTCCACATTGGCTTCAGCCTCAAGATGTGGTAGTTGCCGTTTGGTTACACATTGCTTTTCCTGCTCGGACAAGTCAAAATGTCAGCTGTCTACACATGCACCTATTTCAACAAGTCAATAAATTATTTTCTTATATGATAGATAGAAACATATAGAAGGATAAAATGTTGTGCTTTATGTTTAGCTGATATTGTCAATAATTACAGCAATGCATGACTCTACAATTTACCATGTTGATAAAGCACAGTGTGCTCCTGTTTACAGTGAAGGACTCTATCCATACTTACATATTTATGGTATCACTGCTAAATGGTTAATTATAAAACTTGAACACACTCTGCTCATCAGTAACGTTAACTTTACTCTGTTGATGATATTTTTCCTATGAAAATTGAAAATACCGCAGTCATGATGCTTTTCATAACAGGTTCACTGTACTACAACTGGAGTGTTATGATATAGCTTTTATTTAAATAATCGAATAATAATTGCAATCTTTCAATGTATGCAACAATTCCCCTTTGTGTTTTCTCACCACCCAGTCTCACAAACACAGAGAAAGAGAAGTGTGTGTATGTGTTTGTGTGTGTGCATGTGTGTGTGTGTGTGTGTGTGTGAGTAAATGTCATGATGACACTGCACTATGACTATACAGACTTTGTGTATCTCTGTACATAAATCTACTGGGTGGTATGTGGGGCTGCCGTTGGATAATCACAAGGTCCAAATCGTACATTCAGTCACACATTAATCATTGTGTGTATGTGCTATATGTGCGTGTGTGTGTGTGTCTGTGTGTGCGCACATTCATATTTATGACTCATATCCAAAATACACTTTCGCTCTGCCTGTGCTGGAAATACTGATGACTCAGCCCATTCAACACATTAATCCTGTTTCCTTGCAAACTATACTCAACCTACACTCTCCGTTATGCGCCTTATACATTACAGGCCAGTGCTGTCTGGTCATAAGAAAACAAGCCACCGTGTGTTGAACATGGTGCTCAAACACTTGACATTGAACCAAAGACAATATCACAGAGAGCTGGATTGCAGTGAGAGAGGAGTGGAGAGGTAACACCAGATCATAGCTGCTCATGCTGCTGGCACTATCTCAAAAGCATGATTTATTTAGACTTAACCCGTAGAGAAAAGATTCATTACCTTCACGCAATATCAAGATATTTTGCTAAGCTATCGAGCAGTTCTCCACACTAACACTTCATGTCTTCTTCATTAAATTACCCACCATGATTAGAAGATTTATACGTTAGACTTTGTTTTGTTTCTTTCCATTACTTTTTACTCTTTCACTTTAGATCAAATGGGCCTTAAATGGGCCACCTGATGCCGCTGAAACATTGGGGGTTAGCAAGTCAGCTACAGCTGCAGGAGAGGCATTTTCTTTGATAAAGATGAGCTTGTGGTAGTGGCTTGCAGCAGCCAGGCTACACAAATATAATTCAGTGAAATACTTATCTTTCTTTGTTGTCTAACTGTGTTAACATTTCAGTCTGTTTGTATGGATAATAACCAACCTCATATATCAATGTATTTCCTGTTTTCATTCTCTAGCAGCACTGATAGCTACTGTGGTGTCACTACACTGCCTGCAGCCTTAATATGTAACCTAATTGCTGCTCATTTAAATGATATGTCAAAATTTGAATGACACATTGATGGGGAAGTTGTTAAAGGTGGTTGCACAACACTTTGGTAGACTGTGGCGGTGTTTGAAATCGGATACTAACAAACTGCCTGCTACATACTCAAACAGCATTAAGTATGCCATTACAGCAGACTGTTCACAGCTGCCGTTGTTGTTTATCACAAATATAAAACATTACTTCTTCCATTCTTCCAGCGGTAAATTACCAAAGAGCCGCACAGATCAGTTTATCAGATTATTTTCTCCCTGAGATGACGACATGTTGACCAGCCGATCATCTAAGGAGTCGGGCTGCTAGCAGCCAAGATGACTGATAGGTCTCACCCGGCCAGCAGCTCCTCATATCTCCAAAAGTGTTGCACCGAATTTCCAAACAGGCATTATTTGGATAAACTAACCACATATTAAGAATCTAAATGCTTACTTTCTTGCCTGAAAAAATATTAAAACTTGAAATTAAAACTCACATAAAGTGACATATTAACAGTCCTAAAGAGAAATTTACAGCAGCTTTTAGCCTGGCTCATAATCTCATTGCGCAGTCTGAGGAGACGCAATGCATTTTTGGGCAGTTGTCCAGTAAACTCATGCTGCATTTTTGCTAATCTAGTACACATCCGGCCATATCTAATTTTGCATTTCATCAATTCATTTTTAAAAGTTACACATCAGGCAAAAGTATTTTTGTGTCACTAAATTATTGTTCTGTTACTATTTCAATTTTTTATTAATTTCCATATCAAGTGGTTTGGATGTTTGCACTGTTACTCAGTGTGCTCCATTTGTCCTCTCAACTTCTATTCATGCCCCATGTGGACCTCCCCTGCCCCCTCCTTGGCCAGCTGAACTGAACCCCCCCACCCCAACCCCCACCCCACCTGTTACGAGTTCAGCCTTTATGGGTCAATGTGAGTTCTTCTGAGTTTAACAACACAGTTTTTATTGTTTATATCTTTCTAATAACTGCTGGTGAGTGTGGGTGGGTATACCCATATACTAGAATAATAATTAACGTATTGTAAATATAATTAGGTTCTGTTTTTTTACAAGTCTCACTTAAAAAACATGAACAACAGTTTAATGAGGTGGGGTTCCTTGGCTGATGTATTTGTTTAGTCCAACTCCCTATCCTGGTTCTAGTCCTCCGTCACTGTGCATTTTGCCTCTTTTAATGTGAGTTCTAGGAAGTTGAAATTAAAGCAATCCCTTTTTCAAGCCGGACTTGACTGTATAATTGTATAGTCAGTCTTTATCTTATTGTTGTGTAAAGGATGTAACATCCTCTTCTTAACCATTAAATGGTAAACATACCTCATGAAAATTCACACATTCACTGCTCTGCTGGCAGACAGCACTCTGAGCTGACTATCCAGCTAATTTAAAACATGACTCGAAACATAATTAACCTGCTGATTATTCACACTAAATGAGCCTGACAAGCCAGCAGCTTAAGCTGTTCGGTCAAATGTGTGTAAATCAGCATTTCTGCATGGATGAGTGTTTCCAGTGTAATAATAAAAATGCACATATATGGACCTGTTTTTGGCAAAAACAGTAGTTTATGGATTAAAACTGGTCTTTCGATATCCCAAACCAAAAACCTTCTGACTTTTGAACAGACAACAAAGTTACTTTAGTTTGTCAAACATTAGATTGTGGTGAGTGCTTCTGTATCAAGGGGACCTTTTGAATTTTGAACCTTTTTCAGCCAAAATCGAAGCACAACTAAAACTATAGTTCTCTTCATTTATTTCCACACAAATTTCATGAGTATAAGAGCAAAATTCCTGAGTGAATTTGAATATCTTGATACTACATGAAACAATTTGTCCCAGTGGTAGAAACATTTACTGATTTTAACTCTAGCTGGCAGAAGTTCATAAAAAAGAAAATCAGCACATCATGCATCACATCAATAGACTTTTTTATGTAATGGCCAGGTCAGCCAGAGAACAAGGAGAGCAAGGAGGAATAGGGGAGAAATCACACAAGGTGCAGACTGACACAAGTAAAAAGGAAAACAAGAGAGGAAGTCAAGGTGACACAAGGGAGAGGGAGTGACAGAAGTGCAGGAGAGAGAAAGCTAACACATAAAACATTCCCACGTCGAATAGAAATTTAGGTGTGTAGCTCTTTAAGACTTGGTAAAACACCAATATTCCCTGTGTTACAACTGAGTCTAATTTGGAGGGAATCCAGCTTCACTTTAATTAACAATTATCAACTCCTTCTCACACCCCAAGTGCTATTTTCAGTGCTTAATAGGAATTATAAACGGAGACCTGTGAGATTTTGCAGAAGTAAAGAAGTCGTATTATCATAATTGCATGCAGCATGTGTAAGTGTGTGTGCATGTGTGTCTGTGCATCTGTTGAGTTGTAGAGTAATCCTCCTCAAGAGTCCCTCCACACTAACACAGCCATGACGTTAAAAATTAGTAGTAAAACCGATGCCAAAATATAACAAGTAACAGCCTTTGACTTTAAAAACTGGACTAAAAATTGATCCTCATTTTTACTTTAAGAGTAAACTAAGATTAACTGTCCTTTTCAGATACAAAACGAAGCACTGCCAGGTTGTGCAAATTAATTAAGGGTTGTTGTGCGAGGCATCAAATTCACTAGCTACCATTCACTTTGCATTGTGAAGTCACTTGTAAACAAAACTGTAATGGGAATTGAGCTGCAACAATTTGTCTGTTAATCAATTAGTCGATCAGCTACTATTTTGATTAATCAATTAGGTCATTTTTCAGGCTCCAGAGCTTTGATGGCTCCAGTTTCTCAAATGTGAGATTTTTCTGTTTTTCCTTGTAACATGAGAGTAAATTGAATACTTCTGAGTTTTGGACTGAGATGTCTGTGATTTGCATTTTTCACAGTTTTTCGATGTTTTGTAGGCTAAACAATTAAGAAGAAGAAAATAATAAATCAATTATGAAAACGACTGTTAAAGGGACTCATTCCAAGAAATCCCAACAGCAGAAGTAGCAAAAAAATAGTGTAACAAAATGTCTAAATGTATTTGGGCCTGAAGTCAGAGAAGTTGATTTTTTTTTTTTATTTATTCCCTAAAAAACATTGTCTCGACTTCTATTAATTGATCATTTTTTAGAGTAAATTTATTAAATTGAAACCTGGAGACAAATATCTAATTAACCCTTGTTAGCAGAGTTCATCCCCATGGATATAAAGA
This sequence comes from Thunnus maccoyii, assembly GCF_910596095.1. Lineage (NCBI taxonomy): Eukaryota > Metazoa > Chordata > Actinopteri > Scombriformes > Scombridae > Thunnus > Thunnus maccoyii. The sequence continues at coordinate 15,830,187 of NC_056551.1, forward strand.
CAAATAGTGACAAAATCCTTAGACTAGTGACACATCTGCAATCCTAAGTAATCAATAACTATGAAATGTAAACAGGCCAATATTATAATCATCTTTATTAGACCTAAATGTGCTACTCAAAGGGAGTCACAACTGTTGGTTTAAGCTGCCATTAGAAGCTTGCAAACTGGTGATGTAATGCTAAAATTAAAATACATGCATTATACAGCTTCAGGTAATGTATTTTTGCTCTGAATGAATAATTCCTGCCACTACAAACTGATCACTATCATCCTGCATGCTTTGTATAAGATCGCTATTAGATGTCATGAGAATGAAAGAAAAAGTTATCTTATGCCTTAGATGCAACCAAAACCCAACTGAAAGGTACAGTGGATCTTTCTGTATTACACACGCTTGTGCAGTCTGAGTCAAAAGGCACAACATCTGTCAAATATCTCCTGCAGTGCCTGAAAGGCCTTTTCACATCAAGTCAGCTTTAATAGGTAACTGAAGACTGCAATTCGCTTCAACCTCTCCATCTAATATTCTTGCTTTTTCCTCCTGACTGTTATTCTGTTAAACCAGACCCAATATAATCCCTCTCCTGTTTCCTCCTCTCCGTCTTCCCGAGGCTTAGTCGATATGTTAGACCTCCACACACGTGCGCAGCGAGATAATGCAAATGTTTCTATAAATAGGGACAATAGTGCTGACAGTAGCACTCTCTCAAGTGAGATATCTCAGTGTAATTTTCACTAACACTCACAACCACACACACACTCTCTCTCTCTCTCTCTCTCTCTCTCTCTCTCTCTCTCTCTCTCTCTCTCTCTCTCGCTCTCACACACACAAACACAGCAGAATTCTGGCAAGAAAAATCTACTCTATTGCTGAGCACTTCATCATATGGTGATACTCCTGAAGCAGCATATAAACACTTGAGTTGCAAAGCAAACACATTTCAGATATGCGCTATATGAGGCTCAAATATAGGACTACTCCACACAAAACAGATCAATGTGCCCTACACATCTTAAACAAACAGCACACAGCTTGAATCTGCAGCAGACTAAACGGCTTGAATCTACATACTAATGCTCCATATTAGACAGCACAGCTCATGTATAACATAAGCTACACTATAAAACTCAGTATAAGTCAATTTTACATGAAATTCACTAAAACTGCAAGACAACTGGGTTCCATGAAATCATTCCCTAGTCTATATAATTCAATGCAGCATAATAAAAAGCAACCATAAAATTATACAGCCTGTACAAGCCTCTAACCTAAACTTCCAGAGCATAAACGGGAGCTGAAGTCAAGGCCGACGAGATGGAAAAATAATTGAGATGGATAGAACAGAGGAGCGAGCCTCATCCTTCATCTCTTTCATTGTTTTTTTTCTCTCTTTCTCACCTTCCAGCTCATGATGAATGACATCAGAGAGGTTGGGCTCTTCACCCCACCAGAAGATCCACAGCTCCTTGGCATCGGGCTTGATTTTGCGTCGCCATACACACAGCAGGTTGGCCTGCACGCAGCGCATGAAGCTGCGCAGAACCGGGTCATCCTGGGCCGGGGCCGAGATCACCGGACCGTACTCCCCGCCGCTGCGGAAGCTGTAGCAACGCCATTTGATGCCTGTCAACTCCGCCTGGAAGAGGAGAGGAGAGAAGAGAAGAAGAGAGGAGATTGATTAGTCCATTAAAAGCAACATAATTCCACAATTATTTTGATAACACATTATTTATTTAAGTCATATTTTTAAGCAAAAACAAAAGATTTACTCTGGTTTCAGCTTCTCTAATGTGAGGTTTTATATTATTGTAGATTGAGTGTCTTTGGGTTTTGACATTGAAAGACGTCTGAGAAATAGTGATGAGCATTTTTCACTATTTTCTGATATTTTATAGACCAAACAATTCACCAATTAATTAAAATAAAAGTTGGCAGAGTGATCGATACCAAAAATAGCGCAGCCATAAATGTCATATATCATTGTATATTATTGTTACTCAAATATGTAAATTGCAAATATGTTCAACATTTGCAATTGTACTGCAGCAGATCAATTAATCAATACAGGAAACACATTTTTCAAAATATTTATCTCACATGCATGACATGAAATAAAACATCCATTAGGCATAAATCCATAATGTTCCTGCAGCCTTATTAGTGTAGTGTTAACCTTGAAGCATTGTATTTACAGTGTTGTGTTTCACATGAAAGAGAACATCAGACAATATAATATAATCAATAACTGCACAGATGCTGTCCAGTCATGTTTGATTGTTTGTTCAATTTTGACTAGGCTTCCTGTTTCACGCGGCTAAGATCCTTTGTGTAAACGTTTGAGTACATTTAATGTATCCCTGTTGTGTTGTTATAACCTTATTTAACTGATACCTTCAGTCACTGTTGCTGCTGAAAAGATAAAATGTAACTACGGAGGAGAGCAGAGGTGGAGACCGACAGCGAGACATAAAAAATGGCCTTGAGTGAAATACTGGGAAGGAACCACTACAGGAGAGACAGCACTTAAATATAGAGGAAGCTACAAAGAGTGAGAGAGATATGAGAAAAGGAAATAGTGCCGGGGTCAATGGCTGGAGCCTGGCCCAGCAACTGACATCTCCTCCATTTAATCTAATGGTATGATAAGTGTTTATGTTGCCTATCGCAGACTTGGGCGTGGAGGCACTCTGCCATGACGCATTTAGTGATGAGCCGGTAAAAAAAAAAAAAAGGCAGACCCAGAGAGACAGTAAACAGAACAGAAATTTTGCACAGGAACACAAATAATCGTGACCCTGTGAGACACATGTGTGATTTGGACACTTTTGTAAGTGCGTTTGTATTTGTGCGTGTGCGAGTCAAGTGGACAAAGGTATTGTTGAACAGGACGGAGATTTGGCACGCGGGGGGGGAAAAAATCTCAGTGCTTCGTGCTGCCCTCCTCTCCTGTGTTCACCCAGCTGTGAGGATCGTGTTTGGCACACCGGCCCCGGCACCAAGCCATCCAAGACCAGCTGAGAGGAGAGAGAACACTGACCCACTTTAACTGTGTGGAAAACACAGGGACAGGTACAAAGAAGCAGCTCAAAGACAATTAAATCCTGCAATGTCTTTTTTGAGTGGATGAAGAAAAGCAGCAGCTATCAACAGCTTCCGTGACAGTCGAAAGGATGCTTGTGTGTGTACGCATAGTAGGGATGTGTCCAAATCAGAAGCTAAAATCTCGGAAAAATCACAAATCTGAGCATGTTATGAACAATACACACACTGCATCATCTTTAAAAGTGAGGGCAGTGCACACCGAAGTATGCACAGGACCCTCAGGAACATCCTGACTGCAGAATGCACCCATAATTACAAGCATGTCCCTCCTGTAATGACAGTGTGTGTAATGGAAGATATAAACATTGGTGCTGTGATAAGCCAAGCCCTAAAATTAGCCATGACAAGGTCAAGGATGCTGTTTCTCCCAAAGCAAAGAGGAAGACATCTGCTTGCACTGCCTCGTCACTCCCAGTCAATGTCAAAAGTTCCTCGGCTGTTTGACACAGCTGTCTGCTGCTACTGAGTCAGGAGCACGGAGGAAGAGATGAGGACAAGTAAATATGTCAGGAAATAAATTCACAATAAAGACACACCAGTTTGACAACGCGTGCTCTCTGGTGTGTCTATTGTTGAGGCAAACTTTTCAGCGTAGTGGGTAAGACTCCGACTGAACACCTTGCTGAACTCCTGTGGAGGATTAGTTGTGGCACAGTTGCAGGAAGAAGAGGAACGGGGCTACAGTCACATGCTTGCAGGCAGATGTAAACACTAACACACATCTCAGACAACATAGCAGCTGTGATGATATGCAGACCAGACGAGCACAAAAACACTGACATGCATCATGATGTAGACATATATTCCGGCTGATGTCCGGTTCTTTTTCAATGATAACAGCTGAGATCTGACTGTCTATCCATTTGTATTTTCATGGGTGTTTCTGTATTGAATATGTACATAAATTCTTATGTGTATATGGAGGTGAGGGCTTCACTCATTACCTAGACTTCACCGTCACAATCAGCCCTCTGAAGTCACAGTAATACCAGTGCCAACAAAAGGCAAATTCTCATATTTGTAGGAATAAATTATCACTTGTATCACATAAAAGAAAGCAGAGAAAATCTTTCAAGCGTGTAAATTCATCTGATGTCACATCGCAGTCAAAGCGGAAGCGGAGTTTTTATCTCTGCAACTTCAGTGACAAATCAGTGTTGTGAATAAAATTCTGCCATGCAAATAAAAACAAGCTTTAATCTTTTTAGCTATAATTCTATCAGTGTTAGTCATAAAAAGAGTTGGAGGGGGGAAGATGCTGAAGTGCAGATGCTAAACTTAGATTAGATAGATTTGTGATTCGTGTCGACCAATGAGAGGATAAATTATAACGCTGTGACTAACGATTATTTATATCATCAATTAATCTACTGATTATTTTATCAATTATACGTGTGGTTTGTAAAATAAATTGTGAAAAAAAGTCCATCCCAAGTTCCCAGAGCCCATAGTTATTCATCAAAATGTCTTGTTTTGTGTGACCATGGTCCAAAACCCAAAGATAATCAGTTTATTATCATAGAGGAGGATGAAAACCAGAGAATATTCACATTTGGGATGCTAGAACCAGTGAATTTTAGCCATTATTGCTAAAAAAAATTGCTTGAACAATTATTTGATTATCAAAATTGTTGCCGATTAATTTTCTGTTGATCAGCTAATGGATTAATCAGCTAAATTTTTGAGTAATTCGGCTATATTTTGGGTGTTCAGTGAAGGAAAATTGTGAAAACCTTAAAGTGGGAAGGGTTAGCCAGCTCGGATTTTACTCCCATTAACGTGGGAAAAAGATTTACTTGTTCCTTTTGTGCCATCCGGGGTGGTGTCAATGGTATGCTTGATGGGACAGTGAATCTATATTTATGTTCATCAAGATAGCAGAAAAAAAAACTGAGCAATTATGCATCCAAAGCAGCAAATTCTACGCCACCCTTCAGAGTACGAAAGAGCAAATAAACGATTATCTCAGGCAGCAGCTTCTGTCTCTTTTAAACAGTACCGAAGGGGTAAAAAAGGCAAAGAGGTCAAGAAAAAAAGATGGTAAATTTGGTTTCACTGTCAATAAAGCCAGCACTCCTCCAAGCCCCTTGTTCTGCAGGTTGGCTGGTTTAATTTCTGATTGAGTGCAGGACCAAAAACAAGAGCTTTTTCCTTCCAATGTGAAGATGGACCAAAGCTTTGACCTTACTCTCACCTCTATTATCTTTCTCCTCTCCACTCTCCCTCTCATCTCTCAGCGCTCTCTCACTGTCACGGATGCCTATTGAATACACCTCGGAGTATCTCATGCTCTCTCTCTTTTTTTCATTTATCTTTTTATGTATTTTTGTCTGGTAAACAGAGAAAAGATAACAGTTCGCCGTGTCTATCCAGAATATTCTTGTGTTAAGCACAGAAGAGGTGGAAGATTGCCCTCTGTTTGTTAAATTACATTAAAATCCTTCTTTTCAGCTGGCAGCATGAAAAATCTGTGTTTCTCACAGCCGGATGGGTGCTTTATTATTTTACATGCTTTTCTGTTTTTGAAAATTGGTTTCAAATAGGACCCTAAACTTCAAATCAGAGAGTTAAAGATAATTTCCTGCTGAATGTAAGGTGACCTGAGCCCAGGCTTGGAAACCAGAATCTGTATCCCACCCAGAGGTCAACCTCAGTGCACTAGACATGTGCTTGTAATCAAAAGAAAATATGGAAGTCAGAACTTTAATCTTTAGCATGTGTTGCTCAAACAGACAGCAGTGGATAAAGTCTAAACCATGTGACTTAAACAGAAAAGAGGATCCAGTTTCCAGAGATTGGTAAGGTTTGTCATACTGCCGGTTTAAAACACAGACACGTACATACAGTACTGCGTGTTGATAAAGCCCAGGAGCTTTACAATGCAGAGGAAACCTTCATTACTTAGATAGCAGAGCTGAGAGGAAAACACACTTGACATGCACTTCACAGGAATGCTTCTGAAGGCTGAAAATATGTTTGCTCCTCCTGTTCTTTCTCAAAAAACTTATGGGACCTCTTTGAATGGACCTCTTGAACTCCCCAAGACACAGCTGAATGTATGTTTTTCTTGTCCTCAAACATGTAGGAAAACACATACTCAGACAAGGCTTTGTCAGAGACAAGGGAAAACACACACACGCACACACTTTTACGCTCACAAATACACCCAGACAAAGCATGAACTGGCAACATATTCAAACGCAACTCTGTACATGTAGAGACATTTTTTTCGTCTTGGAGAAATCATTGAGGGTGACCCTCATTTGCAATGATGCCGAGATTACGCCACTGAAAATCAAAACATACAATATCAACAAACAAAATCAGTTAAAATAGTTGCCATGGTGATACACCATGGAAAATACAAACACTCAAAATCAACAAACAAAATCTCCTTTTCCTTCCACTTCCATGACAAAGCACCAGAAACGTGCAGACAACGTGGCTAAAGTGGCTGGAGCCAGTCTACAGCTGCCCTCTCTGGACCATGTAATTATATATTAAAAAATTATTGCAATTATTAACAATGCAATTTGTTGTTGTTGCACATTCTAATTATTATAGCACCAAATTATCACTATTACATTGAATAAAACGATGTTGTTAAGACAATAACATCAAGTGACAGAGCATCCACACTCTGTGCTGTGTGTGCGTGAGAAATGGAGAATTCTTTTCATCAAGCTGACGTGCTAAAACATTGTAGAGAAGCTTGTGATGATACCTGCCCAGCACGTGTTTTCTTGATTTCTACTGACGTTCATCCGCAGTACCTGCATGACATGTTCATGCTAGTCCTTTTAAGGATCAGTTCTCTCCTACTGCTGTCCTTCGAATGTGGAGTTTTTTTCATTATATGTTATTTGATATTTACCTGGAAGCAAGTTGGTGATTTTGTAAATTATATAACACTCAGATGGAGAAAGAGCTGAGTAAGGAAACAAAGGAAGCCTTATTAGGGCTGCAACTAACTTTTTTTTTTTCATTATCAGTTAATCTATCCAAATATTTTCTCAGTTAATCATTTGATCTGTAAAATGTTGAAAAGTAGAACAAAATTTACCATGTTTGGAAGGCACAGTGATGCCTACCATTTGCTTATTTTGTCCGTCCAACAGTCCTGAATTTTAAGATATTCAATTCACTGTTGTGTATGTTAAAGAAAAACAAATTCTCACATTTAAGAAGCTGTAATTAGAGAGAATATTTGGTATTTTTGCTTGAAAAATAACTGAAATGTTTCATTGATTAGTCAAATAGTTCATTTTGCAAGACGCAGCTCTAAACCTTATACACCTTATCTCCTTTAACGTATGTTTGTTTCCATATCTTTTGTTAAAGTTGGAAGTAGTTATGGATTTAATTAGACATTATTTTTCCATGTATATCATCAAATCAGTGTTTCATCCTTGTGCACACAAGCATGTATATTTGTGAGTTTGGGCAGATGATTTTAAGTAGTGTCAGGAGGCAATACAGTGAGTGTGAGGGTGTCCTTGTTCTTTAAATTGAGCCATTGCCCATAAAAATGTCTGTGCAAATCAATGCAAATGTCTATTAATATAAGAATTCAATGCATACATGAAGCAGACTAAAAAAGAGCAATCATTTAAAAATGCAAGTTACAGAGAAAAAAAAAACATATTTAGTCTGGTTAAAGGCAGCTGTTTGAGGTTCATTAAGGATAATTTATCAGTCTCTTAGAATAGCAGCTGATGTCAACAGTGGGTGTGGATGCCTAGCTCTATCAAAGCTGACAGAAAGTGTATGAGTATGTCATCTAAGAGACATGCTACTTCTTCAGGAATCTCACAACAGCGTAAAGAGCCTCACAGTCTGATAGTCTGACAAAGGAGGCACTTTAGGCAATTGAGAGACAGCTTGTATCAGCAGTTTTACCTACTCTGGCACAAGTGAAACACTTATTCTGTCAGAGTGGCATAGCTTTCTCATCAGCTTCAAATCTGTTTAGACACTTGACAAGCTGCCAATATTTGGAATTTGCTCAGATCGCTTGTGATGCATGTGAGTCTTTAGATAAAACTTATCTTTATCAGCCAATGCAATGCTATCCATCTCGCTTTGATCAAATGTCAAAGGAACAAGGAAAATTTAATTATTTATGAAAGGGTTTGTGTGAGAATTGACCTAATACAACTTATCTGAAGCTTCAGCAGTAACTCTATGTATGTTTTTTTATACAATTTTCCTGAGTACATCAGAGCTGATACATTCAAGTGTCAGAATAGTGAAGAATAAATATAGACAAAGACAATGAAGGTTGGGTGGCTGTGCTGGTAAGTCAGCAGTGAGAAGAATCAGTGGCAGAAATCAGAACAGGCAACGACTCCCCGTTCATCAATTAGCCCGCTGAAATCAAATTAACCCACAAGGAGTCGTGCTCCCCTCTGGCATTTTACACCACAAATGAAGAGCGATGCACATTACTGCACTTGTGAGGGAGTGAGAGCGACACAAAAGAACCAAACAGGTGTAGAAAGAGGGCCTCTGGGGCTGAGGACACTAAACAGATGCTTTTCCTCCGCGTTCTTCCGTCACCTTTACAAGGCCCTACAAAACAAGGGACCGTCATTTGATCTGTGTTGTGCTGTAGCATCCAGCCCTGGGAGGTGAGCAAGCCAAGCGACCTAATTAGAGCAGCGAGAGTCCCCAGGGCTGAGTGACGGATAGACCTGCCAATCACGCTGCGGAAAGCCTCCATCAAGCCATGACTTCTCACCTGACACAAAGAGAGGTGGGAGGCAGGAGGCGCCAGTATTGGAAGACCAATAAGGACAACGAGACATTGTGTGCAGTGTTGCTGCCACATCTAAAAGGGCTGACAAGATCCCCAGCCATTTGGCGAAAATAAAACAACACAAAGCTGCAGCGTCAGGCTGCTTTTAAAGCGTTAAGGGACAGGCTAAAGCACTGGCCCTGCTTAGCCTAAATTATTAACGTGCAAATAAATAAACCAGTCTCTGCTTTACTAGTGTCTCAGGTGTAACTTAATTAACTGTGACAAGCCATTTGCAGGGAGGAATGAATGAAAGACAGACAAAGACAGAAAAACTGAGAGTCATAAAAAAGGAAAAACAGAAGACACACAGAGAGGCAGAGAGAGAGCGCGAGAGAGAGAAGTAAAAACTGTTGCTAGGCAACATACAACATCTGTAGGAATTCAGCAAGGTATTCAATTTTTGAGATTTCTGTCTCCAGGGTTACAGTAGAAATACTAGAATATTTGCATTTTCTGAAGAAAATGCGTGTGAGAGCTGGAAGCTGTTAGCTGCTGCTGATGCTGCTATTGCAAGCTGCTGCTCCAGCAGCAAATTTTTAAATCTTATAGCGCCACCTACAGGTGAAATTGTATCAAATGCTACAGACTTGTTCAGAATCTCCATCTGTACAACTTTGCTGAATTTGATTACCATGGAATTTATTTATATTTAATTTCACTTACATTTAAGAGAGGCAGTTAATAAGTAGTATGATGGTGTTTCACTAATGGCCACAAGGTGAAGCTATTGGTGCCATGCTTCAATACGTCGTGCACATTCTCGTGAAGAACTTGTGTACCTAGCTTGATTTTATTTAAGACGACAGAATTGTAGAAATATAATGTTATTATATTATAGTAGCGCCCCCTGTGAGTAGCAGTATATCAAATGCTACACACTTGTGCAGTGTGGCTTTATGTACAAGATTCACAAATTTGGTCGCAATCCAATGTAGCATTGAAGAGTTATGTCCCGTTAAGCACATCAGGCCACGCCTTCAAAAGTTTGGTAACCGATTACAGACAAACGATAAGTGATACCCAAAAACGAACCCAAACGTTTCAGTTGGGATCATCTAAATATGGTATCTACCAAGTTTGGTGAAGATTACATGAAATATAGACCAACAGAAGCAAAAAATGTGTTTACCGAAAAATCCAAAATGGCGGACATTTTTCCCAGCGCAAACGGGCGTGGCCTATGTCAGTTGAATCAGCTTCATCCAAGGAGCACACTGTGCAAACATTGTTTTGCCACACCTCACGGTTCATAAGTTATTAGCCAAAATGTAAAACAAGTAATAACTGACCACATGGTGGCGTTATAGAAGCAGCTGTCCACAAGCACTTTAAGTTTTTGAGATATCAACTTTCAAACATTCCTCCCATAGACTTTTATAAACTGTATTATACATTTTAATACTTTAAATTATATAAAATCACTAAAACATGTCACAATAAAGAAAATTGATAGTATACATCTCCTTAAGAAGACGGTCATTTTGACATTTAAACAAAATTTGTAGGAGAAACAGTACAAAAGTAGATAGACGCCAAAAAACGGCGAAATAAGTAAGAAAAGAGCAAAGATAACGTAGTGTGAGAGCTGCATCGCATGTTGTTCTAACGTTGTTAAATGTTATAATGTAACATTTCAAGCTTTTCTGCGTTCCCTTTCTTTAGTCTGAAAATCAGTGTACTGTACTGAGTGTACTGTATGTCTCTGCATGTTGTCGTTCTTGGCTAGAATAACACCTCCGCTTGTTCCCTTACAGCTGGAATTCATAAACTCAAATTTGGCTGGTGATGGTATCAAACACGTCATACATGCGTCAGTAAAGTCCCGGGATTACCAGAAGCAAGACAATTACATTGTGGTGTAGGTTTACTTACTGAGTTTCTTTAGTGAGTGAATTATTTGAAATTTATTTGAAAATTATTCACTGCAGTAATTGCACAATTAGCACTGCATGGAGGCTTCCAAAATGCCTACAAGTAGTTAATAGGGTTATTGTTCCTGAAATTGGGCAAATGGAGCATAAGCAGTATGAAAAAATAACTAATTTGGCTTGTAATTTCCTGCATTGATTTTTTTTCCCACAGGGGTGCTGTTTCAGATAAAATGACAGCTTTGCGTTAGTCAGCGTGACTTTTTTCTTGTTTCATTACACACCAGATAAAATATAAAGGGGAAAAACTGGAAAGCAATGCCTCCATCTATCTGTGTGTGTGTGTGTGTGTGTGTGTGTGTGTGTGTGTGTGTGTGTGTGTGTGTGTAGGACTTAGGCTTGGCCGGGCTCTGGGTCTCACCTGAACAGGTTTCAACCTGCAACTCACCTGGCTGCTGCCTCTAATCTGTTGTTTGCTTACTAAGTGGGAGTGGCAGCCAATCAGAGCTAAAACACTACAAGTCCTGTGCACTTCTGCTAACACAGTCAGCACACACACACACACACTCACACACACACACACACACACACACACACACACACACACACACACACACACACACACACACACACACAGACATACTCAAGTCCTCCTCTCTTGTCCATTCACTCTTTACAACAGATACAACGGTCATGGTATCTTTGCACTACAACACCACCTGCTAGCAAAAACTATCAAACCTTTTGTGTCTCACCACCACACCTGAAATGTCCTTTTTTTTTTCTATGACGCCAGCCAGGATTTAAATTGAGCTGTACAATTTTTCATTAGCATCTGAAAAATCACAGGCGTCTGCCTAATTCAAGATGAGAGAGAGCGAGTGCCGTTTGGCAGCGCAGGGAGAATCAATGCACCACAAACGGCTGTGAATCAACAGTCTGCACATAATGTGTTTGTTCTCATCAAGTACCCGTCTGATTGGTCACAGATAATCCCTCAATGGAACATGAACACATGATAATTAGAATTTGCAACAGCACAGCAGACAACATTAATGTTTTTTCTCTCGCCTTGTTTCGCAGTTCTAAAAGACAGCCTTTAACCTAAGTGTGCTCTAACTGCAGTTGAATCCCAGCCAACCATGATATTGGCAAAGCTGTCTGGCTTGCAGAAAATATTTGCCCAGTTACAAGCAGCGCAATATCTCCCTTTAAAGAAATTCTCTTTGTCAGGGGGATCTGCAGTCAGGTGAAAAGATTGCAAACTGATCAGAGACAAGCCTGTTCTGTTTCTGGGATTTTATCTACTAATCAGACAACAGGCCTCAGCACTTGACCAGAGGTTCTGCAGCAACGCACATCCAAAAATGTAATAGTTTGGAAGAAAGTGCTATTTATCTGGTGGGAAAACACTTGTGTTTATGGAAAATGTGTCTGAGCCAGGTGGAGCGTCTCTGCTGAAGATGACAAGAATATTTCTAGATGAGACGGAACAACTGAATTCAGCATAAAAACACAGCAGGAGCAACGCTGTGAAAACAATGATTGGCTTTAACAATGGTTAAAATCGATCTATCCATTTAAAAGTCTATCTAATAGTCTATCAGTCTTGCTGCCAGCTAACCAGCTAACTTTCCAGCTATCAGGAGCCAGCTACTGTCCATTCCTGCCAATCCTCCTTTCCCACTCTGCCTTCTGTCGCCCTGCACACATGCAGGAACACCAGCGGGCGCTAAGAATAGAACACAGCTGGCACTGCAGGGCTTACATATTTTACACTCAAGCCACCGTGCTCCAAAATACTCCTGCCCATCCCGTCCCATTTCCAGCTCCGGGACCAGCGGTGGTTCCCTCCCTCCTTCCCAGTCCGCATTTGAACCGTTCTTCACCTCTGTGGCAAGGCCCTGACAGGCCTACTGCTCAGATAAGATCCATGACTACATGGGGAACTTTACCAGAGATAAGTAGTGAAAACAGAGGCGGAAGAGTGAGGGAAGCCCCTTTTTTTTGGTTCCCAACCAACACCCAACCCCATTTCTTTCAGTGGCTAACCCACAACGACGCTTGTTCATGAGTCATTTTGTTATGGCAGCAAAAACACGCATGTCTGTGCAAGTGACATAGAGAATGCCATGTTCACACAGGTGGGCTACTGTCAAGTTGAGTCCTATTGCGATGACAAGGGATTCCCACAGAAGTGACAGGGGCAGATTGGTGGGAGGTACCACACGCAGACTCAAGGTGAAGACAGTGCTAGCTGTCAAAATTGCAAGTGAACAGAGCCAAAAGCACAGGTTGGGCACTGGGGGTGGACTGTTTAGTGAGAAGCAACCAGATGGAGCTGCTCCATAGGGCACGCTGCAGAAGACTAGGGGTGCTGCCTTGGAAACCTGGATTGATCCTGTCCTTGTGAGAGAGGGCGCTGCCGTGGCTTCAATGTCATCCATAGAGATCTCAATATAAACACAGGGCTTACGGATCAAATATTTCTTTTTTGCTACAGACGTAAATGTTACAGATGCCTGGTCAAATTCATAATGTGTTTACTCAGTTCCTGATTGAAATTTTGCCAATTTGACTATTTTATTTAGGCTTAATTCTCATAAAACTGCTTTACACTATGGCTTTACTGCATTTTTGAAGCTGATACTGCTCATTATTTGGGTTTAAAAATTCCATAACAATATTATCATTAATTTACCAGTCAGGCAAAAATTCAGACAACTTTTAAGATCCGATAATGTAATTTGATAATAACTGGCTTCTTTATTAAATGAAAATGCTTATATTTCTCAAAATAAGGTATCCATAATGGTATTGTTTTGGTATCTGTACTGTACAGTGGCCCCTAAGCACAAAGCACACACATAAGTGAAAGACCACAAACATTAAGAAAACAAATCCAAAAATGCTACAAATACCAAAACATGTACAAAAAGCAAAAACACCTGCAACAAGAAATATACTACAAAGCTAACCGCTAACCAAGCGATGGTCTTGAATTGAATAAGCAGCAGCGAGTGTAAAGATAATGTCACATGCCCATCAGGCTCGGCAGTCAGCGGCAAAGAAACAAAGGACTGTTATAATGGCATTTTATTAAGTTTTGATATTTTTTCAGGCGAGAGAGTAACCCTTTAGATTTGGTCAATTTGCTGGTAATGACACCAAGGTAATGTATCGGTGCTGGTGTTGTATATATCATGGCCCTCCATAAACTCCTACTGCACCAATTATCTGGCTCAGCAGCAACCATTGCCTCTTTCTCATCCCTAAGCATCCTTGCAATACCCTCTACTGCCATTAATAACATGGAAATGCAAACAGTCTATATTAAACAGACACCATTCCTGATTACCTGCTCCTTCTTACAAGCCGCGGCCACTCACCTGCCATAAATCAAGACGCTCCTGTTAATGGTCTTCCCTCAGCCTCATCTCTAAGCACTTTATTTCCATACCAGACAGTAGCATCATTATTATACATGCAAGATCTCTACTGGAATACAGTTTGGCTAATGAGCACCTCTTAGTTGATCACATTAGACCTCCACTTGAGGACACTTAATTACCAGTGTTGCACTCCACGCGACTCTGTCGAGGGGACAGAGAAAGTCCTTTAATTACAGTCTCTGCATTCTACCTTTGTTTGTACAAGCCTGCATTCTTGGCATGTAGGATATACAGATGGGTGACAAATTAAAGGAAAAACCAACATAAAGTGTCTTAGTGAGGTGTTGGGCCACCACCTGCCACCAGAACAGCTTCAATGCGCCTTGGCATTGATTCTACAAGTCTCTGAAATCTACTGGAGGGATGAACACCATTCTTCTAAAAGATATTCCCTCATTTGTTCTTTTGATGATGGTGGTGGAGAGCGTTGTCTAACCAGTCAGTATAAAATCTCCCATAAGTGTTCAACTGGGTTGAGATCTGGTGACTGCGAAGGCCATAGCATATGATTCACATCATTTTCATACTCATCAAACCGTTCAGTGACCCCTCGTGCCCTATGGATGGGGGCATTGTCATCCTAGAAGAGACCACTCCCATCAGGATAGAAATGTTTCATCATAGGATAAAGGTGATCACTCAGAACAACCTTGTATTGATTTGCAGTGACCCTCCCCGCTAAGGGGACAAGCAGACCAAAACCATGCCAGCAAAATGCCCCCCACAGCATAACAGAGCCACCAGATCCCCTCACTGTAGGGGTCAATCATTCAGGCCTGTTCTTGGTGTAAGACACACATGCACTCATCCACTTGTCGAGATCATATCACTTTTTTTCCACATCTCTGTAGACCGGTGTCTATGGTTTTTGCAGCGCTGAACTCTTAAATGTGCATTCATCTTTGTAATGAGGGGTTTATGCACTGCTACCCTACTATAATATCTCTCTCTATGTAATTGTCGACGGACTGTTCTTGCTGACACAGTCCGATCGCGTCCTGCATTGACATTCTCAGTCACCTGAGGAAGAGTTGCTCTTCTTTTTTTTCTTACATATCACACTAATGCACGAGCGTCACCGTCATCAAATGTGCGCTGTCGACCACAATTTCCGACTCTATTTACTGATGTCTTTGCCATAGATCTAAATGCAGATGTCACTTTAGTCACTGTTCCTATTGAAACACCAGCCAGCTGAGCAGTATTTGTGACTAAAGCTCCTATCATCCGTGCCCCAACAATGAACCTTCTTTCAAAGTCACTTAGATCTTTTCCTCTTTGCCATCTTGATAGAAAATCAGAATCAACTGGGCCTGCTCAGCATTTTTATACATCGCACCATGCAGTGCACCTGTGTTTCTCCACTCATTTATTCAGATTTTTCCTTTTAATTTGTCCACCATCTGTATTTTCACAGCCCAAATAAAGGCAATAAAACATGTGGCGTGTGTGTGTGTGTGTGTGCTGGCAAGTGTGGGTGGGAGATTTAGTGTGTGCGTGTTTCATTTGTGATACATATGTTTGTGTGGGCATGTGGGTGTTTATTTTTTTCCTCTCTCCGTGTCGGTGCTCATGTTTGTGAATGCATCTGTGTGTGTATTTGTCTGTGTGTGTGTGTATAATATGATGGGTGTTTGAAGTTTGTCTCCTGAGTCTGGATGGTTTACAATGTGCACATAACACACACACAGAGAGAGAGAGAGAGAGAGAGAGAGAGAGAGAGAGGCTTCCTGTGTTATGAGGCTCTTTTACTGTCTCCTCCTTGCGTTTCACATTCAGGCTGGGACTCTGACTTGAGTCAGTGTTATAAGAACCTGCCCAGTCCACAGAAAGATGACTGTTTGCTCTCTCTCTCCCTCTCTCTCATTACGTTCCTCACTCTTTAATTTTCTCTCACTCTGTCTCACTCTTTCACTCTCAGTTTCTCTCTCAAATAGGCTGAGGCTAGCAGTCAGGAAATGCACATCAGTCATAATACTTTCCTAAAATGAAAACAGATTCCGCTGCAGTCCTTCAGCCTCTCTCTCTCTGTCTCTTTCTCTCTCTCTCTCTTTCTCTTTCGGCTGAAAACACTTCCATGTTTCTCCCCTCGTCCTCCACCCTTCCCTCCTCAGTCGCCACTTCAACTTAGCTCACCAGCTCAGATCTTTTTCCCCCCACTTACAAGGGTCTTGTTTGCTTTCTGTCACAGATGGATGATCATCAGCACACAAGACAGTTGTTTTGTGGGTTGTGTGATCGCAGCAATCTCAAGTATCTGACACCGGCCTCACAGAGCGCATGACAGTAATCTGCTGCGTTCCCATAAAGTCCCACAGTATGGGCACTTATGCTTTTTAGGTACTTTTTTATTGATGCAGGCAGCAATAACAGCCAGTAAATCAGTGTGACGGACGAGGTTAGTGCATGTTGGAATGTTGTTTAACAGGTTGTCAGACCAGAGCGCTCACTGGTTAGCTACAAGACCTTTATGTAAGAACATAGCCAATATGAAATACTATACAAGGTAAAGAAATATCCCACTATTTTTTGATTGGCTGATTCAGTTTTTCAATCTATAAAATGTCAGAAAATAGTGAAAATGTACACCAAAATTTCCTAGAACCTCATGTGCATCTTCAAATTGTTGCAACCACAATAAAAAAGCCCAAAAGATATTCTATTAACAATAGAACACAAAGAAAATCAGGAAATCCTCACAATTCTCAAGTTGGAACCAGCAACTATTTGACTCCTTGACAAATATCTACAACTATTCATGATTATGAAAAAAGCTGCAGTATTATTTTCTGTCGACTGACTAATTAATTAATCTAATTGTTTCAGCACTAAACTAAGTAATAAGTGGTCAAATGCATGCAGGAAATACTAACTGTGCACTTATTCAGATTGATTACATTTTTTTCTACGTCTTCTTTGCTGGATCAATACTCACACCTGATTTGATTAATTTACTTCAAGCACAGAGCTTCAACCGCCGCTTCTTTAGCTTAAAGCTCACATCTGCCTCATCTCCAACATCGGGAAGCAATCCGCATCTCTTTGTCTGTCTCTTTGTCTCTGTCGTACCCTCTAACCAGGACACTCGGTGTTGTCATTAGTGTTTTGTTCTGTCTTGGACTTCCCTATAGGAGCCCTGCCAGTGACTAACCGCTGTGGCACTAGCCAGTCATAAATATTCTCAACAAGCCAGCTGATGGATGGTCTCTTTCTCTTTCAGTTTGAAAGGGATGTTCACAGGGCCGGCTCGATGGCCAACAACGCCACGGCAGGTGAATGAAAGCTTCGCCACAAGAGAATAACCTAAACTGGGAAGTTGACGGAGATGTAAGCACTGTTTTCAATTGTTGCGTGTTGAGACTGAGAGAATTTAAGACATCTGACACCGGAACAATGATCCATTCATTTCACCGATAATCAATTTGCCCTTGGGAGGTGTTTCCCAAAAGATAGTTTGAATGAAAAGAAGCTAAAGATATAACTTTAAATCTCTTTCTCCTTTGCAGTCACAAAAACTACTGACATGCATGAAATTGTGCTTTGTTTAAAATTTATATTCTAGATATTTCTGTAAGCTGTGTGATGTCCATTTAAATCCATACCCTGTGACATTTGTTTATTTAGCTTTGGTGTGATTTGTGTAGTGCAACAGCGGATGGCTGCTGTTGCTGGTGGACATCCTGCATGATCACCTAAAAAAGCCCTCAGGACCCCTATGTTGTTGTGGTTCTCAGCAGCCTGTGCCTGCATGCCTTTCCACTTGGCTGCATGTTGTAGTAGGACAGTTAACTCACTGACTGCAGGATGAAAACTGTAAAAAAAAAAAAAAAAAAAAAAAAAACCCTGCACAAAAAAACCCCAAAAAACAGTGACTTCTGCAAAAATACTAATCAAAAATCACCTTTTTCTGATAAACTGAGTGTGAAAGTGCTGTTTCCGCTGTGTGCCTGATACATGTTGCTGTCTGTCAAAATCTTATTAACCTTTCTCTCACAGGGAAACATTATAATTTTATCAGCTTTTATCTGATAAGATGATGGGGAAAAAAAGCTTTTGGCTGCTCCTCAGTTCACATAATCTTCTGATTTATGACCTTGTGAGCCATTTGTGTAGCTTGACATATCAGAAAATCTCTTTTTTTTTATTTTCTGGCTGCAGAAGTATTTGACAGAGGCAGCAATACGCCTTCTCTCCAAGTTAGTTGCTTGGCAATGCAACAGAGTTCCAGACAGATTTCCAGTGAAATGATTATTTATAGGGAGGGGAGATATTGGGCACTGAAAACTGTGCTCTTTATGGGGAGAAAATTACTGTTTATCTATTGTTTATCATGCCAAAACTGCAAGTATCATCACAAATAATTGGTCAGATTGTTTTGGGTAGCATTTGAAAATTGAATTTTAAGCATTACAAGATAATAAAGTAGAGTTGATCTTTTTTAAACCGTGTTGATTTAAGCCTCGGGGGTGATATGTATTATTATAACAGGCTTAGTGGTAAACATACACTGCTTTTTCCCGGACCACTAACTAGTGTTAATGATTGCCTAATAACAACATCAGCAATATGGTTCACCTTTGTACAGCAGACACACATTTAAGCGTGCCTCCCACGGTCTTATGACATGTCGATCACAACTGGCTCGCGTGTCTGTGACGAGCATGATTTATTTATACCGTACCAGAGAGAAGATGTTGGAGTGGCAGTCCTCAAGGCTTGCCCCGTTAGCCACCCAATTCGTTGTTGTAGTCATAATCGTCCGCCGTTGGGGTCGTCAGCGCTGGGCATGTCGAAATCCTACATCGGCATCAAAACACCGAAGCAGGGCTGACAAATCGGTTCCCCCCCCCCCCCCTCCCGCCTGACAAGCCTGCCACGACACGGCCAAAACAAGCAGGCTTATAACCTCACAAGAGGTCCAGATAATAGACGCGGGATGGTCGAGCAGAGGAATGGGCGTATTCAGAAAGAAGTGCAGAATGCATCCATAAAAGCCAAATCTGTAAATGTTGTAAATCCAAAAGCGGGATCAAAACATTGTTACAATCCAGGTCAGGCGATTCCAAATCTGATCACTGTCAAAGGCACAGAAATGTATCCATTTCAATCCACACGCTGGGGAAGATCAGCCTGTTTCCATATCAGTCTTTCCGCTGATAGTTTCATCATTAAATGAGCATAATCCATGGGAAAACGACTGCTTTCATCCGCGCCCCCCATCCCATCCCCCTCCACAAAAAAAAATATGTGAAATCAGCCTCAAAACTTCTTTAAAAAAAAAATATTATACTTCCTCTTCTCTGCAAAACAATTAACTCAGAGGCGAGGCGTTACGTGCAGGATATCTGATTCCGTCTGCTCCACAAGCTGATGCACCACTTGTGATAGTTTTCGAGAATTGCACGAGCTATTTATAGCTCTTCTTTCTTACCACAACCGTTCCTCTCACAATGTAACCCAGTCTGCCTCTCACACAAACAGGCGCTGCGAGCAGGAATGTTTAATCCCTCTGTTGCTCTTCAATTAAACGGACCGCAGACGAGGGTCGCTAAAAACAGAACCCCCCCACCACCACCACCAACACCAACACCCCCCTCCCGCCCCCCCTATAGCCTATAGTGCTCCAATTCGTGGCAGGGCGGACAAAGTCGAGCGGGTTCCCAGTAACCCGAATCATGAGTGAAACCGTTCCGACAAGAAAAACTATTCTTACTCCACCGCCGGCAGGAAAACGACAAGCAGGCTTCTGTAGACGGAGGCTTGAAAAAATCCTTCCTTCCTTTCAGTTTTATATCATTACGAAACGTCCTCTCACGGCTACAGCAGCCTCAGTCTTGCACACATACACACACACACACACAAAAAGATGATTTCTTAAATGCAGAGTTCAAGCAAAAGAGACAGTCCTTGTCTGGAGAATATGTTGCACGCTGCAGGCTTTTTCTTTATAACCCAACGCGGCATTTAAAAGCGTATCCTCCATCTCGAGAATTGTTGATGATTTGGATTATTGAAGTAAATCCTCAAACGTGCGCATGATTTCAGCAGAAGCGCGTCCCATTCCTCATTGTTTTGTGTCTCAGAGTTGTTATTATTATATCGGTAAATAAGTAGGAGTGTGCGCGCAGCCCGTGAGTGCCATTCTCACCCCTCTGTGTCTGTTTGCTTTGCGCGAAGTGCCGCTGTAGCAGTTTTTCGCCCACGATCGTCCAGCCCACCACGCATTGTAATGTAATGGCGGTCGGAAGGTACTACAGAGACTCGCCTTCCCATTTGACCAAGTTTGAGCTCACGTGATCAAAGTCTGGGATTACAGTACTGTTTGGTATCTTTTGATATGAGGCTGGATGCGACGCATCAGACGCCGCGCCAGCCGTGCGCGCGGGCAGGCAAGGCAGTTATAGAGATTGTTTTATTGTTGTTAAATGTACCCTTGTTGTTTCATGTCATCAGTCTGTTAAAGTGCTTGAATAAAAAAAAAAAACATTTTTATATGATTTTTTTTTCTTTTCATGTCCGCGTGGTTTCATTGTGTGATGCGTGGTTACATAATGTAACCTAACTGTGTTCTCACAACAGAGGATGTGACAGAATAGAGGTCAGAATGACTTACTGAGCTTATACTGTGTTTCATAAGAGATCTCTATGTAGGTTACACTCACCAAATATGTCACACCATAACGCTTTCTTGAGGGACTTTCTTGAGGCGATGATATAAATCATATGCAAGTCAAGCATTTTGTTTGAAGTTATCCAAATTGCTTATATCCAGGGCTGTAGCAAGGATGTTAGAGATGCTGAGGTCATGAGGCAAAGTCCTCCTAACCCCCCACGCCCCCAAGACACCTCAAAGAAAGTCTCTAAAATTGTTTAATTATAGAGATTTTTCATTGAGTTAGCGATTATATCTTCTGCAAAAATATTGATTATTGTAGCTTTAAATAAATTGAAGCTATAATCAATATTTTTATATTAATAAAAAATGACAATGTGAAAGGAATCCCTCATAGTGACAAACCCTCATATTATTAATCACTCAACTTTGCAGTTCTTCTTAGCTCTACATGGCTTTTTAGTAGCTTTCAGCTCATTGTTTTGGTTTTTACCACCCACAACTTTACTGTTTCGGTTCACTCTCACCACTGTCGTCAACTTGTTTGCAGCACACAGCTAATTTCAGTGATAAAGCTCTGATAGAATCTGCTGTTCACTATCTGTCCATCAAGAAACAGAAAAACAAACTTAGCAACAACCTGATGAACATAGTGGAGCATTTTTGCAGTTAAAGATTTCCCTCAGGAGTTGGTGAAGCAGAGCTAAAAATACACTAAATTTCGGACTTACATTCGCCAGGTCAACACAATAATGACTCCAAATCTTGTTGTTCTGTGTCTGCTGGAGGTATAAATAAACAACTGCGTACTAACATGTTTACCACATGAACTTTATAAGGTGATATTATGTAAGTGTTGTGTTTACAGATTCTTTTGCTGCCCAAGGTGGCCAAAAAGAAAAAAAAACAATGATTAAGGTTTAGATAGAGCAGTTACTTTAAGAAAAGTCTTCTTGAAATCATTGCTCATACACCTGACTAACTAAAGTGTAATTCAAATACCCGCCCAAGAACTTAGTTCCTATTTTTCCTCTAATTATTGCCAGATTACATAGTTACAAAATTATTAGGAAATTAACCTACTGGAAAATTACGGGCTATAAAATAAACCAATTTCTGGTAAGGAAATCCTGTATTTATTTTTTATTTCGTTTGCATAAAAGTAATCCAATTTTTTAAAAAAACAGTGGAATTAGCCTAAAGTAAGTTTAACTTGTAAACTTCCCCCGAGGTTGCGGAAGCCCCCATATTCCCAGAAAAAAAATACACACATCATGACCTCAATGGCAGCCCTATTTATATCATAACTTTACTTCAATTGATTTACAATTTAGCCAATACAAACACATTAATATGTCCTGTCTACTATCCAGACATTGTACTGCACACTAGCTTTGTTACACTTGTATAGACATTGTGCAAACTGTTGGAGGTTTTGTTTACACCATCTATAAAAATGTTCTTCAGTTGTTCTCTCTGTTCTCTGACAATGCAGGTGGTGCCCTTTGAGGCTGAAGAACAAAAGATTATTAATAAAGCCACAGTTTCCTGAGGTAGACAGAAGGGTCCATCCAGGCGTCAGTCCATCAAATATTTGTGTGATTATTAATCATTTATTAGAGATATATTATATGTTCTTTATGTGTATTTAGCTTTTCCTCATGTTTATTACAAATATAACTACATTTCTGGTTTGTGTCTCAGAGCTTACTGTACATTTCCTTACTTTTGTGAACTTGATTCTCTTTTGCAACCTAAAAAGATACCACAGTGCAAACTGCTTTATCTTGAACAGTATTAAATAAACAGGCAAAAACAGTCAATAGCTACAGACCTTTGCAAATGGATCCCCCTAGAGGTCTTTCAAAAGTTAGTTTATTCAGTCAATAAGCCTTTTATCCCTCAATCTCGCGGAAAAATAAAATGTATCACACTGAGTTGAATGGGCTTTTTTATTTGCAGCCATAAAGCTGCAATACCTTTTAAAAGCCCACACTTGCACTGCAAAAATTACCTAACCCTTTAACCTATCATCAGGCTCCAGGGATTCCAGGGATTTATTTTGCATGGCAGTGTGTCTGCATGAAGATTCAGCTGAGACTATGTCCAAGACTAAATTAGTTACAGTCAGTGACAAGTGAAGTCTCTTCTCTATGCCAGCCTCAATGAGAGCCTTTACAAAATAATAACAGTATGTATGTATGTATGTATGTGTGTGTTTGTATGATGCAAAGAGGCAGCCTAACGGTTAACCACAGCAATATACCATTAAATATTAGCTTTTTACTCACAACAACAAAAAACATCCAGTTACTTGCCATGCACAAGTCACTAGTTAGTGCGCTATTTAATGCTGTCATCTTTCGACAATTATATAAGCACAAGAGTCATCATACACAGCTAAATAAATGACACAGGAATTGCATTTTTATGCTGCGGCTCTGGGATTTTTACATTTTCTGGGAGACATCTGAACAGCATCATGTGAAGTATATAAACGACGGCATACAACATGCACCATGGCATGCTGGATTTGTTTTATAATTTATAGGTTGTTCCAGGCTGAATGCAATATCATTTCTACATGTAAGAGATGTTGCCCCTTGAGTGTAAATCTAACTGAGCTATTTATAGACGACTCTATATTCCCTCTGCTGGCATATATCTCTAGAAAAGATCATCATATACTGACATATTCAATCTATTATCATACAAGCATAATTCTGACATGAAACACTTAATACAGTTTTATGTATGTGGGAAAACAGCTGGTACATATTGCCACAGAGAGGGAGCCTTTAGTCCAGTGATTTCTCTTCTGTTTGAGAAGTAGGAGGGGAAAAAAGATATGAATCAGATGGATGAGTGAGGGCTTAGCCTGGCGGTTATTGATCCCTTTGCTCCAGGAATGATCCAGAACTCATTTGGAGACTTTTTCCCCCTCCTTTTTGTTCGATACATCCTTAAAGGCTTTCCAAAAGACTCTCACACACACAGTTTGGCACACTAGGTGTGGAGCTGATAGGATGAGATGTTATCAGTTGGAATAAATCTATTTCAATATGCCAAGCATTTCCCCCTCATCAGGCCCCCACTGACTTGATCTGTGTGTGAGGAGAAAAGATGCATTACTGCTCTGATTAAAGATAATATGTTTGTCTAGACAATCTGTTTAGACTTGTTTCGTGATGGAGTGGATAGGCGTGTGTGTGTGTGTGTGTGTGTGTGTGTGTGTGTGTGTGTGTGTGTGTGTTTGTGGATCTTTCATTTAGTCTCCTGTCACATAAAATGACAAGGTGCAGTAAATACTCACATGAATATATGCAGACATATATTCAGGTGGCACAGGTCTTTTTGCAACACATAAAATCCATTATAATCTTCTATTTGGACCACAAGCCTTCTTCAACCACACAGAAAACATACTTAACATTGTTTGAACACCTTGATAGTTGATGGCTTCTTCTAATTTTATGAGAATCTCTTATAAATATGATTTTGAACAGATGACATATTTCAGAAATATTGGTAAAACATGGTTAAATAAAATGGATTTTCATTACATTACATCTGTGATAGGTGTTGACAGTACAGATTTAGTAGGGTTTACGCAGCACTACTCCACCCAGATCCCACATCAGTCTATTAGGATTTATATTATTAGAGTTTTATTACAGTTTGCTCTTAAGAGATCCATCAGGGATTCAGACCTCTCTGGGCTCAGATTGATGCCAAACATGAGTAACGTCACCTTCATCGAGCCCAGTTTGTGGCAAAGGAAATGGTCATCACTTCAATATATTTTACATACTGGGTTTTAATAAGGTCAAAAGAAAGGAAAAAAGTATTTAAATGGGGAACATTTGTATTTATTGATATATTATTCTGCATATAGCAGTGGAGTCTGTAGGGAAATAAAGCTAATATCAACTTAATTGTTGGTTAATAGTTATAAATTTTGTATTTTTGTATTTTTATCAGTTATGCTATTAACTACAAGTCAGAAATGAAATGGTGGTTGGAGATTGGGATGGTCATACCTGCAGCCACACCAGCAGTCTGAAATATTTAATATGTTTTTCACCCACATTCACTTTGATTCTGCTTCTTCTCATTGAGGTTTAAATTCGGTTATAATTTTCATAAACCAACACAATTTGATTTTGCAATATTAGTATTTTTAACATTTTTAACCTCATAGTTACATTTTGTAAGTTTAATTCAGAGTTATTTTGTTTATATGGAGTTTGGTTAATATTGAGTTAGCAGCAAACTGTGTATGTAATGTTTATTTGTAGTTAATTTATTTATTGTTTTATGTCCATCCTTCGTGTCTGTTAATTGGTTTGGCCAGTCAGTATATACTCTATATTCCCCTCAGGTGTTGTTAGTTAGGCCAGTTTTGTCTTTGTTGAGGTCAGTTAAGTTATGTAGTTCAGTTTACTGTATTTTGATTCCAGTTCTGTCTTACTGACTTTTTATTTAGGGCCAGGTTTAGTTAATTATCACATTTGCTTAGTTGAGTGTCATTTTTTGGGTGAATAAAAATCCACTTTTTTGAAATAAACAAAAAAATTGTGTCCTTGCCTTGCTGTTCAGTCCCTAACAGAGATAAAACCCAGAGCCAAACCCAAACCTAGTTTATCTGAATATCACTCTAACACTCCTGCTTCGTGTTTTTCTAAATGTTTTATGTTTTTGCACACAGCTAACTGTTGGAGCGCTCATAAATGATTCAGGACCAGCACATTGCAAGGGATTATGCTCGTATGGACATAGAAGGGTGTTTATCATTCAGAGGATTATGTTTTTCTTAAGAAAGAGCCTTGCAGTATCTTCATTAGTGATTGATGGATCATCGTGTGCTAAGTAAACACACACCTAGCAGCAAATTCTCTCCCTGAAATCAGATGAGAGTGTCTCCTCTCTTCAGCTCCGGCTACCTCACTGGCATTTCCTGGAGCGCGGAGAGTCTGGCTGAGAAGAATAGATGGTGTGCATTATAATGAACATGGGCTGACACCGCCTCATCCATCATTCCACCCAGGAAAATTATAGCAGTGCCAGGGAGAGAGGGAGAGAGAGAGAGAGACTTTAAATCACAGGACGTCTACAGGTCTAACTCCTCTCTCAGACTGTCATCAGCTCATTGTTGTTGTTTTTCAACTGTCCAGTCCACTTCTGGTTTGGGTCACAGAGGGACACTGTCTAACTGTTTGTCTCCCTGTCAGTTTACTGTATCCCCACTCTAACTCCCTTGTTGTATATTGCCTTAAATATTCTTCTGTCTGTTCCTCCTTATATGCTTATATTACCCATGTGGGCTGCAACTAAGGATTATTATTACTGACAATTAGTCTGTTGGTTATTGTTATGATTAATCACTCGGATGATAGTAAAAAATGTTGATCACAAGTGCCTACAGTGAGGTGACGTCTTCAAATTGCTTGCTTTTGTCCAAAACCAGTCCAACATCCAAAGCTATTCCATTCACAATGATATAAAGCAGCAAATCCTTACACATTTTTTGGCATTTTTCCTTGACAAATGACTTGCACATTAATTTCCTGTTGATTGACTAATCAGTTTTGCTCACTCACTCTTCAATCTAGTGTCACATATTTTAATATTTTGCTGTTGTGTGTCCCATGTTACCTCTCTGCACTTTGCTACTGATGAATGTAATGTGCTGTGTGTGTGTCTTTTAGCAGAAGATACACTCCACTGACCACAATCCCGTCTCCCCTGTGAGCCCACTGCGCCCAGTATAATTCATCCTAATACTGGTGTGTTTTTTACATGCACATTTCTCAACACGCCAAAGATTTGTCTCAAGGCACCGAGACACAATTTAATTACACTGAGCATACTTGTGCTTTTTGGGCTTTTTGAATTTATTATATCAAAGGACATACTGGAGGTGACGGTGTGTTTACGTGTGTGTGTGTGTGTGTGTGTGTGTGTGTGTGTGTGTGTGTGTGTGTCTGCATCTGCCTGTGCGTGCATGTTCATCTGTGATCTCGAGTGATTCACTCAAGCACTGTGAAGACTGTTGTAATGGTGTTTCCGCAGCATATTGATTTCACGATGAGCAGACGATGTCTTTATAAGATGACTCGAGAGATGGGAAATTAGATGTTATCTCGTAACAACAGAGGATGAGGAATCATATGGTGCATTATCTGATTTTGGACTCATGTCAAGCTGTCAAACTTACTGCTCCACAGATGACATGTGCGCTGCGAGCCTCCTCTATGAGCTGCTAGACGAGGATAATTACCACAGATGGACTGCGACTGGTAAATCGAGTGAAAGTGGGAAACAAAATATAGATTTTGTTTTACATTGCAAATAGTAGTTTAAAGTTATGCAGCGTAGGAGATAGCCTGAAGGTTAGAGCAAGGCCTTTAATCCCCCGTTGCCCTAGTAAACCTCCTCTGTGACCACTATAGAAGCCTGCCTGTGTTGCATATTTCAACCTGCAAGTAGAAGAATACAGCCCAAGCAGTGTGCAGTGCTTTCATGTAGAAAGATTACCACAGATAGTGTGCTTTAAGTGACCGGCCAGCATTTCCACTTGGCTGCACCCTCTGATGCCACCTGAACAGAATTCAGTAGGAGCCTTCAAGCTCCTCATACATAATGTATTGCTGAAGGTCTGCTCAGTTTTCATGTTCTCCTAATTCATTTCACAAAGAGAGAGAGAGAGCTCTGCCAGCATACAGAGCACAACGCCTGCATCACACTGTACACTGTCAAATCAGGAATCACCACTTCACAACTGACTTTCTTTGCTCAAGAACTGTCAGGTGGCTTTTTGTTTGACTTGAATTCTTATGGGTGTATATCAAACCTATTTTTATGTATCTTTTGTGCCGGTTGTGACATTGTTTGACCCTTTAAACTTTTATCTAAAATAGTATATTTATTGTCTTTTTGCTTCGACAAGTTTCATTTGATTGAGGTTGCTGAGAGAAAGAACTTGATCGAATCAACGTAGCAGCATAATGCAGTGTAATTCTCCATGCTCTTTGTCTTCACGTCTCAGAGACAGAAATTGATATTTATTAGTTTAATGCTCAGTGACACGGCTCTGGCCTTGCCCTTCATTTTTTATGTTGCCTTCCCTTATTTCTTTAGCGGTGTGATTTGATGTGCCGTGATTGTCTTTTGTTTCTCTTTTGCTCACAGCCTAAAATCATTCATGAAAATCAATCCCAACATAGCGCGCTCTTCTGTTTCTCAAAACGTAGCCTTCCGCTGACCTCAATAAATCGACCGACGAGCGTTAAACATTTCAGTTAGTGCCCTTAAAGTGGCCTTTCCACAAACATAGTTCTTCACGCAAAGGGGGGCACTGAGAGCTCTGTGTGTGTGTGTGTGTGTGTGTGTTAGTGTGTGTGTTTGTGTGAGAGAGAGAGAGAGAGAGAGAGAGAGAAAGGGAGAGACCAGTGTAATGACCACAATTGTAGTGTAATATAATTATGGCTGATTGACTATAATTAATGATTGTGTCTGATCATTTTAGTTTATGTTATTTTAAAGGGAGGGGTCCCAGTCAGTCTGCCCATTATCTGGGAATCCACAGGAAGTCAAATGGCATCTAGTTACTGATGCCAGTAGTCATAAATGATTTTTCACATTATTTCAGTGAAAGGATAAGGATGGGCAATTTTCTATATTTTTCTGATTGTCAGCAAATCTCATGTGCAGAGCCAAAATAACAATAAACTTATACTTACAAGTATTGTGCGTGTGTCCAAAGCCTCTTGACTTTGTGCTACATTATAAATTTCTCAAAGAACTTCAGTACAAAGTCAAAAAGTTTTGATATGTGGCACAACCAGTTAGCGAAGCTCTGTAAACAGTATCAAATTCCCACACTATGGTAGCCATTGTCCTCATGGTGAATGAACATGTCACCCAGTGCAGCGGTGTGGCTCATTGATGTGTTTTTAATAGTTTTTGGGCAACAACGGAGGTCTAAGGCACAGAAGAATAAGATCAGATCTTGTTTGCACACAATACTTGTAAGCAGTATAACTTCATTGTTGGTTTGGCTCTGCACATGAGACTTGTTGACAATAAGAAAAATATAGATCATATAACACCAGCCTTATCCTCAAGTACCTCTAAAAAGGGATGAGTAACTACAATCCGACCTCTTCTTTCCATCCTGTTTGGTTCTGCCTCCAGCGATCCTGATAGGATAGGTTCCTGAGGTTGGGACCTAAGAGGGCCCTCCTTTCTTGCTATGTCAGTTTCTCTTTAGGCAAAGCACCTCTGCACCAGTAGCACCCCTTATCTCCAGTGGTCATTCACTATTGACTACTATTCTACCTCACCATTCACCTGCTGGGCTTATCATCTGGTAACACGTAGATCTCAATTTGTAATCCACACACACACAGCACAAAAGCAGCCAAGAAATCAGAGCTCTGTTTTCTCCAGTGAATCACCTTTAAACACCTGGCCCTCTAAAGGCACAGGTGCTTAAGAGAAACAAATGGGGACTAAAGACTGCAGAACCAAGAAGGTGGCCCTACCAATTAACAAGTTTAAGTTTAAAAAACTGGTTTTGTGTCTTAAAACAGTGAATAGTAATGAGTTACATTCTGTTTGTTAGAAGCTGATACATGTTTAAGTGTTAATCTATTACTCTAGACACACAAGGTTAGAAGAAGTCCAAACAAGGCAACTCAAAACAGAGGTCTAGTCAAAAGCCAAGCTGCTCCACTTTGTACTTGTATGGGCCTTACAGTTAATGCAAGAAAAGAGGATTACAAGAGATGTTATGAAAAGAAATTAAGGCATGACTCGACTCTCTCTGTTCTCAAGACATATTTTTAATGGAACAGAATACTGCATGTAAGCTCAGACAACAAATCCCAAGTGAAATAATTTTAATATAACCTTGTAGGGAAAAAAACAAATATGCACCAAGGCAACAAATTAGGTGCAGCTTCTCCATATTTGACATGATGTATTAAATTAGAAATTAGGCAAATTTGCCTGGAGTTTTTCTTTTCATTCCATTTTACTGTGTTATGTTTAAAATTACATTATGTTCTGTAATGTAATTATGCACCTTTCGCAAATTATGACTTGATCCAGAATGTTTAAAGTAGTTCTGAGAAAAGCTTGTTTGTGACCATGCATTCAAGTGGACATGAAACTGTTTAGGTTGATTAGGTTATGGCTGATTTCCTGCATCTGAATTTTATCTTAAATGCACACATTGAAAGCTACAATGCAGCTGCACAAACTGTACACAGAGAATAAGACAAGAGTAACAGATATTTATGTTTGCTTGTCCTGAGTGAAGGCTTGTTTTTCTGCATCTGGCTGTATGGATATCAGTGTGGGATGTGGGGGGTGGAAGCATCTGAAAGGCTGAGAATTCCTGAAAAAAAAAGCAGCGAGACGAGTGAGAAGGGAAGAGGGAGGTCTTTTGGCCACTTGTGGCCTTCGCAACCCAGGCACAAATCATAGAGGGACATGGCAATCGGAGTGACAGATGAACAATGCTCCCATTTTCCAACCCCCTGTGAACAGGCCCATCCATCACGGGAGGGGAGATTAATTCAATTCATCAGCTTTTTGTCTCCTTGGGCCCCCTAATGCCACCTGATATTGCTCAAAGGGGACTTATAAATGTTTGTGGATTTGATCTGAACCCGCTTGCTTGACACTGAATTAAAACATTAGTCTTTTACTCTTAGCAGTACACTGGTTTTTGCCAACAGCCTGCCTGCCAATTCTACCATAACTCTGAACAAGATGAATTCTTATGAGGAGGAAAATGTTTGCCAAAGGCAGCAAACAAGAACGTAAACAGGAGTTTGTGAAGTGAGAAGTGCTTTGGAGAAAGATGGAGTGGTGGTTACAGAGGAAAATACAGTTCCTCTAAATGTTTCATGGAAAAAAAACTTTTAATGAAAAAGCTGAATCATCACTGCAGGGATTCAGCTGATGTAAATTTCATCAGGGCACAGAAGATGCAAAACACTTTTTAGCATCATCTATTAATATGACACTGTCAAAGACTATTCACACAAAGAACAATCTATAAAACTATGTTCAACAAGTTTGGGCAGTTTTATCACCATTGCCCAACAAAGGAATATGCAGTTTCTAAAAATCTATACAAACATAGCAACAAGAGATCTGATGATTATATAAATTGATTAATCCAAAGTTACATTTTCACATCTTTACCATTTTGAAAGTTATGCTCTCAAATACATAAATATATACATAAAGCAACTAAAGCCTAACTGATGTTGGAGTCATGAAACTTGTCATGTTGAGAATCACGTATAAGTGAGCCAACTCAGGGGGCAAAGACAAGGTTCAAGCCATGGTGTGTGCTGTAAAATAATATGCATTTGCTGTGTAGTCCTGCCTAGCTAGACAGGTGGAGCATGGCACAAACTCAGGAGCAGTGAGGACCTCTAGTGGTCATTACAATAACTGAATAAAAGATTTGTATGTACTGAAGTGAAATTGTATAAGTGACATCCAATTCTTTTGATTTCTAATTTGTTTGTGTTAAAAGGCCTTTAGAGCTGCTTAATTTGTGAATATGACCAACCACCGCCACTGTCAGGAGGATAAACACTCATTTTGTATGGTCACAAAACACTTGTGAGAAGCATATGCAATACATGTAAAGAGTGCATTTCTGGTACATTGCATATACATAAAAATTAAATCTATTTTGGTTGCCATGACCTAAAGTACCTAAATAAGCAAGAACACACTGATTAATATAGTTAAGCATTTGTACCTTAAGTAGAACTTTTGTTCCATTTTACACAACTATACTGTATATAAAGTACACCACCAAGTTAAGTATATATATTTTATAGAAAATTCACTTCAATGCCATTTAGACTATTTTCCTTGGGCAGTTAAGTAAATTTTGCCAGTCACTCTCTTAGAAGCTTTGGCTTGAGGATCCAAGAGTATCTTATCGGGCCATTATGTAGATTTCGATGGCATTTCCATTAAGTACAGACCAACAAATACCTGCTCTGCCCCAGTAACACACTGTCCAAAACATGTAGTGATTACAACCACAAGTGATAAAGGCAGTTTAATTTGTATGAATTGTAGAAAAAGAAAATTACATACATGTGGTATATACAGAGTTGTTAAGGCAAAAGGGTTACCATTTTAGGCCATGTCCCATTTATATTCACTTCTCACATCTTTTCTGATGTATTTCTTCAAATTAAAAAAAAGTGTTCATGGACTAAAAACTGACAACTGAGACTTCTTATTGAAGAAAAGGTCACTTTATTCAGATTTAAGGATAACTCTCTTTCTGAGGCTGATAGTGAATCCTGCCTCCTCTCCAGACATACAGGTAGTAGGCCACGCTCAGAGACCCCACTATAGACACCAGCAGGACAGCTGCGACAAGAACCATCTTCCACACGGCTGATTCTCCTCCTTTTTCATCTGAATCTAACAGGAAATAACAAAAAAGGGATCACTTACTGTAGAGGATGTAGTCTCAAATGGACAGTTTAAAGACCCTAATGACTGCTACAGATTGATGCTCTGCTGTTACCAGCCCACCTTGCTCCTTCATAACAAATGGCTCTAATGTAGTTACTAAGGTCTGGTCCTCCAACATCATCTGTTGAAGCACTGCTGGGCTCTCGGGCCACACCACCTCCTCTACTGCTGGAGATTCTCTATCAACCTGTCTATCAACCTCTTCATACTGTGGAGTGTCATCATTGAGAATCCAATGGCCCCGGACGTATCGAGGAATGCCTATGAATATAAATTGTCAGGAGCGTGGTACAGAGGAATAGGTTGATTATTTCTGAATTATTCTTCACATGCAGGTTATAAACCAGTAGATCAAACCATCAGCCAACAAAAGATACATGTTAATATTTGTATCTTACCTGACTGGACATTTGATGGGGCCAAAAGAGCCAAAAACACAAGATTAAGAAGAAGCATGACTGTGCGTACCAGTGCTTGGATTTCCTTTGCCTTTTATGTGTGCACTTCATCTGTTGAATTGGCATCAGCTGTGGCCTCCTGACTCAATCAAGATAAATTACTGCAACAGCACTCTTGTGCTTCAGAGTGCTTCCATCCGATTGGTTAAACCGTCCCCTGAATTTCACCTCTTTTATCTGAAAGTGATGGTAGGTTTCTCAGGAAGTGGAAACAGCCTGCACGAAGAGCAAGTTGTCACGCTGTTGTTTAAAATCTCAAGATGTTCTCATAAGGAGGTCATGCTGCAGATTGTGTTTAGTTACATAATTGCTCATTTTTTCCCAAAACAGAGCGGTCAATCATTATTTCCCAACGCTAAAAAGTGGTTCTGCTTTACTTGTTAATATTTGTGCTGTTAAAGATAAATGCAGGAATGTTAAAAACAGAGCAAATAGCTTATAAAGACTTACTTATGTAACTAACTAAAAGTCTTAATGCTGTTTTGTGATGTTTGAAAAGAGAAATCAGACATGTTGTTCTGTCATTATATAATTTATTTCACAACAGATTTACAAGTTTTTTTTCTCCAGTGTTTGAGAAGTTGTTACAGGAATAGGAAGGAAACTGTGTTCATTGTAAGTGATGGAGCTTTCAACAGTTGCTTTCACATTTGAAAAAATAATCTCCACTTGGTGAACTACTGAAAACGGAACAGAGTTTGAGGTTTGGCAATTTTTCAGTTAAGGCTGAAAGTGTGACTCATATAACCCACTTCCGAACACACCGCCGCATATGAAAATTAGCAAAAATGTTCAGAAAAAAAAAAAAGTGTTACAGTAAACAATTCCTTTTCATTTGCAGCAAGCAACAATAGCAAAAAATACAATGAAGTTCTGAGTGTAAAGTTTGAGATGTTAAAATTGAATATGAATAAGTATGTATGTAATGTAATATGGGATGCACCAATAAGACTTTTAAATCAGATGATTTGACGTGTCATAGCAGAGTAATAACATTAATAATAGGTGCATTCAGTTGAGGCATCCCAGTTGCAGAGCACTGGTAGTACACTTGCTGACTGGTAGGGCTTACTGGGACACTTAAGCAAACTATGTGTAGATTTTTGATTTTGAAGCCTTTGTTATTTACATCTGTGCTTTTCCTGCTACGGCAAGTCAAATGTCAGGCAAGAAAAAAGTCTATACTTTTATACTTACTTAAGGTAAAAGTAAACATAACAATATTGCTGGTATTCACTGAAGCCTTAACCACATACTAAATTGTTAGCCAATAAAAAATAAGTACTGTTCAATAAAACTGGCCTGATTTGGTTATGAAATAATGTTAAATAGGTTGCTTTAGTACCAGCAAGTAAAAACATCATCATTGGTACACCCCAAGTTTTCACAATCTTTCCTTTCAAGACTTCTCCCTCCATGAAAAAGTGCACCACACCCTCCATAGCAAGGAGAAAATGGTGTAATGCAAACATATTAGTTATTGCTAAAATGGTATACTGATGGTAACCGTTCCCTTTGTAGTATGTTCTTTGTCTTAGTGACAGCTAATCCAAATTTCAAGCCACATTTTGTATCAGGTGTCCCTTCATTTTACAACATTTAACATACTTTGCATATCTTATTTCTAAAGTGGAAGAACAATCCCTTTAATTCGCAAAGTACACAAAGACTTGTACACAAAGAATTCTTTCCCTTGCATAGTTCAGCATGAGCTACAGTATATTACTTTGCTCCTTGAAGAAAAGCCTTGGTAATAATAGATTTACAGTATCTGTACATTTCTTACTTAATCCCTTAAACCGTTTTCTGCATAGGTACTACACTGGCCTCCACAATTATTTGAGAAGTGCAACACTAAATTAAATATACTTGGACTAGATGGAGAACTCTACTTTTCTACATCACCTGTTTAATTTATACAGTCACAGGTTAAAGTTTATTGGGAGAAGAAGTATCATATTTCAAGGTCTGATGGTTTTATCTATTTTTCAGCTATAATTTACTCTAACTGTATACTCCATATCACGCTGTCTATAAATAAAGTCTAAAATTTGTTATACATGTCAGAAACTATTGTGTATCATGGTCAGACTACAAGAAGTTACAGTATTGTGCATTAAGAACATCTGACTATGACCAACAGTTTAGATATTGGTGATAAATCATTCAAATACTTGTGAGGCTGACTGCACAAGTATGACTTGATGTTACTACAGGTATTCTTAAGTTTAATAGAGCAATAGACCATATATATAGAATCACACTGATTGTAACAATGGTGTGAAAAGACTCCCAGTGCAAACCTTAACAGCTCCCATCACTAACAATAAGGTAGAATGAAACAATGGGGGAAAAAAGTGCATTAGAGAATGCACTTAAAACATCTATTCTGGATAGCAGACACCTTTCTATTCAGCTAGAAACAAAAAACTGAAACATTTTGTATGAGTAAAGAATAAAAGGGAAATCATGGCAAACTGGCTTTTTGGCCTGTCATTACAGTACCACTGAATATGGCTAAAAAACACAGCAAGTGTGGATTTGTATGCAATCTCTTAAACATCCAGACATGAGGTGAGACCAGAGAAACAGCTCATAACTCTAACAGAGGGCAACCTTGGAGGGTTTCTCTGTACAGACAATCTCAGGAATATAACAGTACACTGTATCCCTGCCGAAGAATACCTTAAGAAGCAGTATGTCGCTTTTTCATTCTCAATATTTATACATTTTGTCATACAGCTACATTTCTTTTTGAACATTTTTTTGGTACCTCTACCCAGATTGCCCTGAGAGCTTTAAGTTGAGTATCCCTAGAGGGATAATTCAAGAAACAGGATTTCACTTTTAAGAACTTAACCTGCTTATATAAACTCTGTAATTTTGCAATAAAATCCCTTTAATAATTTCTATCTTTGATGAGCTGTGAAATCTTGCTTCTTGAAATCCATATACATTTCTTTAGTGCTTCACAGTGGTGAATAATCACTACAGGTCTACACAGACTGGACTGGTTTCTACCAGGGAGGGGACAGTCTGCCTTCTGCATGATCCCTCATTATTTGTGCTTCTCTTCCTCATTGTAGACCTTCCGCAGGCTGGAGTCCAGCAGGAAATCCACTGACCTACAGGGGACAGAGAGTGGAAACATTGTGACATTATTTCTGGATCCGTTTCACAGAAGCAGAAGTGAGTCTATGAGACACGTCCGCTTTAGAGAGTTTCAGTTTGTGCAGCTCCCCGTTTGTCAGCAATAGTAGCTGATTTTTTTTTTTCTTTTTTTACTACCTGATAACGAAATGTGAGAGTGTAAGTTTAGTACATTTTATTTGTGTGTATATGTTTCATCAAAACTTGAGAATGTTCTAAAAAATGTTTTTAAAAAGTCTGAGAATGTTGTATTTGTAATACCAGCTCTAAATTAAAAAGTTAAATAAAAATATTAAAGTAGCTGCACTGTTGAAATTTTATATACTCTATACTGGAACTAGGGGTGCAACAAATCATAAAATCACGGTTCAGATCATATCACGGTTTTGAGTCACGCATCGGATCATTTTTGAGATCAACAAAAGTAAAAAAAAAGAAAAAAAAGAAGGAGGAAACAAATATAACTATGCTTTCCATTTATTCTGTAAAACACTTAAAAAAAGGAACTTTCTCCAGTGGACTTTAATGAAAACAATATTCAAGATGTTCGATGTTTAAATAAAATCTTAAAATAAATAAAACATTCAATACTCAATTGTTAAATTAAATTTCAATATGAGGTGTGATATCTTCCTCCTTTCAACATGGTTGTGAATGACAAAATAGCCTGAGGCCACGTCATCAAAACTTGATAACTTACAAACATGAACACGTCTCATCCTGCAGCTCATTGAACAACCCACCAAACAAACATTCACTGGAGAAAAGTGCACTGCTAACGTCAGATAGCAGCTACACATCTAATTAGCTGCAGCACATTTAACAGCGTGTAAACATATCTGAAAACGTCACTTCGGACCCAGTAGATGCTGGTTTGGTCGTTGCTCTTCAAAATCTCTGTTAGCAACACGCTGTCTGTCCATGTAACTACAGTAGTTTATTTACTTTGTCTCCAATAAGACATTAAAGTTTACAGTTAATCCGCGGTTCACATGTGTGCCAAACTGTCGGGGGCAATCCGTATTCGTATACACCACTAACTGGAACCAACGTTTATTTACCAGTATACCTCGCACACCTCTAAGAGGCACATAATGTATTAAGCGGCATGCATTTAGCCAAATCACTGTTAACACAGTAATTTTTTATCAGCATATGCGTGTATTAACTTTTCTTCAGCATGAATTAAACATTATATACTATATCCAGCAGATTAATTACTTAATGACATATCAGTGTTAAACTTGTCAGCAGCTGCTTTGCACTTGAGTGGCAAGTGGAGCTCAAACTGCTAATCACTTGCGGGCAGCCTAACCCTTAAAATGAAAGCTTACATAATGGGCAAGTTACATAATCCTTTCACATTACACATACACACATTCATTTGTGCCAACCTGTCTATAGGAGTAATGATGAAGGGGATGGTGGAGAGGCCGATAGCTGTGGTGGTCCACTTGCGGACGGGCAGGGGCCACCTGGTGGTTCTGCCCAGCAGGTAGAGTGACCCAGCACACACACGGTTGATGGTGAAGCCGGGGATGATCACAGAGGCGAGGGCCTGCCACACGAACGTGTCCACCACTGCCACTGCTACCCGGGTTGTCTTACCTGGGTTGTCCCCATGTGCCTTAGGGAACAGATGGACAATCAGAAAATGAGTTGATGTACGTTTTACTGGTATCTTTGACTGGCTTACATGAAGGCTCAGGGTTTTACCATAGATTAGTAACATCTAAAAAACTAACAGGATGAATTCATTTGAAAGATAGCAGTCAAATACCAAATACAGATGGTAAAAACACAATACCACTAGTAGTTTGGGACTTAAACTCAACTGTAAGTGGACCTACAGTTCTAGTGTGGTTGTTTTAATCCATTTTTATTTGGTAATGGTTGAATCTTACCACAGCTGCTTTCTTCCCTTTGTCCACAGCATCAGCAGTGACGTAAGCAGTGGCCACAGCATAGCTGCCCCATACGAAGCTCACTGGCACCAGGGCACGGAAAGCCTCCCCAACCTCATTTGCATAGCCTGTAGGAGTAAATACATAAATGTAGATCCTGCAAAAACCATCTAAATGCGTCATAAATGTAGTTAGCTGCCCTCAGGTCCAGGAAAAAATCATTTGTCCTATATATTTATTAAAATAACAATTGAGTTTTAGAACCATTTGGAGCAGTTCATTAAATATTCAAAAGGTCAGTTTTTTAATTTTTTATCCCCCAGATTCCAGTACATTAATATTATCCTGAAACATACAAGGAGCGAATAAACATTAACTTCCTCTCTGACATTGTCTCAGTGAAAAAGAAGAGCAACATTTGGAAAATTATGCAATATCCACTCCACAAGGGTGGAATGACATAGATATCCTTGATCTCTTATTAAGAAGTCACCTGTGCCATCTCCACAGTACATGTAAATCAGTGGTAAAATTACCTACAGTCACACGGGAAGCTTTATCTTTAGTTCAATGACGTTAGAACCATCAGAGCGTGGTGGAGTCATATTCTGCTGCTGCTGTAAAGTACGACTCTATCACTGTTACTGCAGGCAAAACTGAGGCTCCTGTGCAAACAGTGCACTTTACTGTCCTACCTGTACAGAGGGATAAGCTTATGTTACAAGCGACAATGTCACAGCCTGTTAAACACAGCTTGGTGACAATTTATTATCTCCTCAACAATAATTGTCTAAATAAATAATGTAATCATCGGAGGTAATAGTAATACACAATGCCCACAAAGTCACTGTTTAAGCCAATCAAATTATGATACATTTAGGACATTGATGTGTTTATTATTCTCATTATCATTTTTAGTAGATTACCAAAAGACTACATGTTTATTTCAAGAAGCTAGAATTATCACCATTTCCTGCATGATGATGAACTAATGCTATTATCACAGTTTGAGTACATAGAAATATTCAGAATATGTTTTGAGCTTGTAAAAAGTTACATTATTGATATTATAGTAAGCCTGTGCAGATTCTAGATAGACAGTCCCAACCCAGCCCTACTCTCCAATAAAACTTGTATTCATGTCCACTACTACATTAAAGTTACCTTTCACACAAGCACACACACACACACACACACAGTGATACACATTACTGCCAGTGGTTTCACACTATTTCATTGATC
The DNA here is from genome assembly GCF_910596095.1 of Thunnus maccoyii. Lineage (NCBI taxonomy): Eukaryota > Metazoa > Chordata > Actinopteri > Scombriformes > Scombridae > Thunnus > Thunnus maccoyii. The sequence continues at coordinate 15,869,305 of NC_056551.1, forward strand.
TGCAGGTGGTTGTAATTCACTGAGGAAAAAGCAGCAATGCCTCATGAAAGGCAGTGAAAAAAAAAGCTGCTAGCAAGTCTCAAACTTCTGGAAATAAATCATCTTTGCAAATGTTTTATGTGGAAGAAAAAACACTTCACATATTTATTAGACCTACACATGAGACACTGAATGTCAACTAGTTTTGGTTTGTTTGTTCATGCTGATGTTTCCCATTAATTAAGATACTGCACAAAAAGCTCCTTGTAGTATTTCACTATCTCATAATTCAACACATTATGGTAATTGCTAAACTTTTGTTTCTGAACTGTTTTAAGCATTTCACTTAAAATGGAGCCTTTAATAAAAAAAGGTGCTTCCATGGCTACGGTGAATGCATCAGTGAGCAAATCACATGACAGTTTTGGTTTTGTTTTGTTTTTCTGTTATCTCTAAGCAGCAGCCAAAGACTATATCAAACCCTTTGAACTCACAAAGTAATTGTTATGAGTCATGTTTAGGGCTGAGAAATACCCAACCAATGATTATGACTCCAAACTCAGCACTGCCTGCTACCACAAGGACATTTTCAGGCCACTTTTAGGTTTCAGGAAAAGAAGAGAGGCAAATTCTGCAGATCAAAGCAAAAAAAAAAAAAAAAAATCACAGCTGCAATAAGTGCTTATAATTCAAAATGTGTGTAAGTGGAGTTAAAGCTTACACTGTGCAAAGTCCTGAAAACTGTGGAAGTGAAATGGTATAATATCCACTTAAATAAGATGGTTTTTAAACCTACATCTTAAATACTGATGTAATAGACAAAAACTGTAGAAAAAAATTGGCATCCCTGAATAATAATGAATTCATTTTCTACAAGGAATAGTCAAAATATATGCTGTGAAAAATACATATTGACTGAAAAGACAGCAATGGGAGTTTAAAGTGTCAGTTTTAGCTCTAGGCTGTCTGGTTTAATACTGTAGCAGTTAAAATAACAGTAAAGTTAACTACTGGATTTGAAACTCCTGAAGCCATTGTGAGTACAAGATGATACTAGTATGATAACAGAGTCTAGATAAGATTATCTTCCGGCAAGGCACTCAGTTAATAATAAAATGTGCCAAGCCCTGGTGTAATAGGCTGGGGCCCAATTCTGACCAGTAAGCACAGGCTTCAGATTACCCTTCGTGATTCACTATTTGCCCTGTGCCCAGCAAGGCATGAAGGTGTGTTTGACAGAGAATGTGTGCGGTGACATGACGTTGATGGTAGGAGAAACATAAACAGAAGAGATAAGGAATGACAGAGAGCGCAGGTTGCGGGATAGATGTGAAGGCTTGGAGGGTGAGCGATAAAAAAAAAGACGTTCAGAGAGTTGCAATAACAGCGCCTGACAGCCAGAAAATGAGAAACATAAAGATGAACTGTCCACTCAACAACCGTATCACGTTTCTGATCTACAGCATGTCAGTTCTGCTGGATTGTTTACCAATAGTGGAGTTTTGGAAGTGACCCAGACAACAACACCTTGTGAGAAACTGTCAACACAAGGACGTCCAGCAATCCTCTTTATCTCACCTCTAAGGTTATCCACCGACAATTAGCCTGCTGTGCGGTGTATATGGGGTGGCGATGCACGCGCGCACACACACACACACACACACACACCATATTATCTGAGGAACAGTCAACTCCTCAGGACAGACAGCTGAAGTGACATCAACATTTTTCCATAAGGGAATTTCTTGAAGTTCCTGCTCGCTCAGTTGGCTAAAGCGGCCACATTTCAGGTTAAATCCAGTCTGTGTTACATAATCACCATTACAGCTGCCATAATAGTAAAAGATAATCTGTTCCCAACATGCTAAAGAGTTCTGGGGGATTAAAATTCAGAATTTGTACAGACGCATCAAGTGTACGTAACCATTTAAAATGATAAAATATAATATACATACAAGTAATTAATATGAAATAATAGTATCTAAGACAAATACAACAGGAGAACTGACAACTTTTAATTAAAAAGTAGGATCTTTTCATTTTAATTACCCACTTAATAATATTTTTTTACTATTCTATTCATTTCATTGTTCAACTGTTTACCAATCTCAGGTACAATGGGATTACTGGTTTAGAAATGTGGCTCATAATCAGTCAAAAATCACACAAAAATTAAAAACAGAATGTAGGCTATAGGAATATTTTTTTTGTTTGTTTTCTGTTTCTGTTAACATGCTGCTCAATGTAGAGATACAGAGACTGACAATAAAGATAGAAAAGCAAATCATTTATGATTTTTTGAAGGAGATAAACAGATTTGCATGACATTTAATTCTAAGTAAGCCATGGAGCAGGTCATGTAAGTCTGTGGGTGAACAGCCAACACTTTGACAACTGCTGCAGCACAAATGCCCTTCAGGCAGGTGACTGCATGCTGTTTCAAGCCAGCAGATCACTGGTGCTCCTTTAAGAGAGACCCTGCTGTTATCAATTGCAGAATGAAAGCAGGTAAAGGGGGCACTTATACTAAGTTGTTGTGTCTGTTAAACAGTGACGGTGTCTCAATTACGAGTCTGGACATGCTTGCAGGCGTTTCTTCGGTGTCGTGTGAGTCACTGTCTCCTCATGCTAACGTCACACAAAGATAACTCTACCTAGCTTTATATAAGTAATAGTTACTTACATAAAGCAAACAAAAGCGTGCAACAACGATATTGTTGTCCAGTCGTGGACTTCGTCCGCTATGTCCTGCGGTAACAAAATGTCCTTCAACAGCCAAGTTTGCTATAAATAGCTGTTTAACAGAGTAGTTAGCCGGCGATGCTACCCTCTAGCTCGCTAGCACACAGCTCCGGTGTCACGACAGCTTTAACGTTAACTTATAGTGTGTTCAGGGAACATCGGACTGAGCTGCCAGAAAGGTCACATTTAACACGACATACCTAGGAAGCGGACCCATGTATCGCGGTAAATGTCGACTGTTTTGCTCGTTTTTTCTTCAGTGGGATCCATGCCTTCCTGTTCCTTTTCCTACTCCATCCATCGATGCTTTACTACATGAATCCGGGTGTGAATTCCGACAGACAGCAGGGACCGTGAAGGGGGCGTGATCTTAGCTACAGCATCCAACCGGCTGCAAACGTCCTACCACAGACTGAATATAAATATGTCCCTAACTGGACACTGGGCGGCAGTAAAACTGCTGCCCGTCTCTCTTGCACAATATGTACTTCTTCTTTTTCTTCTTCTTTGATGTTTAACAGCAGCTGGCATCTATATTGTTGGATTACTGCCATCTTCTGGAGTCAATTAACCCCTACAGTATCAGCTGATCAAGCATCTTCTGCCCTGTCCAATATCACCTCACTCCAGGCAAGTACTTTAATTATGCTCCTCTTATCCCTAATCTTTCCATTTCCCCCATCATGTCCTCTCTTTTTGACATATATTTATTGCAGTTGATGATAATGTTAATGATGTTCTACAGTTTCTGATATCTGATACTGTTCACAAAGACCGGTTGGATGTTCACTTATAACATGACCTTTTCTTTCCTTTTTCCTTCCTACTCTATTTTGAATTGAATGTAAATGTCTCCCCCTTATCTCCTGATCACACAGTATGTTGTGGCTTTCTTTCTCATTTAAAGATCACCCCCAGATATGTTTAACATATATTTAAAAATGCTTTGAATAATAATTTGCATCTGATGTGTTTTTTTCCCCCACAAATTACCTCATTAATTCCCCTACACTCAAAAATGTGTTTTTCTTCTTATTCCTACAGTTGAATGTTTGAGCCTCACTGTGCAGAATGATGTATGTGCAGAGTTTGACACTAGAAGGCTGTTTTCACATTCATCTGCTGAAAAGTGGAAAGTTTCTCTGTACTCAATGAATATCAGATTTTAAGGGGTGGGCCTGCAAGCATGATTTGTGACTAACAAATAGTTTGGAAGCCAATTCTGGTCCAATGTTCAACTCACAGAAGTGTGATGTGGAAACTTGAAGCCTCCAGTGCACATAAGCCTAGCTTTGACTTTGCAGTGAAGTAGGAGACATCTTGAATCCAGCAGTTAAACTTTTTGGAAGAAGATATTGTATTATATACATCTTGAAATATGTTCGGAGGGGATCTTTAAAATGACATGTAATCCTTCTCCCACATTTAAAAATTCCAGAATCTATGAAAATATGTATTATTCCAGAGTTCAACTGCTGGATGCAAGATGTCTCCTATATCACTGAAAAGTCCATTTCCAGTGTATGTGCACTTAAAGTTTCCACATCATGCTTCAAACCAGCTGTGATGTCACAAATCCTTCTCATAAGCACAGACCTTAAATTCAGATTTAAGGTGAGCACATAGAAACTTTCCCCCTTCAGCAATTGAATGTGAAAATAAAGTTCTAGCGATAAACTCTGCACATACATTATCAACACTGTGAAACAGGCACAAGAAGAAAAACACATTTTTGAATGGAAGGGGACTTTAACTGTTATGAGATAACACACACATACCACTTTTCACAGGGATTTGTGGAGATTAATGTCAGTAAATTCAATAAGCACTTGTTTGTAGATCTGTATCCTATTTTATTAACTGAGTTCACATTTTGTGCTGGCAAGCACTGACGTATAACATATTTTAATGTCTGGAGATGTTTTTTTACATTTTTATCATTTGTACTGGCACAATATTCCGTTAACAAGCTCATGTAGAACAGAAAAAACACCATCAGTGTGTGTTGGCTTTTGAAAGAGGCAGAATCACCTGTATAAAAACACCCATATGATGAACCTTAAAGGCCCTTGGTTCACTGTTTGGGAATATGCACTACTATAACACAATGTAAACTGCATTTTTACCTAATTTGAGGCAATGTTGTGTCAAATTGCCCTGTGCCAAAATCTAATTTCAAATGAAGAGGCTGCATTTTTTTCACACTGGACTAAATGTCAGTCTGAATGTGGCCTACCAGACAAAACAAACAAACAAACAAACAAAACAAAAAAAAATATGGGTTAGTCTTCTAGCTGTCAGAGCTCAGGTTGGTTTTCAAAATATAATAAAGCAGCCATGTCTACTGTACCTGATGGGTACTTAAAGGCAACGCAGCACAAGCACAATACAATGGGAGTGTCAGGAAGTGGGGGGTAGTGGGCCATAATTCAATCACGCCCCAGGGGCCCCCTAGCAGGTTAATCTGGCTCTGCATATGGGACATTTTATAGATTGACTATATGAGAAAGACAGTTCAGAAGAAGGACCTAAATGAAAGAGGTTGGGAGGAGGAAAGAGAGAAGCATGGTATTTTATTTTAGGGTAATAAAGGACTGGTTTACCAGCTGAGACAGATTTACAGAAGAAGAGAATAAAGCAGCATTGTCCTAAAAGCCAGACTAATGTAACTAAGTGTATAAAACCTTATCAGTGTGTTTAATTGGAGTATCTTGCATTCTTAAAATAGTTTTCCATATCCCTCTGCTTCCCACAGCTTTTGTGCCATAAAAATATATCATCAGGAGCACATTCATAGCAGATAATTCATAACAGAGCTGTTGATAAAGTTTAAAAATATTGAAACATGTCAAACCAAGGTGGAACCATTAAGAATAAAAATTATACTCCAAATATATGTTGACTCCAACACAGCAAACTTAGAGTTGAATGAATGATATGATGCTACTATAGCTCCAGCTTCAATTTAAGAATGACAACCAGTAATAGGCTAAATAATTATCAAAAGCATGGATGTATTAGAGGCTAGAGCATACATTTTTTCTACATTCAATTAAAACCGATGGTGTTTCAGACAAACTTTCAGCCTTTCATGCAGATAATATAACAGGTATCCTGCTTTATGGACCATGAATGTTCTAGAAACTTATGCAGAAAGGCTGCACCCACAAATAAGACCTGCCACGCGCGGGTTTCCCAAAGAATACCTGGATTAGTATCAAGATTACGATTATTGACATTTCATAGTATAGGCAATTTCTATATTATATTTGCTATCGTTTCACACTTTCAATTTCATACATTAATTGATTTATTCTTACTAAAACCATCAGCTGAAAAGGAGATACATTACAACCAATAAAAATAGTGCATTCTGATTGACAACCAAATAGACCAATGACGACGAGCTATGCAAGACAGCGGACCAATGGGAAGCCTGCTAGCTGTTCAGAGGGGTGAGTTTTGACCTACGATGGCAGCCGACAGCCGGAGCAATCGTTGCAGCGGCTGCAAATCACTATCTAGTTTATTTTCTACACGGAATACAATGCCTTGTAAATCATACTGGACTTTAGCTTTTCTGATTGTTATTGTAAGCCGATGTTTCGCCGACGACGATCACGAAATGGAAGAGTTTCTGAAGCGGGAATATTCCCTTTCCAAGCCTTACCAAGGTATGTTGCCCGTTATACGCTCACTATTCACAGGGGGACAGATGATTCTATTAGCGATCAAATTACATCCATGCTTGAGCTTATTTTTCTCCTAAAATGTCTTCATAATCTGTCTTCTGTCGCTATAACATTCAGCCAAACAAGGCAGCCTATATATTCACACCCTATTTAAAACCTTAACGCTACATTGTGCTTAATTAAAGACCACTGTGCGCTTTTTCATACTCAAGTGGATGTTTTGTGTAGTAACAAAGCAGAGCTGTTTTGAATGTATTGTGCTTTGTCAGCTCTTTGTCATGATGATATTTGTGTGCTCAGGTGTGGGATCTTCAGGCTCCTCCCACTGGGAGCTGATGGGTGATGCCATGGTAACCGCCGACCAGGTGCGCCTCACACCTGACATGCAGAGCAGGCAGGGGGCAGTGTGGAGCCGCCTTGTGAGTATGCACCGTACATCTTACTGGTATTGTCCCAGTGATGTATTTCAAACACTAGAAAGTTGAGCATGGAGGTTCATGCTTGACCTTGGGAACACATACTGCGATATAAATTCTAAACTTAGAGTCCCCCGCCAGTCAAAAAATGTTTTTTTCTTCTTGTTCCTTCGATTGGATGTTTGAGGGTCACTAAGCAGAATGATGCATGCGCAGAGTTTGACACTAGTACCCCATTTGCACACGATACAACAATTGTGGAGCCAGTCGAGGTCTAGTGCGCAACTTACATAAGTGTGTACAGTGCACATACACTGAGAATGGGCATTTCAGTGAAATAGGAGACATCTTGTGTCCATCAGTTAGACTTTTCAAGGTGGCAGTTGGACTTTTTTGTGGAAAAAACATATTAGACACAATTAGTCAAACAGAGTATTTTCTTATGTCGTCAAACATGTCTAGAGGGGATCTTTAATGTTCACTAAGTGAGCTATTCCCAAAGCTTTTAGCTGTATCCCACAGGCTTCCACCTTCCACCTACTAAAAAAGACGACGGGATATAGCTGAAAGTGAACCTTGAGTTTAGAATTTTTATCACAGGTTGAAAAAGTTTTTTATAGTAACAGTCAGGGGACACAAGATGCAGATGGAGGGAGGGTTAGAGCAAGAGGGGTAGGGCTTAACTGGTCTATGTTGTCTTTATAATAGAGATTGTTAAATTAAAAGTATGGGTTTGGTGTATTTAAGGTCAGTGGGAGAATGTTTTAGCAGCTGATTTTTGCTGTCTTTACAGTCCTTAGCTATCACTCAGCAGTTCAGCTATCTGTCCGTCATGTTTTTTGTGATAACCATGTTGGATCTTATCTTGCTCTTACCAAAATAAACACCCTCATCATCATGTGGTATGTCTTATATGTCAACCTATATGCCAACCCAGCTCAACTGAACACTTTATACTTCAGTTTATAGTTAAGTACCTTGCTGAAGGGTTCTGTGACAGTAGTTGTTTACCGTTAACCTTCCATTTGAGTGGACTAGAAACCCTAACCCAACCCAAGGTCTAACCCCAACCACAGAGAGCAGCACTGTGGGAAAATATTTGATGGGAAACCAGACTGTTACGCAACACCAGTTCCAGTCAGGTCCTCGGGGTTTTAATGGCTCGACCCAAGAGTGCCATCCCAAATCAAAACTATCGATTTCCTAGAGCCCGAGGTGACATCTTCAAATTGCTTGTTGCAACCAACAATCTAAACCTAACTCAACAATATTCAAGTTTCAATTGTAAAAAACAGAGAAAGGCAGCAAATCCTCACATCTGAGAAGCTGCTAATGTGGTAAATCTGGCATTTTGCCTTGAAAAATTACTGAAATGAATTAATTATCAAATTTGTATTTTTTTGTAGATTGATTAATCGATTTGTTTCAGCTTGATGTATTTGTCTTTCCAGCCTTGCCATCTTAAGGACTGGGAGATGCAGGTGCACTTTAAGATTCACGGACAAGGAAAGAAGAACCTGAATGGTGACGGGTTGGCTATTTGGTATACTAAAGAACGCATGCGGAAAGGTAAATGTTATAAGACATAGTATTGACCTAAACTTACTTCTTATCTATTTTAAAACACAGTTTTTTATACTCCGTCATCTCATTCATGCACAGGTCCCGTGTTTGGAAATGTAGACAACTTCACTGGCTTGGGTGTTTTTGTGGACACGTATCCCAATGAGGAGAAACACATAGAGGTATGCTGCGGTACCATTGCGTAGATCTCACATGTTTTGTGAAAGTAAAAGAGAGTTAATGGTTATAATGGATGAGTGCATCTGCAGATTTGTGTAATGGGGCTGTCTTTATGTTCTTTTGTGCAACCATTTGGAGACAGGCGCAGAAGAAGAGATACACTCCTCGCACACAGGTAACCTTTGGATCGTGCACGTGTGACCTCAACCCATGTTATACAGCCTCCATTAGGCCTTAATCGTGTTTCTCCGACTGTAAAAATACTATTAACTTTTTAAAAAATCACTGCACCAGACTAAATGTGTGATATGTTTTGTTTGTTGTTGTTTTTTTGTCCCCTGTATGGTTGTTGTGTGGTTGCTGCTAAGTCTTAATCAGAGTAGCATGCATTTTACAACGGTTATAAAACTAAACTATTAAAAGATGATAGGAATTGATATATGGAAGCAATATTAGAGAGAAGCCAAGCAACAAAATTTGACATTTAAGTGACATATTTAATGCAAGTTTGTAAATATGAGTTTTTAAGATTCAAAGTAATGAAAAGCATAACTTCTCTGCGCCGTCTTGCAAAGCCTGCTTGTTCTAATATTAAAAGTATTAAGGTTATTTGTCACAAAATTGTCAGATAAACAGTAGGGATTCTCCAATAACCTGGTTCCAGTCCTGCCAAAAGACAAAATAAAGACAAAAACCACATAGATTTTGTATAGAAATCTCCTTTGACATTGCACTGTAACTGTGAATATAAACATCCCCGCATGACTCCAGGCTTCAGAGAGGCTATTAAACTGTGACTATAAAGTGTGAACATCCCACTGATGAATAAAAATTACCATCACTTCTCAGTCCTCTAATAGCGCAGGATAAGGGACCAATTTAAATCAAAAACGTTTTCCTAATCTCTTTAAATTTTTTTTCCTCCTGTGACCACAAGAGGATCTTCCCCTTCGTCCTGGCCATGGTGGGGAACGGCAGCATCAGTTATGACCACGAGCGGGACGGACGGCCCACAGAGCTCGGTGGCTGCAACGCCATGGTTCGCAACCTCAAACATGACACCTTCCTCTTCATCCGATACATCCGCCGAAGACTCACGGTGAGAGAATCCCCATCTTAGCACATGCAGACACTTCCTCATGTTCTCAACTGTCCAACCTGTTATTAGTCTACACTGGGCGGGGTGACTTTGAACGGGTAATATTGATTTAAACATACGTGCTCTTTTACAGCAACGCCCTGTTTGTGGTTACACTGAAAAATCAAATACCAATAATCTAACAAGAACAGACACAAACAGAACAGAATAATATAAATATCTTGATTTTTAGGCGGAACTGTAGATTATTTTACAACACTGGTGTGCAGTTTCTCTAAAGCAGCAAATGTAAAACCTAAGATGGCAATTTTTCAACAACTAGGTGATGATAGACATCGACGGGCAGCACGAGTGGAGGGACTGCCTCGACATACCCGGGGTGCGGCTGCCCCAAGGCTTTTATTTCGGAGCTACTGCGATCACCGGAGACCTCTCAGGTGAACAGCTTCCACTTGCAGATGCAGATGTGATTAATATCAAAGACAATTTAACAGGAACACATTTTATGATACACTATACTGTACTATGAGTGATGGGATCCTACATGAACAGTTTTGGTTATTCCACATGAGAGATTTCCGGTTTTCTCACCGGTTTGAAGTGGGCGGGGCTTAGCTGGGTACAGGTGATGTAACATACTTCCACGCACCTAGAAGGATTTAGGTTGTGTACTCACTGTCAATCAAATCTGATCAATCCACACCCACACAGTCATGATGAAGCACGTTACCAGAATTTTGAGTGTCAGACTCTTAATAATGCCTAAAACTGCTGTATAAAGACAAACTTATATACTCGTATGCAGTACTGCACAAAAGTTTTAGGCACTAAAAGTTAAGTGAGGATGCTTTCAAAAGTAATGCCATGAATAGTTTTTATTTGGCAATTAATTTCATACAAAGTTCAGTAAACAGACAAAACTAAATGAAATCAATATTTGGTGGGGACCACACCATCTGTTGCAGGACTCCTTGTTCTTCTTGTCCATGAAAATAGTTCTTTATGACTCTGGTTGTATGTTTGGGGTTGTTGACATGCTGCAGAATACATTTGGGACCAATCATACGCCTCCCTCATGGTTTTGCATAATGGATAAGCATCTAAACATGCCTAGAACTTTTGCACAGTACTGTATATATATATATATATATATATATATATATATATATATATATATATATATATATATATATATATATATATATATATATATATGTGTACACTGTACGCCTCAGACCTTTCTGGGGGCTTTCAAGGCTTAATCATGAATAAAAGCATGACCCGTGACTGCTTGATTCACTAACAAAGAACCCTATTTAAAACAAAACAGCCTTATAGTCAGACTGAATTGCTATTTATTTTAACTTTTACCATATGAACAGCTGAAACAAAGCAGCATGTGTGTAAGAACAAATTCAGTGTCCTCACAGTTGAACGGTTGGGGTCTTCATTAAACTACTATCCCAACCTTTTTAAATCTCAAATATAATTTTAACTGTATTATGTGGAGTTAAATTTTAGGTAACTCAGCATGTTCCAGTAAATCATTAAGCTTTGCCTTATTTAACTAAAAAACCATGTGAGCTTTATTTGAATCAAAGCAGCTCTGTTTTAAGATTGAGATCCAAAAAAGTATCAATGACAACAACGTGGTCTGAGTGTCACACTAAAATGTTTATATTCCATCTCAAAATTAAATAAAACTCAAGATTGTCTAAAGTTTTATTTTCACTCAGCCTTGCTTGACAGAACACATGCTGTTTCTGCTCTTTATAGTGAATAAAATATTAAAGCCCTTACTGGATGATTGGAAAACCTTTGTGCAGCAAGTTGGTATTTTAGTTTATAAATACCCAGTTTATTCATGAAAATAACATATTTTACATTTCACTGAGAATACCAGTTCAGTCAGAGACACTTGAGTGAAGGAATTTACAATTTATAGTTGGTTACACAGTTAGATTTGGCAAAAATAGGGAGCTGTCTGCCTAAACTAACGCAATCCCTTTGTTTTTCACTATGAACATTTCTACTGGAAATGTGAAACCTTCTAATTGATGCATCATGTGTTGTTTTTTTTTCTTAATTTCTTTCCTTAATCATATTTTCCAAATCTGAATTTATAGATAACCATGATATAATTTCCCTGAAACTCTACCAACTGACGGTGTTGCGGAGTAAAAAGGAAGAGCAAGAGGAGGAGGAGGAAGAGGAAATAACCATACCCAGCGTAGATAACTTTGACCTACTCAGATGTAAGACACACACACACACACACACACACACACACACACACACACACACACACACACGTATTGTGGAATTCCATGAATTCACTCCTGTCAGATGATTGATCACCTTTCATCTCTCACTCCCTGTCCTCTCTTCAAGTGGGTCAGGTTGAAGAAGGGATGAGTGGCATCGCTATTTTCTTCACCGTGCTCTTCTCCATGCTGGGTTGCATCTTCCTCATCGTCATCGGCCTGGTGGTCTACAGCCACTGGAACGAGAGCCGACGCAAGCGCTTCTACTGAGGAAGAGGGAGGGAGAGAGGAAAAACAAAACAAGGAGACAGTGATTGTGATAACTGCCTGCAGTCCACGGACCCAACTGCACTGAGACGAAAGTGAGATCCCGCTGTCGGCCAGTAGAGCGCAGCAGGGTGTTTTTATCCTGCCGACAAAACACTTTTGACAGCAGAGTATCACCTGCCACAAGAAGCCATTCTCCAACTTTTGCCATTGGTTCGTTATGAAGCTGTAGGAGGACTTTAATTTTACACATCCTCTGTCCTCAGATCCTGCCTGATACACACCAACTGGGCCTTACCATCTCCACCTCTGTGCTTGTTACACGGCAGACATGCAGTATATTACATGACTTCTTCTGAGCAGCTACATTTTCTTTTTTTTATTACCTTTCGCTGCATTTGACTTTCCACTAATTTTCAGTGCACTGATATTGATTTTATGACTTTGAGAAATATATATAAGTATCTGATGATGTGTTCCTACTCATGCTTCGTTAACCAAACGTCACTGAAAACCCCACCGTACCCAATCATTTAGAGTCTGTGTATGTATATAATATACATATTGTGTATATATAGTATTCTGCATATTCTTATCCTGTAGTTGCTGTACTATGCATGGTTTGTTGAGGGTTTGTTTTTATTTTTTAAATCATGGAGGCTACCACCGTTCTTTGTTTACATCCTCTGTCTCATTGATGCATGTGCTGGTGGCAAAGATTTGTATGTTTCGGAGGAATATTTAATTTCCTTTAAATAGAATTTTTATGTATATATTTGAGAAAAATTTGAGAAAATGTATCAAATTTCTTGATCGGTACAGAGCAAATTCTTTTAAATGTATTTAAAAATAGATATATTTAATGTCAGAATAGGAGCTTTGCACTGAAAGGCAGCGTGGGGACGATTAAAGAGGATTTAAACTTATTTATTACAGCTGTATTCCCCATCGCTGATACTTTTTATCTGCATATTTAATACAAAAATGACTGAAAAATGTGTTTCTTTTGTGTTATATGTAAAAACATCACGTCTTGTTTTTGTGTTGAACTTGCGGTTTTGCAGTGGTTTGAACAAACCTGCTGATTTGGCCTCAGGCTGCCTCTTTTCAATCTAAGCGTTAAATCGGTGGCTGACCAGCTGTTGTTGATTCAGCCTCGTCTTCTTCTACATGCTCTGGATATGGTTCCACGCCTTTGTCATCATCATTGATCTTTTGCGGTGCATTGTTTTTGATGTGTGTGAGGACTTCCTCATTTCCTGTAGCCACTTTGACAACCGTCCTACCTTATTTATATTTGTTTTATTATTTGTTTCCTTTTGTTTCTTGATTTGTATGAAAACTGTGTGCCTCATGTATCCATTCACTGACTCTCATCTACATTTTCTAATTCTTTGTTCTGAACTATTTGCATTGCCTCATTAAAGACCGAACAAGAACACTGACCTTGTTTTGACCTCTGAGGGATTGTAGAGTTACTGTGGTTGATCTACATTTATCTTACGTTCTTTCTATCTAGAAGACAGATAACTTCCAGAGATGCATATAGTGCACTATAGACCTCATTTAAACTTGCACTGTGTGCAGGCAACAACAAGTTGTGTTAATCAAATTTTTTTCATTATGTAACATCCCGTCAATAATTAAGGCTAACTGCCTGTGGCTCTGTCACATGCTAGGGTGGGGCTCCACTCTCACTCCCGGGGCCGAGATCTGTTTCTTTTTGAACACTTCAAAGAACAAGCTGTTACCTTAACGACACGCAAGGATCCAGCAAGAGGAAACTTGTGGTCAAAGGATAGGTTCACAAAAAAAGTTGGGTCTTAAAACAACAGTCAGGTGTCCATATGAACGCTGAAAGAGATTTTCCTCGCTGTGATTGTTCTTCCTGTTTATACTGGCTATTAAAAGATGTGCTTTCAATGTAAGTGATGCGAGCCAAAATCCACAGTGTGTCCACACAGTCATTTTGTACAAAAATGCATTTAAGTTTGTCTGAAGCTTATATGAGGCTTCCGCAGTCTGAGTTAGTCATTATCAAGTGGATATCTGACACATTTACAGTCTTTTTAGCATCAAATTCCCTCTTTGTTTCCCTGTTGAGCTGCAGTGGAAGTATAGTAACAAAAGGATGAACTGTAGCACTAAAAAGACTAACACTGAAAGATATTTACTTGATTTGACTCATTTGGAGGCTGAAGCTTCATATTAGCCTCAGATAAACTTTTAAATATACTTTTGCACAGAATGAGGCTTGTAGATTTTGGCTCCTATCACTTACATTGTTAGTGCTTTATGAAGGGATCTTCTAATGATCAATATGAACAGGAGGATTGATTATGGAAAGAAAAACCTACTTCAATGTTCATTTGGGCTCCTGACTATTGTTTTAAAACTAACTTGGAAAAATTGTGAATCCGTCCTTTAAACGGATGAAAGCAAACAAATAAGTCAAGAAATGACACAAGGCAGTCAGTTGAGTGCCAATGTTTGTTTTATTAAAAAAATAAAATACAAATGATGACCCAAACAGTACACAGCAGACTTCTTACTAAACCCAAAGCATTTCTATCTATCATTCAGTGCTTTTTTTTTCCTCTTTTTTTCCACTTTACTCATTTTGGCTTGTTTAAAGATAGAAAAACAATGTACAAAGAGTCTAGTTTGTGTTTGTAGATGCCTGCTTCCTTCTCAAGCTGGGGTGTCTCTCATTTTGGCAAAAATGAAAAAAAAAAAACAAAAAAAAAACAAAACCCACATAGCTCAACCATGGCGCCTCCATCTGTTTGGTATTATCAATGGTTGAGAACAAAAAAAAGCATAGTTTCCAGTTTCTTGACAGAAACAATCACACTGATAACCGAGATATTGTTTCAGAGTGTTGAGGGGTCCCACAAAGCATTCCTGTATTACCCCGACGTCCCCTGGTCTAACGTAAGCTGACTGTGTCCCGTGTTGAGGTCTTTCATATGTATAATATACAAATTTCGAAACGTATTGTGTTTATAATAACTGAAGATTAAAGGCAACAGTTAAATATTCAGTCAGTGAAAAGTCTTCAAGGTGGAAAAAGAAGAAAGCTCTTGTTTAAAAAAAAAAAAAAGAACAAAAACAGAGAAACCGGACACATTGAATTAGTGCAACAAAATTGAGGGATGGAAAAAGTGGTGAACAGACCAAAGATACCAAAAAAAAGAAATCATCCAACAAACACAATATATTCAACTTTCTCCTTCGACAGCTTAATAATGCGGTTTATACATAAGTCATGAGTATAAAGAGTTAGTGGTTGAGGAGGCAGGCAAACTGTATTTCTACTGGAAAAAGCCAAAGGAGGGGAGGAAAAAAAAAAAAAAAAAAAAAAAAAAAAAGAATATATAAACCAGAATGGCTTTTTAACTCAAGCCCCTCAGCCGACACTGAAGCATACATACTCACCACATCGTTGTAGTAGCGTTACAAGTACTTTTTTTTTTTTTTTACTTTTTTTTCTTTTATACAAGTTTCTTAAACAAATACATATACATAGACCAACCAGAAGAAGAGATTACAGTACAGTGCAGTGCCACAAGTACTGAGAGTTATATTGCTAGTACTGGTGCCCACAGACGCATGACAGAGAGAGTGAGAAAGGGGGTCGCAGCATATAACAGTAGGTTTATGTTTTTGCATAGCCTAGTTGAGTAAAGTACAATACGCTACAGAGATGCGTGATGCAGAAACAACATCAGGCGACAACAGGGGGTGGAGGGGGTGGAGGGTTGGGGGGGTGGGAGAACAATAATCGTGGAACAACCGCTTTGGCTTTATGAGACTGGTGGGTCATTTAAAATTCTAGCACTGCTTGTTAAAAGATAACCCTGAGAGTGGGAAACCAAACCGGCCATCGACATGGCTACCGCACACACACACACACACACACACATACACATACACGCACATACACACAAACGTTGAAGACAGTGATGGATCCTTGTAGCGTGGAGATGGCAGCGACTTTGGTTAGAATATATTCTGTCAACTGCATGGGTGGATGTGTCCTGTGCCCCCCCCCTCCCTCCCCGCCCCCTGCTGAGAAAAAACAAACAGCTGCGGCGTGTCTGTTACCAAGACGGAGCTTGATGGAGCGTGGGGTCACAGTTCACGAAAAAAAAACAAAAAAAAAAAAACAGTCGCCACAACACATGCAGTAACAATCGTTCTTATTGGGCAGGAGTGGGAGTGGAAGTGGGAGTGGGAGGGATGTCGCATCACGCACCTCCGTTGAGGTTGACAAAAAACAAAAAAAGGCAAAGTTTAAGCCTATAAAACAAACATACACGGTCATATACAATCAGCTATTATTAAATATGAGCGGCCACCGCAACATTAAAAGTACATCCGAATCCAAACAGCTAGTGGATCTCAGCAACTGTGGCTTCGAATAAACAGCACAGAGCAGACAAATCACTCAATGCACGGATGAATGGATGTTTGTCCACAATTGATGACTGATATAGCCCTTAATCTCGGTAAACATGCGAAAAAACCAGGGAGGCATAGTAGTTGTTTGGCAATGGGAAAACTATGGACCTCCAGTTCGCTCATGCACAAAAGAATCCCTTCCCTTGTTCCTCAAACCCCCTCTCCCCTGTTATTATGTCTACATTTGTATACACATAAGCAAAGTAATGCACATTAGCAAAAGATTACAAAGCAAATCTCTTACTGGAGTTCATTTTTGTCCTCCAAAAACATAAAACAGGATGAATCACAACAAAAAACCATAGAACTACAAAAAAAATCTCTCTTTTTTTTTTTTTATCCTTTACTCATTTTCCTCATGCTTTCAAGTCAGTTAGTAACTAATTGTAACCAGATCTGTGGAACAAAAACAGAATGAGCACAACCTGAAAATTTGGTCTTGACTAATTCTATCAGTGCCACAACTAACTAGACACACACACAGTATTTTAAACACTACCCTCAACACCTCGGTCACAAAACCAAAAGTAAAAGTCTATAAGAACACATGACAGTTTAAATCTTGCAGGGTTTAAAAAAAAAATGTTTTTATAAACCCACATCCCCTTTTCTCAAAAAAGGCCAGCGCGCTTTCTCGGAAAACAAGCTCCCTCCTCTGCTCTGACGCCATCATGCTTGGAACAAAACAAATCAATTACTAATCAGGAGAAATACAGAACAAAAACCCACTTGACTACAGCTACTCTAATAAGGCAGTAGCACATCTGTTTCTGCATACAGATGCTATTTTTTTTTGTTTATTTTTTTTATTGTGCAGCTCCATAATCAAGACATTTGCTCTCTAGAGACTTGGCAAGGCAGCTTGAGGTGTGTTGGTCAAAAGATGTCTTAAATTACTTCTGCTTATCGGTGTGCAGTCATGCTCACAGTGTACCGGCTCTTCAGAAAAAGGTCATTGTCATCATGTTAGTATGGCTTCATATCTAAGCACCTGCTCAAACCACTGCTGTCTTTCACAACTGCTGCAAAACGTTTTCTGACAGCATGTTTGAATTCTATCTTCCAATTGAAGCCATAAGCCTCTGTACATTGTTTTGTTTCACTCTATATTGATATATCTGGTGCGCTGGGCCTCTCGTATTGTTTTTTTCCTACGCTTTGGCCACAACAGTGCGCACAGTCCCTCCGATGGTAGAACACAGAAACAAACACAACCACAGCCGGTACGGGCTCGGGGCTGCTGCCATTTTGGAGGAAAGAGGAAACACTTTCATGGGCCACTGAGTTCCTTTCAGGGAGGTGAAACGGTACTAAAATTAAACACATTTATGTGCGGAACCCAGTGTCATCATGTCTTTAAGAGGCCAGGAATTTCCTAAAGGTGTCCTTGTCAGGGTTCAATCAGTGCTGGAAATAGAGACATACCAGGCTATATTTAACACCTGAATATATATATATATATATATATATATATATATATATATATATATATATATATATATGTATGTACGACAAGCATGAAATTTTAGCGTTTACTCTCTACTTGGACTGCTGGAAATGTGATAACTGGAAGTTTAAATGATATTTAGGGCATTTTTACCTTTAATGAGTTCATCTAGAACAATGAATAATGCACCATGGAGTTTAAACATCGTGACAATGCAGTGTTTTGTGAGCTTGTGTGCTTGTGTGAAGCAGGATGGCTGACCTCAGTCTTTACACTGTGCCCATTTGTGACACAAATATCAGAGCAGACAAAAAAAAAAAAAACTTTTTCCAAATAAAGTTCTCAATGAAACATTTACTGACTTATCAGTTACTGCCTCAAGTCAGAAGACTTTTTTTTTTTATCTTCCAACAATTATGTTTTGCGGTGGTTTTCCTATTTGACAACACCCTGTTCTACCACTATGCTTTGAATACATACAGTATATCGGGCAGGCAACATGCGACGTAGAGGAGCATGCAGTTAATCACAATAGATTCTGCAGCTGTGCCAACACTGACTAGACTGCAGCGCATAGCCTGCATCCACCTCAACTTGCTAACACACCCGCTCTCTGCTGCCAGTGGAAAATACCACAACAAATCCATCACATTGCCGAGAGCTACGGGGGCCACGGGGAGTCGAGACAGCGCCAGCTAACTAGCTACCAGCACTGCATAACGGAATATCATGGCTCATACAGTCATAACAACACGATCAAACTAGATCCAGGGCATATACACTTAACATATTTCTTTACTCTGCCATCTGTCAACGTAGTTGTGCAGCCACTGTAATCCATTGTCATTTTAATAAACAGATGGGCAAAGCAAGCAGCACAACTGCTACTTTACTCAAATATAAACACAGAAATTCATGCCTCATGCAAAATACCAGTGATTTTAATTGTTAATCCACCTCAGTGCTGAGTAAGTATTTCAACCAGATGCTACACAGCACTTTAAAAAGATACACAAACAAGACTCAACCCTTCCCCTACTGCACTATAACATCCACTCACTAGTTCACACTCTAGCAGCCCCTGTCAGGAGCTTTGTTGCAACTAACGGTGACATCTGTGGCCTTTACTGACGCACAGCTGGTTATGAAATGAAAAAAAAAAAAGAAAAAAGAAGCAAGTACATCCTTCGTTTCGTTTTCAACATCTAAACTATAATCGGAGCGAAATGCTGCTGCTGACGCAACGCAGGAAATAAAACACGCTAACATAGGGCCACCACAAGGCTTTTCATTGATAACAAGATTTGGTGGCATAGCCCTATCAATTTAATGCAAAGTGGGGAGATCAAGTGCACACAATCAATTTATTCATGAAAAGCTGGTCACTCCTCACCTACAGTCATGCTAACTGGTGACCACAGAGTTGTGGAGACCATAATATGGATATCATGAAGGGAAACAAGGGCTGGTGGGGGGGGGGGTAGTAGATGAAATTTAATACCCGAAGATTAAACAAACTCCTTCCTGTATCTCCTTCCTCTGCTATGTGTGGGTGTTTAGTCTCTCCCCTACTTTAGATGTGAAAAAAAATCCCACCGACTTCACACCAGAGAACACCAGACGCTGGTTGCCATGACCTCAGAGCCGTGCCATCACCGTGCAGCTGTGTCCTAGATTTCACAGCACACACACACACAAACACACACACACACAAACTCTCACGCTCACACACAGCTTTGAGAAAAAGGAAATGTGTGCTCTTGTTGAATTCTCCAGTATCTTCCTAAATCTTTCAAGAGGTTTGTTTTTTTTGACTCCTCTGCTTAAGTCGTAGTGGGGATAGACTGGGGAAATGTTGCTGACCGTGTTGGTATGTCTCTAGCTGACCATCCCACAAGAGGTAAAATGTCAGATGGAGGGATGGCCGGAAATGTTCTGACCAAAGGAGAGTGGCGAGACAGAAACAGAAACATGACAGCAGAGAGCAGGAGCATGGGAGACATTCAGTTCTGGTTTCAGTCACAATGAATTGCTGCCTTCTCGCAACACAGTGACGCTCGCTCA
Organism: Thunnus maccoyii; assembly: GCF_910596095.1. Lineage (NCBI taxonomy): Eukaryota > Metazoa > Chordata > Actinopteri > Scombriformes > Scombridae > Thunnus > Thunnus maccoyii. The sequence goes on from NC_056551.1 coordinate 15,889,482, forward strand.
CTTAACAGCAGCAAAAAAAAAAAAAAAAACATACCAAATGGAGCATCAAAATGTGTTTGCTGGTTTCCCCACTAAGCAAAAGCAAAGCAAAAAAAAAGGAGTTTCTCCACACAATGTATTATTTGTCTTTCCTAATTAGGAGCCATGAAGGATTAGTTATCATCATCATCTTAACAACATGCCTATGTGTTAGTTCAGAGAATTAAAGCACAGACAGTCCCTGTGGTGATGATGATGGCAACAGCTATCTCATATCACCCAGTGTGAAGCAGAAAGCCGCACCGGTTAGCTGGTTAGTTGTGTTGTGGATCACACCATGTGGTCTCCAGTGCTGGTGCTGGCGGTCTGGTTGGGCAGCTCAGAGGTGTGCTCCTTCTGTCTGAAGATCTGCTGCTGGTGCCCGGAGCAGCAGTCCCCTCCGGCGACCTTGCACATCCGGTGCTCTTCGTCGCTTTCCTCTTCAAGCCCCGAGCCCTCGTCCACGTCCAGCTGGCAAACACACACCTCAATCCCTGAGTCGCCGGTCACGTGCCGACGCCGAGTGACGAGCTCCTCGTCCTCCTCCGCCGCCGCCATCAACGGAGCCTCCGCGTTCTCCTCCGCGTTCTCCTCTGCCAGACACTGTGCTTGGATCGGCATGGATACTGCTTCCTGGTCCGATGGTGAGTTTGAGGCCTCCGCCCTCGGTTCCACCTCAGGCAGGGGCTGTAGCACCGAGGCGATGTCAGGCTGGCTCACTTGTGGAGGGAGTGCCGGAGTCGCCTCAGGAGGGTTTTCAGAGTAAGGGGGAGGTGGTGTCGGGGGGTGACCGACCACCTCTTCATAGTCAGGAAGCTTGCAGTCGTTCCAAAACCCTAAAAGTCAGCAAATGCAAAAACTTTAGCATCAACCCCATGAAGACAGTTATACATCCGCTAACATCCATGCTAATTATTTGCGTGATCTCTCAAACCATGACACAAGAGACCCCAGAAACAGTAAAACTAATCAATACTACTGCAAATCACCGGAGTCAAAGTTTGTGTGTTATTTTCTCTCAAATGAAGTAAAGACTGTAGTCAAACTACATAATGTATGTACATGTGACTCTGTATTACTAGTATTGTTCATTTTTACCTAATCATGTAAGGATCACAAGCAGTTAAACCTCTGAAATGCTGATTTGTAATTTGTCAAGCAAAGCAGCATCTTTACTAGTTAATAAAAATAAATGAATAACTCTGATTCATTTCCAAATGACAAAGACCTTACAGTTCATGAGAAGACTGTGTCTGTGAGGCCCTTCTGTAATCCACATGCTAAAAACAGGTAGGTTTGCAGGTGTTTCTGATTAAATATCATGTAACTTTTGCTGGGTATTCCTACCATTATACAACTGGAAGGGAAGGATGGAGGCTGTGCAACCGCTTCAATAATGACTAATCTAATATATGTGCGCAACATTCTTGTGTACCTACTGAGGATTTCCCCATATCACAAAACCTAATCCAAACAATACTAAGAGCATTCATTGGGATTCAAAGTCCGATAGCATTTCTCAAATGCTAGTCCCACCTACTATAACACTGCAATTATTTTTGAATCTTCAAAAATTTGCCATTACAAGGGTTGGGTATAAGTTAGTGCTTTCATTTTAAATGGCAATGTTTTATATGTATGGTTTCAAAACAGACCATTCTTCTTTAAAACCATATTATATTTTGTACATTCCTCTTATTTATTTCACACTCACATTATTTATAGACATGAGTTGAAAATAGAAAATTATGTTCTCTCAGAAGATAAAATTAGAATATATATTTAAAGAGTTTTATCATATTGTACACATCGAGGTTGCATGTTTAAACAGGAGTACGTGTTAGCAGAGTCTCTGTGTGAGTCACTGTCTACACACACTAACAGTTGGAGTTGGAGTCACATTCTTGACATTAAGTCAAACGTGTTCACGGTGGACCTCGGACTCTGACAAGTGTGCACCTTGTCCACTCCTGTTTGTGATATTAGTGGATACAATATCAAGTTTCAGCCAAGGTCTGGAGTAACCACTGACATTAGGGTGGCATCTCTGCTGTCTGCTGTCCTTCTGGCAGCATCACCCAATGAGCTCCAATATACCCTGACGTAATATGCAGCTGAGTATGACAAGATCGGAATGAGGATCAGCACCTCAAACTCTAAGGTTACGACTCACTCTCAGTACAAGGTGGCCGTTTAATTCAGGAAGACAGTGGGGAGGGCAGCTGTTTCAAGAAGAGTTCAGGTAACTTGTAGGTCTTGAGAATCACTGCTGGTTAGGTGCATCAGCTGCTGTAATTGTGGACACTGTATTGGATCTTGGTGGTTGAGAAAGCAAAGTTCTACATTTGGATTATTGATCATATTAATCCTGACCCTCAACTATGTACATGAGCTTGGAGTGTAGTGACAAAAGAATAACATTGTGGATGCAAGCTGCAAACATGAAGTTTGGAAGATAATTGGCCACACTCTGATTGCAGCTCCTACACTGAATCAGGGAAGACCTTAGGGCAGACCCAGTAGAGACAAATACCCCATTCAGACCGAGACGGAGGTCAAACTCGGGTTTTGGGACTATCTGAATGAATTAACGTGGGTCAGCCGACCCTTTCGACGAGGTTGGACAGTTTTGTGGACTTGAAGCTTCCGGTCAACAGTAGGTCGACAACAACAACAGTTTGCAGTTAGCAGAAATTTTAACTGTTACCGGTCAGATACAAAAACACATGCTTCACCTCACCTACATACATCACACACACTCGCCCAGGAGAGTGGTCTGGATGGACAGGCAAGTGTGTGCAATGTATGCATGTGAGTTTTTTTCCTTTTTTGTGTCTCTGAGAGAGTGAGAGAGAGAGAGAGAGAGAGCGAGAGAAGCAAAACGCTAAAGTGAGTCTCATGCCGACGGCTTAAAAAAAAAAACCTGACTATTTGTATTCAATATTGTCATTTACTACATCCCACGTAGAACAAGCTCACCCCTAGTCAGAGGCAATTTAAATGTAATTTTCCAGTCTACACTGTAGACTGGAATATCTTAATATATGAAAATGCATGAAGGTACTGGAGAAAGTTGAAGAAAAAATGATCCAGGCTTCTAAGCACACACAACCACAACCCTGTTTGTAGCTCCTAACATCTGTATTTAACATATAAACAACATCTGAATGGAGAAAGCACTCACAGACTATCATAGGTTTTGAGGAACTCACCGCCTAAACATAAAGCTACAAGATGAGGCAGAGTATAGAACTGCGAGATAATTGTACACTAAAAAGCTGAAAATAAAACTAGGAACGAATAAAGCATATCATCTGCTCCAAATATAAACCCGTAGCAAAAAGAAAGACTACTCACTTAAATTGAGTGGTGGAGGAGAAATGAAGGAGCTGGAGGCTCCTTGGTAGGCCATGAGACTGATCTCACGCTGACGTTGCTCCTGCTGCAGGCGCATTTTAACTCTCCGGTGTCGGTAGGCACAGCAGCAACTCAGCATGATGATCAAGGTCCATACCAACCAGAACCCTATTGAGGAGAGAGGCTCAATGTAATATGATCATCATCTACAGATAACTAATGAAATTGCAGGCTTGAGTTGCTTTTACTTTCAGTATATTTTAGTTTCATTTCAGAATGACAAAATAAACAAATCAATGCAATACTTGAGGCAAATTGCCAAATCAGAGAATTAAATGGACAATACGGATGGGACACAAATAAACAGTATGTAATTTATCTGAATAAAGAATTGGGAAAAGACAAAAAAAATATTTTGTAACTTACACCAGAGCTCATAGTAATAGGTGCAGCACTCTGTCTCTCCACAGCAGTACCCCATCTCACAGCGATACTGCTCATTGTTTACCCCAAAACAGAACTCCTTCCCCTTAAATACACAGAAAGTGTACACAGAGTGAATGTCTGAGTCAATATTCAATCACACAAGTAAACAAGAAATAAGAATAGCAAGCTATCGATAGGCTGACATCACAATACGTGAGCCATTTAGTCACGTCCGTGTCACTTAGTGTGTGTCCACATTGGGATACTTATATTTAATGATCCCCTCCAGACATGTTTCAAAATGTATATAAAACACTTTTCTTTGTATAATAATTTGTCTGATATGGTTTTTCCACCAAAAAAAAGTTCAATTATCTTGTTAAAATCCTTAAAATCACATCTACTCCTTCTAAATCATTAAATACTCCAGAATCTATAAATATGCAAATATATTTCATTTCAGAAGTTTAACTGTTGGACACAAGATGTCTTCTACATCACTGTCATTGTCCAATGTTTGCTCATTGGAGGCTTCAAGTTTCCACATCACACTTGTGTAAATTGAATATTAGACCAGGACTGGCTTCCAAACTATTTGTGATGATGTCACAAATCAGGCTTGTAGGTCCGTCCCTTAAAATTTGCTTTTCAAAGAACACAGAGAAACTTTCCACTTTCAGCAAGATGAATGTGAAAACAGCTTTCAAGTGTCAAACTCTGCACATGCATCATTTTGCACGGTGAAGCTCAAACATTCAACATATTTTTGAGTGGAGGGGAACTTTAAAATACAGGTAAAACACACTTGAAATTTAAAACCTAATTTTAAAATGCCACCTAGCCAACAACATCAGCTACAGTTGAATGCGGCCGATGCTAAAGTGAGTTACATGACTATTTCAACACATTTAAAGTTAACACACATTAATCAGGAAATACAATCACAAAAACAGAAGGGTTTGTTATGATAGGGACTCCAACAAGTCAGAAAGTAAGGCACAGTCCAATGGCATCTGTTTTTAAAATATAACAAAGTGCCAAAACCTCTTAAGTCATTCGTCCATGTTTAACCTTGCTGAGTGAATTAAAAGAGGTTTTAACGGCAACTATAATAAACGAATGACGCCAACGTTTCTGTTTCACTGCCGAACGATGTCATTATGCTAATAAATACGCATATAATATCAACAAATGTGACGATAAAGTACCATTGTGAGGGTTCATATCGTTATCAACTAGTTTTGATAAAAATTTAAATATCTGGGAAGCAAACTGGGGCTGACTGCTCTGTCTGGCTAGCCTATAACAACCATGAATAAACACGTCAATTTGCCGGGTACCAGTTAGCAACTGCTAACGTTAATCTGGCCACCGTTGATTCAAACTGTGAAATTGAGGTTATAAAACACATCCGTGTAGCTTTTCGAGTTACAACCTAACGTAAACCTCCAAGCAAGTTAACTGTCGATATAAACATCAAAACTTTGACTAACTGACGTCATCCACAGTATACAGTAGCGAACCGTGCCCATTTTCCTTTGTGGAGGAGACAAAAAAGGGATCGGCACAAGGCCTCCACAAAGCCCAGGAGCCTCGGCCTCGACTGGAGGCGCCCGCCGACTCCTGGAGCGCTAGCGCCGGCTTACCTGCACCAGACAGGTCCCAGTACAAAGAAGACCTACAATGGATCCCAGCGCTTTCTGCGGCATCTTTCTGGGGTTTCGGCCGTTAACACGACGGGAATCATATAGCAGTCGGTCGAATCGACGGCTACTTGAGGTGACTGCAGGTTGCTGCTCCTACTTAACGGTTCGGCTCGTCGCACTCAGACATGTTTTTGTTGTTCCTTGAGTGAGAAACAGCGCCTGTAAGCAACATGAAACTGAGTCGAGTATTGAACTGTAGGGGGAGCTGTGTATGCGTGTGTAAAAACCATATATTTCAGTTTCACTATTCCAGTAGTTCTATTTAATTAATTTGCTTCATATATATATATTTGTGACCCCCACCACCACCACCCCTCCTCATGCACTCCAAATGAATGAAAAACTCATATCAACATCTCTGTCCAGGGTATTTACATTACCAAAAAACAATCAACCAACAAAAGCAGCCTGTACCCTCCCACCCCCTATATCCTATACACCTTGGCTGAAAGGAAACAGAAACAAACAAACAAAACAAACAAACAAAACATAAAAGCCAAAGCCAAACTTTTCAGAGCTGACTGTCCATATCAAACAATACATTTCTTCAATCTAATCTTCAAATTTACAAACAAAAAAGCAAAAACAAAAAATGTTAAAAGCTGTATAACTATTGTAACATTTAAAATCAACTACTTATTTTTTCATTATTACAACCTTTAGTCCCCCTGGCGTGCTTGTAGATACAAGTTGTATACACAAGGTGCTGTAAACTTGTATACTTTTTTCAATAAAGTTGTTTCTAAAAAAAAAAATTGAATAAGGCTTCAGGGTTCATGTCATAGATATAATAATAAGATATAATAAGTTCTTATAATTCATCCATGGTTCATGTCAGTCTGTGGTTCCAGTTCAATGCAGAAGATTGCTACAAATCTTTTTTTTTATTTTACAATTTTATTAACAGCACAGTAATATTACAAGCCAACCAACAGTAAAATGAGTATTTGGGGAACATTTTTAATAAATAAACTGATACATAATACAAAAATCAAAAGAGAAAAATGAATAAATTTAAATAACTTTAAAAAATGAATAAGCAATATTGCAAACCAACTTAAATAATAATAATAATAATAATATAATTTAAAAAGTGTGTTTGTCGCATGTATCAAAATCATAATCATGACACAAAAAATCAATAAGAAAGATCAATTAAACAGTAAAAATTTTGATCAAATTTAAAAAATGATTTCTGTATTTGTGTCGAAATCATGTAAATATTTCAATTTGTATTATTTTTGGACCTCTGTTTTGCCTGTCATGCCACGTCACACCGCGGTTCCCCTGGTAACCAAACTTGAAAGCTGTTCTTCCAAGAAGCATGGTCAGGATGAAGTTAATCCACTCAGCCTGAGCAGGGGCCACAGCTCCACCTGAGGAAAACATGGTGAGTTATCAGGATTCACAGTTGTAGCCATAGCTACTTTAATGAAACTTTTAATTTATATTTACATTGAATGATTGTTAGTTGCTGTTGCTGGACATGTGTGTGATTCTGGATATTGTTAGATACAACTGTCTAACAGTAGATGCCCATGAATAGAGCAGCTAGTGTGGGTCACATGTCGTCACTGTCAAATATGTGCTGTCACTGGTGGTAGCAAGCTGTATACCTGTGATGCTCAAATGTGTGGTTTGGCAAGTTGTAATCGTTTTAGTGTATTCATTTCTAATGTTATTTTTGGATTATTCACTTCCTTTTAGCGCAGGCAAGCAAGCAAACCTTATTTATCTAGCACTTTTCAAAGCAGCTAGTTTGAAATGTCTTAACAGGGGAAAGAAAAGAAGACACAGGGGAAGACAAAGTGTTTAAACCACAAAATGTAAAGTTATTAAATCTAAAAAGTAAAGTGAATAGGTAACTTTTAAGATGTGTTTTACTGTATATGTGCTGGAGTTATTAGTATATGAATCAATTTCTTTATTGACAGAAAATCTGTTGATTCCAATATGGACACAGTAGGTTGCAGAGTCATCTTAGCAGAGCTTGAGCCAAAGCCTTCCTCACCACCTTCTGGGCACAAGCCACTAACAACGCACTCGCCTAATCTGGGCTGACCAATGAGAGCTTTTGTCTCCCTACATGTGTATGTCATTACAAGCGGCTAACAGCTAAATCCTCATGCTCTAGATGGTTCTTGCTGTGAGGCGAGTGTTTAACCTCCTTTATATGCTGCGACAGGTTCGTCTGCCAATCCTTGTCAGCAGACTGGCCACTGATGACTGCTGCAGGCTGCGCAGGGTGCTAGCCAGCTGCTTATTGAAGCTTTACCTGATACAGCTTAAGCCGTGACCCTTTAACAATACAGTGAGACTATGCTGGCAGGGCTTTTGTCTTTTTAAATGCGGTTTAAATTTGGAACGTGCACTCTGATTCACCTGCAGGGCCTGCTGTCCATTCTTCGAAGGTTGAAGCAGTCTCCAGAACAGGAGGTGCGCTTACTGTTGCTCGGTTTGGACAATGCTGGCAAGACCACTCTGCTGAAACAGCTGGCAGCCGAAGATATCAGCCACATCACACCGACACAAGTACAAATTTGCACACACCCACTTAGTGATAAACTGTTCTATCTTTACACAGACATTTTCCAGTCAAACAGATGTCCAAATCATGCTTTAATTCACCTCCTTCAGGTATTACATTAATCATTAAGCATCCATCTTGTTTTTGAACAGGGCTTCAATATAAAAAGCGTTCAGTCGTCCGGCTTCAAGTTGAATGTTTGGGATATCGGAGGTCAACGCAAGATCCGCCCTTACTGGAGGAATTACTTTGAGAACACAGATGTGCTGGTAGGGCCTGCTGGGAAACGCATAAGCTGCTTGTTCAAGCTGCTTGTAGTCTTCATGATGTATTATTCTACATATGTTAAGATCAGTTTGTTAATAATGACTGTACTGTTTGCAGATCTACGTGATTGACAGCTCAGACAGGAAACGGTTGGAAGAGACGAGTCTGGTGAGATGCAGTTTACATCTTGCAATAATAGAATAACATTCTTCAGTATGTGATTATTTGCTATATATAGAAACAAGAGAGATTCTCATTGTGGGTGCTGACTCATCACAAACAGTGGGAATTAAACATCGATCATGGATGATTACAGATGATGAAGACCACAGCATGTCAATTACAGTCTATAAATTTTCATTTTAAATTCAGAATCGGATTCGTTTTCTGAATCAGACAGTTGATTATGTTACTGACTCTACTTGTGCGTCTGTTCCTTCAGGAGCTGTCTGAGTTGCTGGACGAGGAAAAGCTTGCTGCCGTGCCTCTGCTAATCTTTGCCAACAAGCAGGACCTGATGACAGCCACGCCAGCCTCTGAGCTGGCAGAGAGCCTCAATCTGCACACTATCCGAGATCGCATGTGGCAGGTCCAGGCCTGCTCAGCACTCACTGCTGAGGGAGTGCAGGTAAACGCTGTCTGCAAACAACACAACATGAATACACCAGCGAGGGTTGAGACTACAGGGCAGCCAGCAAAGTGGCACCAACTGCACTCAAAGTCAGTTTGAATTCTCACTTACACAATATTGGCATTGACATAGTGACTTTTGATAGCTAAAGTAGCTTTCAGCAACACAGTTTATACATTTAAAAGCAGCAGTAAATGATAAACTAATCACCATAACTGACTGAAAACTTAGGATGTACAATAACCACAGCTGAACTGACACATGTCACATTAAAACTCACTGACTACTACTTGGCAAATACTTATAATACTTATTATACTTAAAAATACCTATTCATGTTAACTAACAAGCCAGCAGTATCCGTGTAGTCTTATATTCAGTTGACTCTGGGTGTAAATTTAAAGACCCTCTCCAGTCATCTTTTAAGAAATATAAAAATACTCTGCTTAGAATAACAATAAGTGTACTAAGTGTTTGATAAAAAGATTCATTTAACCTGTTAAAAATTCTTTTTAATTACATCTACTTCTTCTTCCTCATTAAAAAATTTAGAAATTATGAATATGTAAATAAATGTCAAACTCACTCCAAGTGAAGTAACAAGAAGAAAAACACATTTTTTCAGTAAAAGGGGGATTTTAAGGTTGTCATATCCATGAAATTATAATTCATTGATCCTTAAAATAGTACAGCTCCACGCTCAAATTATACATACTATATCATTGCCCAGATTAGTGGTTCAAAGTGAAGCATGTTCTCATCTCTATAAAGACTAAAGAGGCTTTGCTGCCAAGTCTTCACTATATGTATTAAAGTGCTTCAGCCTCCCATAACCAACTACAGTAGGAAAATGTTTTTAAAACAACAACATTCCCTACCCTAGTCAATATATTACACATCATCAAATAGATAACAGATAGATAATAGTCCACTCTGAGTAGCATTTTACAGTTTTTTGCCTCGATTTCCTGATTTTATTGGTTAGTTTGCATCAGAGGGCACATACAATGAGTGCTTTCAACTTATGAGGCAGCTCCCTTCTTCCTCTATTAAGTGCATAAGAAAACATCAGTAGGCTGTCAAAGGAGGAAGTTATTGCCCTGAAAATCAGCAATAAACTAGAGCACATACATGGACTTTGAAGCTGAGGCTCACATGAATTTCGCCTCGCTAATTTTAACAGCACAATGCCATTGATTGTCTGTTTGGTTTTTCCAGGATGGCATGAACTGGGTGTGCAGGAATATAACATTTCGGAAGAAGAATTGACGAACCATCCCTGAAGAACTGCAGTTGCACTTTAAATTTGACCCATTCGGTCATTTTATGTCCAGGATAAGGAGATGACTGATTGTGTTGTTATTTTTTATGAAACTATCACTTCTTTTACTCTGTCTTCACTGTGTTTTTGTGTACTTACCAGCATAAAAAACATTGTATGAATAGAAACAATAAAACAGATTTCACGTTATCTTCTTAACCCTGTATCTTAAAATGTATATATTGTAAATATTAGGCTGTCTTATCTGCTGTTTCTGCTTGTAACATTTTGTAATGTGCGACTTTAAATGTAAGGGTATGAGGACAATGACTGAGTAAACAGATCAAAACTTCTATATTTTGTGTGGTGGATTAATGACTGGTATGTGATGTGTGCCTGTGAGTCTCTCTAGTAAAAGCTAGAGGGCGGCCTTGCGCTAGTGTTGTCTCTCACAGCTTAATGCCTAATTATTATATTCTCTCCTTTCTTTCCAATGATGAGGCATCCTGTGTCATCATGTTTGGTTTGGTCATTTAATGATCACAATTTTTTTTTTCATTCAATACTATAAGCTAATTAATCTATTACCGACCACAAAGTCTATTTTTGACATGCTGTCAAACAGATTCACGGCCATAAACAAGGTAGGCATTAATCAACAGTAATTCATTCAGTGATGCTTCAGCATTTTGCTCATTCACATTTTGTTTTCTTGCAGAGGTGCTAATGTCCACACTGTGTTTTGCTCAGGAACACAAAATGTACTACAGGTACTACAAAAGATGTGTACCATGCACAAAATGACTATAAATATGCTCGCAGGAAACAGACCTCAATACATCTCTCTTCCATGCACAATAAACTACATAGAAACACCTTGGCCATTCAATTACTCAACTTCTCACCTTGTTCACAATGATTTACCACAAGGCAATTGCATTTTCTGTCTACTTTTCGATTTTGTCTTTTGCAGCACATTTGCCACAAACCCTGCTAATCTGAACTGGACGAGTGCTCCACTGTGGTCCTATAGGGCATTTACATACAAACCTTTTCCAGGACTAATAGCTCTCCAATACAATTTGCATTTATATAGCCCCCTTCATACCAACATGATTTGGCGCCTTTGCCCATGATAAAAATAAACCTCCTTTTGGCCTTGAGTTACTGCCCTGCTGCTGGTATGTGTGCACACGTGTCCCTCTCTGTGTGTAAGGTTGGCTGATTTTAATATGGAGCTGCTTGATCTTCCGATGGAGACTGAAACAAGTGCAGAAATCCTCAAAATGGACCTCATAATGATTCAGCCGTCAGTGCAGGAGTGAGGGCTTTGGTCTCATGCAGCAGTGTGTTTTCTGCTTTACATTATATCTGAATATTGTTGATACAGCACTGTTAGGTACACTTGACCAGGGCAAAGAGTCACAAGGTAAATATTTAGCCACAACAAATCGTCTTGGCCAAACTGAAAAAGGAGACCTACCATTTTTCGGTTGAAGCTGCTTTCATTTTGCGTAAATGCATCCAACACTTTTACAAGGCTCTATGGAGCATACACGAAAAGAGAAAAAAAAAAAGTAATGAATAAGGAAATGAAACTCTACCATGTGAAACTGAGAATGAAATGCCCCTCTCTCTCTCCCCTCGGATTGCTTAATCATTAACATCTAATCCATGTGATAATCACCCAGCCTATAAAAAATCTACTCAATTACACACAGAAGTACCCGGATAAATCGTTCCAATTTTATCTACCAATAGTATGTGAATCAGACGGCGAAGGCTGTGAAGTGCCTTTAAATCCCAAATGAATAAAATTGGATTTTCCAAATAGAAGAGTGGATTGGAGCAACCAGTCCTCGTTACCTCTGGCTCTATCTCAGCGAGGTGAGAGGCAGTCAGGCCTGCAAAGGGCCATAAATCATGGGACTTTCCCAGCTACTCAGGCCAGCACACCGGCCTCCCACACAGGGGAAACGAAGGGCAGAGAGTCTGATTGACTCACAGGGCCGGAGAGAGAGAGAGAAAAAAAAGGGGGGGAGAGAGATCCTGTGACTTAATTAAAGTGTTGTGTATCTCACACACTGTAACTACAGTTCAGTCACTCGGGCACTACAGCAGTGGTTTCACTGATATGACCTAAAAGAGGGTACTGCAACCTCAACCAGATGTTAAGAAAAAAAACATTTAATTCATGTAATAGAGAACATGCAGATGAGATAGAAGATGAGATAAACATGATGGTTACTGAGAGAAATCTGTGGGATGACGTGCAAAAATATTTTGGTAGATAGATGTGTTTTTCATGTTCTAATTATATAAGGAGGGAAAACACAGACATAGAGGCCAAACAAATAGTGATAAACCAGACTAGTGGCTATTCCACACACTCAACCCCTCATAGTTCAATCGAATTTGAGGTTTCATATGTAACGAGGCTCTTTTAGTGAAGCGACTCTCTCTTCAGCTCGAGGCCCGTTACATACAAATGACGACCAGTGAGGGTTACACGCACAGGTGCTTGTAAGTTGCGTGTAGCCATATCCTAGGTGTACAGTATTTTGCTTCTAATTTACACATCAAGATCTGTTTAGTAGTCGTGGACATAGTACTGCACAGCTTGTTAGGACAGTTGTATAATGTCTTCTGTAGGGCTGCAACTAACGGTTATTTTCATTATCAGTTAAACTGCCCATTATTTTCTTGATTCATTGATTAATCATTTTATCTATAAAATGTCAGGAAATAGTGAAAAATAACTTGTAATCTTTTAGAGACTAAGGTGACATCTTCAAATGATGTGTTTTGTCCGATCAACAATCAAAATTCAAAGATATTCAGTTTACTATCATGCATGACACACAAAATCTTTAAATCCTCACATTTAAGAAGCTGCAACCAGAAAATCTTTGGCATTTTTCTTAAAAAAAAAAAAATTCAATTATCAAAATAGCTGATGATTAATTTTCTGCCAATCAACTCTCGATTAAACGTGTAGCTCTAGTCTTGTAAAGTCAGAGGAAATAACCCTTGTGATATTATCGGAGTTATCTGTGGTTGTGTTTGAGATTACAGATTTTTAAAAACTGGGCATTTGGAGTTCAAAAGATTTGAAAAGAAGCTATTGTGTTGCATCATGGGAATTGAAGGATCCAGCTTTTATGGAGCCTGACTCATACAAGGGAATGCAGTTTCTGATATCTAAACCTATGCTGGATCAATTTGGACCATTCTGTCTTTTGTCAGTCCCACCACTTTATGTAAGTGTGATATTATATCACTGGACCCCTTTAAAGTGATTATCTGCATTATCTGACTCCTTGTTGGTCAGTCTCCATCTGTGGAAAATGTTGGTGAACCAAACCTGAACACGTACTTTTATCAAATAGTTGACCACACTGACAGAACAGCTTTGTTTGTCTATAAGGTTGTAAACTTCAGTATATTATAATACAGACGTTGTGTGAAAAAAACAGTCCACAAATAACATGTTTTAACAAACACTAATCAATATTATACTCATTTCATTCACTGCATCAAAGTATTTTAATTTTCAGAGAAATGTATAGACAACTATACATAAAGTTCAGTCTTTTAACAAGAAAGCTGCACAAACTATAATTCAGAAGCAAAACATTTAAAAAGTGACAAGTAGTTGAGGTGCATTTGTATGATAAAGGGGGGGGATACCAAATTATTGGTGGAAAGTGTATTAATGATTAATCACAATATTGTTACCAGTCTATCGGTCTTTCAGTCGTTTCTAATGTTGGTGATTGTTTGTCCTGATTCACCAGAATGTAAAAAGGAATTTTTTGTAATGCTGAGGAACATAAATATTACATCTTTACTCTAACAGTAACAATCCATCCTTTGCTTTAATTAATGCTTAACTGTGGCCTCTCATATTCTGTTCTTCAACTCTCTCCTCACATCAAACTACCATGTACCTTGTAAGCTGCTATAATCAAAATGAAGCTGGCCCATCCCACAAGCAACAATTACAGAGTTGGGAATAGTTTGTTTGGCCAGCCGAGTGTCCCTCCTGCCTCATTCCCGGGCCAATCCTTTATGATTAAGCAGATAAGTGCTGGTACTGGATGATAAAACAAACAACAAATGTCCACATTCCTCTCATAGCTCCTTTGATGTGTGTGTGTGTGTGTGTGTGTGTGAGTGAGTGTCTGCCTCTCCGGGGCTCTTACCTCTCTGAGCCCCGTTTGCTATAATCAAACTGCAGAGTCATAAACGAGTAAGGGATGGGGGACTATAAAAATGATCAGGAGTCTCTATCAGCTGGGGGACAGAAGTTCACACCTCAGAGCGGGTCAGAGCGTGGAGGGGGTCAGCGTAGGGGTCGGCCTGGTAGGGGGTCCATGTTTGATGCTCCTGAGACAGAAAGCAGAGAAGGAGAGGTGGTGTTCGGATGAACTCAGAGGTTGAGTAATAGAGGGGGACGCTACCAGAAACTTTGAGATGAGTTCTGACTTTTGTAGGAAGATATTCAGCTATTTTGGGATCAGTATTGAGCAAAGTCGGACTATGAAAGGGTCTAGACTTCCATACTTAACTGAATAAGTCTTGTGTCTTCTTTCAAGTTATGCTTCTGGTATCTGGGAGTTCCCTGAATATGTAAACTGTAACCCAGTTTATGACAGAGCTCTTCAATAGTTTCTTGGAGTTAATAAGTTTGATGTACATTTACCGGCCACCCAACAACAACAGCTTCTCCATAAATACTACTTTTACAAAGCTTATACATTTTCAGTTTTTGTTGACACTGTCAGAAAGGTGATAATTCTACTTTATGTTTATTATTGAGGTCATAGCTGCACTCCAGTACACCACCACCACCACCGATTACGACCTCAATAATAAACATAAAGTAGAATTATCACCTTTCTGACAATTTGAACAAAAACTGAAAATGTTTAAGTAGAATTTATGGCGGAGCTTTTGTATTGGATTGCATTAGATTCCACAGGTGTACCTAATGAAGTGGCCGGTGAGTGTAAATGGGAGATGATCCAACTTTGGAACAGACTTCAGAAATATGCCTAAACAGTGGCTCACTTGGAAGATTTTTAACTGGGACATTTTGAATGGACACCCCTGGATTAGGAGGTTAAATGTTAATTTTGTATGATCCATTAATTTTTTGTTTTTCAAAACAGGTTATAGTGTAATTTTCATGATGTTCAGCACAAATTGTTCCTTATGTATGAGGAAAGTTGATGTTTGGTACAAACTTTGACCACAGCATAGAGCCTCATGTGAAGAATTTAACCAAAAAGCCAAATGTTTTGGTGTGTTACAAGTACTAAAATCACTATAAAAAACATAACTATCTATCTGAAAACGTTTAAGTGCTATTAAGTGTGTGATGTTGTGTGGTCAGAGGTATCTGCTCCATTGCTAGAGTTTTATTTCTCATTCATTCTTCTTTTGTAAAAAAAAAAAAAAACAACAACAAAAAAAGACACATCTGTAGCTGTCCAGTCAAAATGTAGCAAGTCTCACAAGCTATAACATAACAAGCTCTAAACCCTAACTTCCAAAAAACAACTAACAAAAAAGTTTTAGAGTGTCAAAGGATATATTAAACTTACCAACTTTTTAAATGTGTGAATCTGTTTTGTTTATATATGCATAAATGGAGAAGTATATGTGTTAGTTCATGTAGTGTAGAGTAAGACGTTAAGCTAATTTTTAACTGATTAAGCTAATGTAAACCTAACAGACATTATTTAGCATGACTTTACTGGCATAATGTTTTGTTATTTGAGGTATATTGTGTAATTTTTGTGAAATTAAAATTGATTTCCACTCAATAATCAGCATTTAAAACATCCTTGTCACTACTTAAAGTACTTTCCTGTTCAAATCAGTGCAATTGGAAACCAATCATGTTTGATAGATAATAACATGGGTAAACTGAAGACTACGAATCAATGACTGACGGACTGGTGTCTCACTCTTCACTAGCGCGAGGTCAGAGGTCATACTCTTGACCCTTCACCGACCCCTTGACTCCAAACTGCACTGGGAGGAAATAACACTTTCCATCGTCCGAAGTGTTCTCAGATTGACTGATTGCCCTTATCATTTGACGGATCTGGTCCAATTCTCTTTCTCTGTCTCCGCTCCCCCACACTCTCTTGTCCCTGCCCGGCGCTCATAATTTGACTTTTTATCACCTCTCGCTGAAAGTTGGACCCAGCGCCATCCGTCATTACAGCACAACGCTGACAGCTCCTCACACATGCATGGATTTTTACATTTGACTCAATCCAGGGGCTTACTTTACTGTAACCGATTCAATATTCCTCAAATGAGCCCACCGATCTATGTACACGCCACAGTGGATGGGATGATCTATAGCACGGCCTTAATAGATTTCCCAGGCCTCAGAGCTCGGCTACTTTAGGGAAAGAGCATAATTTGTGCAATAAAAACATAATTATTCATTTGACTTGCTTGATAATATATGTTATTCACTTGTTCTTAGGCATTACAGCAAGAATGTGTGTATGAATTTTGCATGCTGGTATCTGTGTGCGTGTTTTAATCAACCTCAGGATTGAATTTCACCAGCTATAAATGAATCATTACTAAGTTTGTACGTAAAGTCCTTCAAGTAATAGAAATTCACTAGTTTCAAACTAGTGAGTTTAGAATAATAGGTCATGCTAAATTTTAACCGATTAAGCTAACGTTGACCTAACCGAGTTATTTGGTCATTTAGCATGACTTTATTGGCATAATGTTTTGTTCTTTGGGGTGTATTCAATACAACATAATTAACCAACATTTTGATCTGTCAAATCAGATATGTCAATCATACAGGTAATATGATCTTGTCTTGTCATATATTAGCAAGATAACGTTAACTTTGTCATTCTGTTCAGTTAGCTAAAACTAATCTCTACTTAAGAGCTAGTTGTAGCTAGTAGTTGCTAGCTGTGCGGTGCAACTCACTTTTCTCCACTCTGTAAGCACACATTTTATAACCAGGCTAAGCTTGAATTTATGAATAGCTTGATGAAACAGAGAGTTTAAACAAAAAGTTGTAAAACTCTAACAGACCCGTAACAAATTGAGATATATGACAGTAAACAACACAAACAGTGTTTCCAAGAACCAGATACCTTCTCTTTAAATAAATATGGTGCATATTTCCTGCAGCAGTATGAATCAAACGTTCATGTTAATGATATCATATTATAAATAAATCGCATCCCAATGCATAACAGTGGTGTGTATTTGTGCACAAAGCTATGCACTTTCCCGTGAGAGTGTGTGCCACAGAGGCAGCCGGAGAAAGGGAAATATTGTTTGTGTTTTTATTTTGTTTATATCTCCCTGCCTTTTATGGCCTGCGCTCAAGCTTTGCGAGTGCCAGAGAGGGTAAAAGAGAGGGAGAGAAAGAGAGTGTTCTCAATTTCCTTCTAAAAAGAAAATTCATTTGCAGTTGCTAATGTAATGTCATCGTTGTGTTTACTGAGCGTGGATGATGTATAGGGGATGTTGCATTGAGTGAGACTGCTTAATGATGCATAGAATTAAGTCTGTGGCTTTCAGCTGAGCTCCCCTCTCTCTCATACACTCCTCTCCCTCTTCCTCCCTCCCCTTCTCTCTTTCACACACACTCTTTCTCTACGACTCCCTATTCCCTTCCTCTTTCCTTCTCTCCTTTTTACCTCTCTCTTCGTTTAATCCCCACCCTCCTTCTCCTCCTCCTCCTCCTCCTCCTCCTCCTCACCAACCTCTCTCTTTCTCTCTGATACGAGCTGTCTTGGACTGTTGGCCACACGTTGCTCTGTGCTCTGTTGCCTAACTCCATCAATCACTACGAAGGGAGAGAAGAGAGTGTAGAGGGGTGGGATGGTGGCGGTGGCACGAGGGGGTGATAAAAAAGAATAAAAATAAGATATGGTTGGAAAAAAAATGAGCAGGATGAAAACACACATTGGGTATAGACAGGATCAGTTTTAGAAACCTGGAGGGAAGAGAGCAAACGAGTGGGAAGAACACCTCTTACATTTAATGATCCGCTGTGCACAGTGCCAGTCCAAATAACTGCCTGAATACTGTGTGAATATATAGATGCAACTGTGTTATTTCTGGCGGTAGCTATGATTGTAAGTGTGCTGGAGCCGGCCGGGTGCGATGATGATAATGATGATGATTATGATGATGTGATTTCAGTGCTTATGTTAACGGTTATTACCTGAGCGAGATGACTACCTGAGTGGGATGAGAGCTGAGTGGGAGGATTGTAGTTGCGGATGAGTTACAAGAGAGAGGAATCAAGAAAATATTTTTAGGTTACTACGGAAACACGTCCTTTAATTCATCCGATCTGGAAAGTGATGTAACCGAAATGCTGTTATTTTTGTTCTGCTGGTGTCTTTGTCTGTTTACTGCTTAAAAATTATGTATATTATTGTTGTGTATGTGCTTTAAGATATACTGAAATATTCAGATTGCTTTCTTGGAAATATCTCAGATACTGCAGAGTTGCAACGTACATTCTGACAGCTGTGATAGTCACATTTCATCACAAAAATCACATTTTCATATTTGATTGATCAAACTTCTCAGCTACAAGAAGCCACATTATTGCTTTTCTTTAATAAATAGACCAGTCCAAATACAAAAATTTGAAAAACATGATCAGTTATAATCAGAAAAGATCAATAGACAAGGAGATTTGTAAAGACATTACATGTGTTTGCAGTTCACCTGTGTGCATTTTGATTGGTTGTTCTCAGCTTATTGTTAGTATCGCTCCCACACACTTTGGCAAGAGGTTGTGGTGTCAAAGCTGCTCTTGTTTGGTTAATTTGTTGTGTCACAAGTAGTAGCTGTACACAATGGCCTTGCTCCTCGTGTTAGAAACTTCATTAGATTGAATTATGTGTAGCAAACTTAATAGCTTCTCAAGCAGTAGTGGAGGTGTACTAAGAGGACAGAGAGTTAAACAAGAAATAGGAAATGTTGAAACCAATCAAAGGGTAAGCGAAGTCTCCTGAACCACTTAATGGGCAAGTTCAATCATTAAATGGAGTATAATTTACAGAGGTATACTTCAGTATGAGGAGAAATTATATTGAAGGGTTCTTTCAAATGAATTCAGTCTGTAGTGCATGCCCTAATAATGTTTTATTAAGTTTAACTGGGGGAAAAAACACACATATACAGTATATAAAAGTGAGATACTAGTGGAGAAACAATATTATACTATATTTCAAATTTCTTGAAGCAAATGTTAATGTTGCCATTCAATTCTCTTCAGGTTTCAAAGACAAAGGAAAAACTTTCTTTTCTTGGCTGTCAAAGAATTGCTCCACTATGATAACTAACTAAACTGTATGCATGAGGATAAATATAAATGAAGCAATGAACTTATATATTGCATTATGTATCTTCACTATAGGGACACCTGCTGGACTTCTGCTCTCACCTTCACCCATCATCTATTGGATCCTGCAGTTATATTTTCCTAAAGTAAACATACTTCATACTAAACAAACATCAGTTTCGCAAAACTCATTAAAAACTATTTTAGCATTTGGGAGAAAAAAAATAGTTGTTTTCTTGATCTGTGGCAGCAAAATTAACATGAGAAAGTTGAACATTTCAGGAGAAATTCAAGAATAACAAATATTTGGATAATTCAGTGTTGACGTGCAGATAATAAAAAGTAAATGTGTCAATTAAGTGTATTGCATCCTCACACTTTATGTAACAACTGTGTATCCACATTGTGCCATCCAAACAAAGTGTGATTCATGAATTTTACACAATGGGGCTCAGTTTGACAAATATTTACTATACTTATCCTCAAGAAAATGAAAATGATGAAAATTCATTATTAATATTCTCAAAGTTATTGATCAGAGCACTAGGGTTTGGTCCACTCATGTCAGCCAGAAAGACAAAAAAATGACACCTTTACAGGCAACACTGCACAGACTTCAAGTTGTAAACGCTCACTTGACCAGCATTTAAAGTACGGTGCAAAATTATTATAATCCAAGTTGAAATACAGCTGAAAGACGTGATTTCTCAGTTTCAAAAAATCTGTTCTTGCCAACTGGAAATGGGAAAAATAACAAACATCTGCAAAAATATGAATTAAAATTGAAATGCAAACGATAACACTTGTTTATACGACATGGCCAAAAGTATGTGAACACCTCTTTCCATAGTTACACATGACACATTAATCCACATGTTTGGCTGTTTGATATTGTCCAGTATGAAATGGAAAGATGAGACTGAGATGTCAGCTCAGAGTCGGCCTGTTTAGAAACACACAAAAACACATTTTGTTTGCGTGTTGATTTTACAGTTTCTCTCTCACATCCCACTCCTTCATCTCTCTCTCTCTCTCTCTCTCTCTCTCTCTATCTCTTCCTCTCACTCACTCACTCCATTGCTCCATTGTGATCCAGCTGTCCACCCCATTCATCATCCCGCTCTCCCCCGCACAGAATTATTATTTCTTTGATGTGTTACTAGTTGAAAACAAATCAATTTTTCTGGCCATCAATTTATCATTTGGAATGGGGAGTCACACTTGAGTTGTAGGGGCAACCACATTTTCCCCGATTCCAACTTGCACTGGGCACTGTGTGTGTGTGTGTGTTTTTGTGTGTGTGTTTTTGTGTGTACACGCTGTATATGTGTGAGAAAAATGCGTGTATCCTGTTGTGATCAGAGCTTTGTGTAAATGCGAGATGCGGGATGAAAGAAATCAGAGGTAAATAGAAATGATGGGAGGAAAGAAAGAGAGGAGTAGTTTGGGAAAGTGATGGGATGAGAGAAAGGAGTGTGTGTGATTGTGTGTGTTTGTGTGTGTTTGTGTGTGTTTGTGTGTGTGTGTGTGTGTTTGTGTGTTTGTGTGTGCGTGTGTGTGTGAGAGAGAGAGACAGAGAGAGAGAGAGGGAGAGAGAGAGAGAGAGAGAGAGAGAGAGAGAGGGCTTCCCTCTTCTTCCAGTCACCCTCCTTCACCTAACGTCTGTGATAATTTATCACTCCTCCTAGCTTGGCTGACAAACTATTTGCAGGAAAATGAGTTTTTCCGCCATGGATTTGTCCTCTGGGAATAGAAAGGGGAGCTGCTGTGTTTTTATTCCATCGCACACACACACACACACAAACACACACACATACATCCACACACACAGATGAACGGTTGTTCACGTGCACACACACACGGACTGAGGTCTCCAGTATTTATTGGGGGGAGGGGGAGGTGGTTAAGATAAATGAGGTAAATTAATAGAGTCACTGAGGGAAAAGATCTGCTTCCGCACCAGCAGATCTGCAACTGACACACAAGAGATGAGCACATACCCCCCCCCCCCCCTTCTTTCTCTCTCTCATTCACTCTCTCTACTCCTCTCTCTTTCACCTGCCATCCTCTCCCTCCCTCCCTCTCTCACTTTGCTCCCCAGTCCTCCTGATCCCTCATTTGCCCTCCCACAGATGACAAATGTAACACTCAGACAAACAGCGATCAGGGCCATACAGCATAATGTCAGCTTAGATCAACACTGGGACAAAAGCAAATATCACAGCATCAACACTGCATTACAAGCACTCCACGTGCACGTGTGTATGTGTGTGCGCGCTTCTATGTATGTGTGCCATTATTACGGCAGCTGGCCTGGGTCACTGGATTCCAATCTCACTTTCAACCTCATCAACCAAGATATTGACAATGTGCTTGACGGAGAATTACATGACAGTAAAGGCCTAATTACGTTGCTATTACCCTGGGCTATCCATAATCGTCAAACATGACGCATCAGTGGGACATCACAGCAGTAAATCAGCGGGCGCTCCCTCTGTCTCTCTTAATGCCTGTTAGAATTACAGTGTTAACATTTCTTTCCACTTTATCGTCTGTTGACAACAGAGTCAGCCAAATACACTGAAGTCAGAAACGCTTACGTTATATCACTCTAATGAATGTAAAAGTGACTGTTTGAAAATATATGGGCTGCATAACTATAACCTATTTTTTTCTTACCTACCTCCCTATATGTAGCTTAACAGTAGACTGAGAATACAAAGATGATGCAGACAGACTGTCAAAAAAATGGTTTGATTGTCCTGTTCTCACACATGACATCTACATTTACCTCCATTGACAACACAGGTAAATAATTAAGCTTATTTTGACTGTTCACTCAGTCAACATCTAGCAACAGCTACCTCAGCTTGAGGTTGGAAGTCAATGCAGAAGTACCTTTTAATGCGATGTCATTGATGGCCACTAAAAATCCCTGGCTCTGATTGACTCCCATTCAAAAAGTGGCAACTTCTCTCCAGAAATACTAATACTAATATTTTCTTCAATGAGTCATTATGGTCTCAATTGTCTATTTTAAGTGCGCTGGTGGTAATTTTGGAAATGACTGCTCCGTTAATAAGATTTGAAGACTTACAGTAGCTTTAGTGTCTGCTGTGTGGGCGTTGATTGACAGCTGTGATTGACAGTTCGTTCACCTGCTGCTCTCCCCGCCTCCAGGACTCACACTGAGGCTATTTTTGCAGTATCTCAGTAAATTTAATGTTACTTGAATTACAATACCTGCCCTGTTAGCATCATTTAGCTAAAGTCGCTAATGTTAGCTTAAGCGTGCACCGCTCAGTGTTCTCAGTCCAGAGCATGTTTCCAGAGTGTGAAAGGCAACATCCTGCACTCCTTATTTGAAGGTTTTGGCTCCAAATGGAAAAGATGGCACCAACCACAAGCTGCAACTCTGGGCTTCAAACTGGCTCCACTGCAAACCAATGGGTGATGTCACACTTTGCTACGTCCATCTTTATATACAGTACATGATTATCAAGATTTTAGTTATAGATGGTTTACAGCTTTAGAGTCTGCTTGCATTATATGTCATATTTCAGCTAAATTGTATTTAGTAGGCCTGTAACTGACTCTGTCTTTTTGTTACTGTCCTTCCACAGAAGCTCAGCAGGGAAACACTGTCCAAGGAAACGGCGTTGAAAGATGTTGAAAGAATTATTGGTTGCTGTCATCATTCCTCTTCTCCATACTGGCCGTGAAGAGATCTCTACTTTAAAGCCACAGTTCTTGTTCTCTGCCTTTTAGCTACAGCAGTCTAAGTTAATCAAGTGGGTTTTTTCCAAAGTTACATTCTTTTTAGTAGTTTTAAATTGGAGCCAATTTGGAGTGGATCACTTCACGGCCAGCACGGACAGGAGCAGCAATCAATAACTCTCTCAATCTACATTGGCATAGATTGATAGCTACCGTCGAGGGCACTGGGGTCATGTCAGCTTGACAATATTTACTACAATATTTGCATTGCATGTAGTGGTGTGGGTGTTACACATCGTAGTCGATCCATGATCCATATGGATCGCCCCCCATGGTTCGGCAGGCATGTGAACTGCGGATTAATTGCAACATTTAATGTCTCATTTAAGACAACGTAAACAAACTGCTGGAAGTACAAGTCATGGACAGACAGCTGAGCAGCTAATTAGCTACATAGCTGCTAACTGACATTAGCGGTGCACTTTTCCCCAGTGAATGTTTCTTTGGTGGCTCGTTCAACAAGCTGCAGGACAAGACGTGTGTTCATGTTAACAAATTATCATCAAGTTTTGATGATGTGGACACAAAATGTTGTTTCATTCACTACCATGTTTAAAAGAGGAAAGTATCAGGCCTCATATTGCAATTTAATTTAACAATTGAGCATTGAGTATTTTATATATTTTATGTAAACATTAGACATCTTGAATGTTGTTTTCATTTAAGACCATGGGCAAAAGTTCCTTGCTGTAAATGTTTTACAGAATATATGGAAAACAATGTTTTATTTGTCCCTCCCCCTTTTTTTTGGCTGATCCATAAAATGATCCGATCCATGACTCAAATCCGTGATACGATCCAAACCGTGAGTTTTGTGATCAGTTGTCCCTTAACTGCATGTATGTCAGAAAGGTTAGTGTCAGCCTAAAAAATATGGCAAACTGTTTAGCATGAATAATGTAGTGTGTAGATTTCATTTAGATGGCTTTGCCCTCCCACCCTCATTACTGCCTGTGGTTGCAGAGAGAAACCGTATCCAGCTACAGTGAAGCAGCCGCGCCGATGAATGAATATGAATTTGGTGCTAATTACACTGTGAATAATTCACTGAAATGTTATTAACACAACAAAACCTGTAAAAAACTCATCTGACCCCTCCCACCCCACGCCGCCACCAATCAGAAACCAGCTCACATAAACATGAAGTCTGACTAAATGAATTAAAGATTCCATGTGGAATTTTTTTGCAAACAAACAAAGCTTCTGTTTGCATTCAGTGTTCATTTTCTCACCACAACACATTGATAACATCGAGTAACTAACAGCTACTAACAATCATGTTACATTACTTACATCTATGTTCACTAGCTGCACTCTTCTTCTCTTTCTTTGCTCACACATTTTTGCATTACTTGGTGCGTTACCACCAAATATTTGAGTGTTTGTTTACATTTTAACAAACAGTCTCCATTAAAAGTCTGCTGAATTAGCTTTTAGCAAGTCCTGTTTGTAATGTAGCCTACTATCACTGGATTACTTTCATACTGAAGAAACCTTTAAAATGTGATGATTCTCAGGCAAGTTCTGCAGCCTCTTTTTTCTATGATTTCAAAACATTTTCAAAACATTAAACACATATTCTTAAAATCACTTTGGCACATTTCGAACAGAATTTTCTCTTAAAGCAACATCCTCAAAACATTCTCACAATGTAGACCTTCGTAAACATGCCACATTGCAGGAACGTTTTATAAAATTATGAAAAGCAGTGAGGCATTCTTTCAAATCCAATGTTTTCCCAAAATCACAAAATTCATATAAGTCCAACGCTGCTGGCAGCTTTAATTTAGTTAGTAGTCCTCTGCCTTTTGGGCTCGGTCCCTAATGATAATAATAATTCAGTGTTGGATCTTGAAACTTGAATATAAGTTCACCACCAGTGGCAGATTTTTCTTAGTGACTTGTAATGTGGGTGAAAGGTCAGAAACATGTCTTTGAAATCACTGTTGGAACAATGACATGGAAAAATGCTAACGCCAACATACCGTTTTGGCCTATATGGGAACCGATGTGGACAGAAAAACATAAAACCATCAGGAGAGAAAGACCCAATAAAAGCTCATGAAATGGGCTGTTGTAACATCAGTTACAGAGGAGCACAGAGAATATTTGATTCCCCACCTCCTCCTGTGATGTTCATCCTGTCTGAATGGAACTTTACTCTTGTTTAAATCATAACATAATATTTGACAGAAGAGCTTCTACTTTCTAACATTCACAATAAAGTAAAGTAAAGTCATACAGTTGTTGTTTTTTTATTTTTTATTTTTTTATTTGTATTTTCATCTGGTATTTGTGATCAATTGAGGTTTAATTTAGTAGTTTCCAATCAGCCTGACCTGCATGTCTTTGTGTTGTGGGAGGAAACCCGAGAGCCGGGAGAAAACCCACGCGGACACGAGGAGAACATGCAAACTCCACACAGAAACAAGCAGAAACAGGCAGGTGGAGGTGTTTCTGTGAGGCTGCAGTGCTGATCACTGAGCCCGCGTGCCGCCCGGAAGGGGGAAGGAAGGAGGTTAGGAAAGGTGGAGGGGAGAGGGAGGAGAGGTAGAGGGGGAGAGGAGAGAGGGGAGGGGTTTAGGGGGAGAGGAGAGAGGGTGGGGTTTAGGGGGAGAGGAGAGAGGGGAGGGGTGAGGAGAGAGGTTGGCGGAGAGAGGTGAAAGGTAGAACGGAGTAGGAAGAGGAGTTGGGGGTAAAGGAAGATGAGGAAAGGGGGGAGGATGGGGGTGAGAGAGATGGAGGAGAGGAGGGAGGATGGAGAGAGGGAGGAAGGGTGGAGAGGTGAAGGGGTTCTGCTTGTTGTTCAGCCTCCGCTGGACAACAAGCAGTTTCCTCCACCTTTCTGTCGCTCTTCTTGCGTCTCCAGCCCCAAAAACCTGTTTTCTTCTCCTTGTTTTCTTTCTGTGTCTGTGCCATCTTCTCCTCTTTTTCTTTTTTCTTCTTTTCCAGCTTCTGCTCTTGTTCTTTTTTCTTCTTTTCCATCTTCTGCTCTTGTTCTTTTTTCTTCTTTTCCATTTTCTCCTCTTTTTCTTTCTTCTTCTCTTCTTTTGCTCTTTGTTTCTTTTCCTCCTTCTCCCGTTTTTGTCTTGCTTTCTTTTGTTTCTTGTCCTCATTTTCTTGTGGGTTCTCATCGTTCTTCCCTTCATTTTCTTGTGGGTTCTCATCTTTATTCCCCTCATTTTCTTGTGGGTTCTCTTCTTTATTCCCTTCATTTTCTGGTGGGTTCTCATCTTTATTCCCCTCATTTTCTTGTGGGTTCTCTTCTTTATTCCCTTCATTTTCTTGTGGGTTCTCTTCTTTATTCCCTTCATTTTCTTGTGGGTTCTCTTCTTTCATCCCCTGGTTTTCATGTTCTTTCTGTTCCATCTTCTGGCTGTGCAGAAGCGCCTCCTCTCTCAGCTGGGCAGAAGCTAACAGTATGGCTTTTTCTGCCTGACATCTAGCCGTGACCTTGTCACACTCCTCCTTCCAGAAGCGTTCGATGGTGTCGGCCTGCATGGTCTTGCTTTGGACACTTTCTCTGAGGGAGGAGATGAGTGTATCTCTCTCAGAGATGTCCTCTCTACTCTTCTGGAGTAGAGAGGACATCTCTGTGAGTTCCCTCTCCTTGGACTCCAGACGTTCCTCCAGCCTTCTTATGGTGGCGTTACTGGCCTGCAACCTCTGGTCACAAAGCAACCAGTTGCCCAGCATGGGCTCCACAGTTTGGGACCAGTTGTTCCATTCTGCAATCTGCCTGTGAGCAGTGTTGAGGCAACTTTGCAGATATCCGCAGTCGCGGCAGGGAGGCCTTCCAGCCGGTGGTCTCTGCCGGTTGGGATGCTGATTAGGACGCTGATGTGGTGCAGCATCAGCAAATCTGCCCTGACGTCTTGGGTTATCTCCTCTGTTCATTGTTTTTACAAAGTAGACGCTAGTTGTGGGTGAAGGATGGTCTTCGTTCTTCGTTCTTTGGTCTTTGATAGACTGTGGATCTGTAATACGATTCTTGTGTTCAGATGTGAGATGAAATGGTCTCAGTTTACAGATAAACTGATCCTTCCACAATCTTGCATCATAAAGCCGTCTTGCCTTTGATGTGTCATAGGTTGACTAAGGTCACATGTCTGATGACATCCGGAACTGATGACATCATGAGCTCAACCTTGGAGGAGGTCATGTGGCCTGACAGCAGATATCAGATTAAAAAATAAAAGTTGGATTAAAAAATAAAAGTTGGACTAAAAAATAAAAGATATCAGGTTAAAAAACATATCATATCACATTTAAAAAGATTGAAATCTTTGGAGCAAAGTTACATTGATGTTGACATTATTTAAATTACTGACTAATGATCTCTAAACCAGCTGATTTCTACTTTGTTTTGGAAGCTGATTCATCAAACACCTTTAAGTTGAACTTGCTTTGTGATACAGACCCCTGAATAATTTACCTAGTTGACAGTTAAAGGCTGCTGTCAGTGTTGGAGGGATATTAAAAACAGAAAAACTCAGTCAGTGGTCATCATAATGCAAAAATGAGTGCAATAATTTCTGTTTGAGACCTCATTGTCATGACATATTGTCAAGTATTGTTTCAAGAAATTTTGGGGTTTAAATGACCACCATAGAGAGTTTTTTTGGCCAGATTCTGGTATTTTTTTTATGTCAGAATTCTTGGATTTGGCTCTTTTAGGCCAAAAATATGAATTTAAAGAACGGTATCTCATGATTCTCCACCAGAATTATATTCTAGGTATTGTTATGAGGACTTTGAAGCAGCATTAAGACAATTGTGAAAGGAGATCAAGTTTGAGAAAATGTGTTTTAACAGTTAAATTAATGTACAAAATCACAGATGTTTTGGTGGCTATAGTCAAAAAAATTGTAGGGAGGGTGGGGTTGCACTTGGAGACTGAAGACTCTTGACCTCAGTATCTCCAAAATCCTGGCTACAGTCCTGAATGGGCAAGTAAGTTATCAGTTAAGAATGATCTGACCCTATCTTTCCAAGGGTTAGTTCACCCAAAATTATAAAAAATGACACATTTTTCCACTGACCCTTGTGGTATCTAGCCATACAGATAGTTTTAGTTTTATGTGCTGGAGCTCTGAGAGACTCAATCCAACACAATGAGGGTGAATGAAGTTTTGTTTGATCTGCTTACAGAATCATCTTTTCATTTGTCTCTCTAGAAATGTTATCTTTGTCACACAACACAATCCACAGACCTCACTGTGAGCAGTTTTCACTGAAACGTCTTTCTACCAAACATATGAAAACTGTTAACAGCTCAGTCTCTGAAGCCACTTTGGGGGAAGTAAGAAAATACATGAACTGACCCTTTAAGTTCAGTCAATTATAAATCTAGAGTTATCCTCTAAGACACATAAGCATATCCACATTTTCCTCTTGTGTAAAGTGGCCTGAAAATGTCTTGTTCTGAGTCTCTTTAGCAAGTTAATTGGAAACAAGACATGAATCCAGAAGATGACACAAAGTGTTTTGGTTTCCTCACTGACATTCACTGCGACTGCTAACAAAGTTGTGCTTTGATATTTTCAGCATTACAGCTGCATACTGCTCTGTGGATAATGAGGTTCTTTTACCATCCGTTTGATTAACTCCGCTGCCCACGTCTCCACTTGTAAGAGGAGCACCTGAGTTCCCACGAGGACACCCGACTCCATGCCCTCCCCCCCTCAAAACATTACAGCCCTACTGCCAACTTTGTGATGCCCGTCTCCATGGAGACCACCTCTGACTGACAGGCATGAAGACAAGGTCCACCAGTCGCTCTGATCCTCAAAGTCTGCAATTACTAGTGTGTGTCGATGGGGGTGCATGTGTGTGTGTGTGTGTGTTTGTGGCCTGTATCACCCACACTGCATTCATTCATGTAAATCATTAAAGTAATGACTGCACATTTTGATAATATCCTCCACTTTTACTCTATTTTAGGGGAATCAAAAATGAAGTGAGGAAGAGGGTCAGCAACAGACTAAGAGGAGCAGACTCTGAGCAGGTAAAAACCAGAAGCTGATCAAATGACATTGATGTAAAATCTTGAAGAGTTCACATCCGACCACCAGTCTGAATTGTATGTGGGCTAAACACAGCTAAACACTGCTCGCAGGACAAGCCCCTCTGTTGCTAATGGCCATTACTGCCTGTATGCCATTGTACGCCTCACAATAGCAATCACGCTGGGATTTTGTGTGGCGCTTGCCGGCAACAGTTATTAGCCCCCCAAAAAAAAACTTGAGGGGGAGCAGTCAAGAGAAGAACAAGAAGATTTGGGGTTCTGAGGGGAGGGTTTGGGGGGGGGCGGCGTCAGCAGGAGGGACGGGGGAGGACAGGGTGCGGGGTCAGAGGGCAACACCAAAGCGGAAATGGGAGGCACAGGGGGAACAATGGAGGGGGCTGGACTAAGACAGACAAAGCTGGAGGGAGGGTGGACAGTGCACAAAACACAGGAAGATGAGGAGAAAAAGATGAGGGGACCGAATGGAGGGGAGCCAAAACAGATGGTAAAGGCTGGTCGGAGAGAAAGGGGCGGCACTGAAAGGATGATGGTGGTGGTGGTGGTGGTTGTGGTGGTGTAGGGGGGACAGACATGCATCATGACAGTAACAGCCAAGGAGACAGGCTCAACACCTAAATATGCCTGGTTTCCATATTGGCAACACTGTTTTGGAGGAGAGATATGAGCAGATACATCCTAAATCCAAATGTTTGCAGCTTTCATGGGAGAAACAGAACTTTTTCTATCAAATATGGACTCCA